>NC_132843.1:45238770-45600645 GCF_048164855.1 Canis lupus baileyi
GAACCTATAACTCAAGGCTGGTAAGTGCAATTCAGGTGTCTGGCTTATGAGTTAACCCCTGGATGTACCGAGTGTTTGTCTGCTAGACATCCCACAGAAATGAGCAGCCAGGCGGTCAGTACAGCCTCTAGCAGACAAGTGCATTCGATGAACGTAAGATTATTATGGGGGAGACATGAAGGAATAATCTTTAAAAAAGATTTCTAAGCATCCCCCGCACCAGGATCATCCAATACGAACATTCCAGAGTCTTCTTGTATCCACTAAAGAACTACCACCATGGCTGTATCTCCCCAAGGTATTCGCAAAGGAGACACAAATGTCTGTGCAGGCAGAAGGGGCAAATGCGGTCATTCTGACCAGTGCATGTGGTCCTCTGGTTCCCTGTGACCCATGAGACACTGATAATTGATGGAGATTCTTGGTTTTTTAGGTTTTATTTATTTATTCATGAGAGACACAGACAGAAAGGCAGAGACCTAGAGGGAGAAGCAGGCTCCCTGTGGGGAGCCCGATGTGGGACTCGATCTCAGGACCCAGATCACGACATGAGCCAAAGGCAGATGTTCAACCACTGAGCCACTCAGGTGCCCTTAGAAATCCTTATCTAAAAGATATCAGAAACTTATTTAATGAGGATGATTTCTTTCATTTATGTGATTTTTATAGGAAAATAGGACTTCACAGAGAACTAAGCACCACGAGTGTTAACCAGTTATCAGATCATTCAGGTTCTAGTTCCAGTTCTGCTACTAATTAGCTGTGTGACCCTGGATGAGCTCCTTAGCCTCACTGAGCCCCTCATCTGTCACACAAGGCCATGGCTGCTCCTTATTGTAAGGTCCTTCTAGCTCCATGACGCTGGTTGTGGAGAAATTGAGAGAAGAGAGTGGTCCTACATATACGGACAGAGCCATATGCCATCTTAGGGGCTGGATCAAACTTCTGAGATCCAACATTTTTGCAATGATTGGTGAGGTTCATCTCTAGGCTTGTTTTCCTCTAGGACATTAGAAGAAAATCTGCCCTTCTGAAACTTATTGTCAGAATAAGTCATTCACCCTTTTATGGGGTGGAAGCTCCTCAGGACTGAAGAGGGTTTGATGAACTGTGGGTGAAAGAGGCAGCATGGGGCAGCCAGGGTGGGCAGGAAGATCAGCGGTGGGAGGGCTGTTCTTAATTATGATCCATCTTGACTACCGGCTGTAGCATTTTGTTTTCCGTGTTTAACTACCCTGAATAGCTCCTCAGCATGCACTGATTAATTGATTAATTAATCAAGAGGTCTCTTTACACAGCAGCAGCAGCAAGGAGTGGCTCAGGAGGCAGAAACTCAAGACAGTCATATAAAATTATGGGAAATAATAGGAGGTCAAGGTCGATCAAGTGTGGTCAACAAAGCGATGCGAACCATATGAGACCTGCCTTGTGGCATCCTTCTCGATGACAGCTGCTTTGTTCAGAGTCCTGTCACAACTCAGAGCATGTGGGACCCAAACTGGCAGACGGGCCCCTCAGGGACCAAGCTCAAGCAGACTGTCACTTTGGTTTTCAGATAAGGAAACTGAGCTCCAAAAGAGTTAAAAGCTTGGACTGCACCCAGACTTCTCCACCACTAGTCCATGATTTCCAGATCCAAAGAGTCATATTCATCAACGGACTCATATTTTTCGCACAGACCTATAAAGTTTCCACCTTATCCATCTAGAAAATGTTCATTTATTCAAAATAAATTTATTTGCGCCTCCATATGTGCCAAGTTACAGTTTCTTGCTTTTTCATATTACATGAGAACTTTCCCTTATTGATAAATGTCATTTGAAAATGTGATTTTTTAAAAAAGATTTTATTTATCTATTCATGAGAAACACACAGACAGAGGCAGAGACATAGGCAAAGGAAGAAGCAGGCTCCCTGCAGGGAGCCCATTGCAGGACTCCATCCCTGGGGCCCCAGGATCACGACCTGAGCCGAAGGCAAATGCTCAACTACTGAGCCACCCAGGCGCCCCCAAAATGTGATTTTAATGACCACACCGTACCTTATCCTTTAATTGTTTCAAAGGTCATTTATTTATTCCCACATTCTACTACATAATTGGAGACAGTGTAAGAAATCAGAGACCGGCATTCAAAGTCAATCCACAGGCCACGGCTTATGCTTTCAAGGCAGCAAGCTATTTGGTTTCAAGACACTGCAAATGAAGTGTTGATTTAGAATATTTGTGTTAACTCAACCATCAGGAAGAAGTGTCACAGTGAGGAGGCAGTGATAAGATTGGTCCCATTCACCCATCACAGTTTATTTTAGATCCTTAGAGAACCTGAATTTAACTTGACATCTGCAGCTGGGTAAAGGGACCCATCCACAGACAGAAATGGCAGGACTTGGCCAAGCCCTGCACCAGGCTGAGGACTTAAGGATGCATGAAAACAACTCCTGTCTTCTGCGAGTTCACAGTCCCAAGGACCTTCTTGGGATGGTCCCAAGACCATCCAGATGGTCTTCTTCTGGATCCTATGTCCCTTTGCCAACACCACCAGTCAGGACCAATAAACACACACTGGGAGGACACACGGACTTCAGCGCTCCCCTCCTGGTTCCCAAGGCACCAACGAAGTCATCTATGAGCCCTGCAGTGGGGCTCTCTGGCATTACCATGAACACGGACACAGATGCCAGGAAGTAGCAAAGAGCTGCTGTGCTCTCATCCAGAGGAAAGCTGGCACTGATTCACTAATGACTATGCAATCGCTGGCTGGTGTCAGAGGTATTCCCTAAATTAAGCAGCCCTTGATCTGAAATCCTCTGTGTGTTCCTAGGCCTCAGTAAGTCAAGAGATGCAGCTTGTGGAAACGAAAACCTGTTTCAAGTGTTTGTCCATACATTATAAATATTTTAGCACAACTCGAAACTTCAAAGAGGGATGGTCAACAGACACTCCTTTCTGTGAGTGCTGGAATAAAGACGATGCTGCTTCAGGGGAGGGGAGGCCTCGACAGGAAGACAGAAAAGGAGGCTTCAGAACCATGGATGGCTCACATGTGCCAGCCTCTTCTGTCACAGACACACAAAGGACCGCGGTGGTCCCAAGAGCCAGACAAGGGGAGCATCCTCCAGGCCAGCGGCCACCATAAGAAACCTAGACTCAAGGAAGAAATGAAATAAGCACACAGTCTGGCTTGCTGCCTTGCTCATGGGCTCCAGGGATGTTCCTAGGGTCCAGTCCTGGTTCATTATGGGACCTCCAGAAATGATCACATGGGCACAGTGGGAATCCAGTACAAGCTGAATCTCTATCTTTAAAGTCCTAGTTTTTGGGGACACCTGGGTGGCTCAGTGGTTGAGCATCTGCCTTCGGCTCAGGGCATGATCCTGGGGTCCTGGGATCAAGTCCCACATCGGGCTCCCTGTGGGGAGGCTGCTTCTCCCTCTGCCTGTGTCTCTGCCTCTCTGTGTGTCTCTCATGAATAAACAAATAAAATCTTTGAAGTCCTAGTTTTCACTTATATATGAAAATGGGTTATTGGTCTTTGGCAACATTTTCAACCTCAACCTGTAAGTTTGAGTGTTCTGTGCCCCAAACATTCTTCCCTCTCAAAACTAGTAGTAAAATTATTTTTCCTCCACATCTGCCATGATGAGGAATTCAAGGAAACTTTTAGGGATCTGGTAATGTTCCTTAGAAATAGGGTGAGGGAAAAGGGAAGCTCATGGTCAGACACCTTATCTGCTCCATCGGCAGGTGCTAGAAAGTAAAACAGAAAATTCTCTAAGATGCTTTCCCAATCCCTTTACAGCTCTTCTTCTAGGAGCATTTTGGGAAAAGGGCAGTCCTGCTAAGTCCCCTAAGCATCTCTGAGACTAGTGACTCTCTTTAGGTTGATATCCTCCCCCAATCTTCTGGCCAACTAATCTAACAAATTATGATGAAATCTCTCTTTCCCAGGTAATGGCATGCAAACCCATAGCTTCAAGGGCCATCTATACCCCGGTGACTGGGATTTCTCTCTCCCTGTCCCTGTTGGTCTTTCTTCTGAATTCTGAGCCTTGTATCTCACACCACCCTGGAAAACATCACCCAGGTAAGTACTCTTCACATTGACAATTCAAAATGAATTTTATTTGCCCCTAAATCCATTCTTATTTCAACAGTCACTAACAGAGATTAAATAGTATCCTTATCCATTCTGGCGCCCAGGCTAGAAACCTAGAACTTTCCTTGTCTCCTCCTTTCCCCTCCAGTCCACCAAAGGTCAATAGTACTTTTTGAAAGCTCTTGCCCATCCCTCTGCTCCATGCCCACTGCCATAATAAAGCTGTTAGCATTTCTCACATCACCACAGTCTCCCTGATTTTAGCCTTGATGTCAAACCTGCTTCCCTCAAAAACAATTTTACTAAAATGCAGATCCAATGGTGCCATTATCCCTGCTTTCCCATACCTACATTCTAGGAGTGGTCTTACTTCTGTGGTTTCTATTTGTAGAATTATTTCTCTGCTAGCCATGAGCTCCTCGAGAGGAAATATTCTCTTTCCATCCCATGTCTAGAACACTGTCACTTCCCCGTGTCTACAACAGTGCCTACTACATCTATAGTAGGGGCTGGACAAATACATGAATGAAAATAAGCAAGGCAAAAACAACAAAATAACAAAGTTGGTCTGGGTCCATCTTCTGTTTATTTTGTCTAAGCGAGCTAGTCGCCTATTATAGAATTGTCATGAAACAAATCCCTCCAAATCTAACGTTATTAGTTTTCCAGCCATATTTGTTCTACCTGGCTAAAACACCTAATGTGGGTCAACCATAACCTGGATGTCCTCCTTTGACCAGATTCTTCCTTAAATTATTAGACTACATTCTCCATTCCCTTGCCTCAATACATAATCTCTTGAGTTGCCAGAAAAGTAATGTTAATTTGCAAAGGATTTTTTTTTTTTTTTACCATCAGGCCAACTCATCAGTCCCAAACAATGGAAATCTATGTAAAAGGGTACCGCCAATGGGCAGGACAGCCCTGGTGCAGTAGGGCTGTATTCCCAATAAGCAGGTGGCATGCTTATTTTCCAAGAGTGGGGGGCAGGCTTTTAGCCTATGATGTAAGGCTACTCATGAGAGTGTAGACCATGGAGCCAGAGCAGGGACCCAGGAATCACTGCTCAAGCAGACCACACACTAATGTCCCATTTCATCCTCTGCTCAGCCATAAATGCTAATGCCACTTTCAAGGACAGGGGTGTTGGGTTTTTCCCATGTAATTTTAGCCAAAAGAGTACTTTGTGTTCTTCCAAAGCCTTTGGGTCTGGGAGGAAGGCAACAGCTGGAGTAAGCTTCCAGCATGTGTCATACAAATTCCTATTGATATTTGCTTCCGGTTTATTATTCTAGAGGCCTCTGGTGACAAGCTCATCAAGATTTAAGCCATTCTTCAAAGGCAGTTTCCTTCCACTTTGTTCCTAAAACTTTCTTCCTCCATAAATGCTGTCTCGGTGAGGCCTGGGATGGCGGGTAGGACTCTGTCCCAGAAGATCAATGGGATTCACCTTCACACGCCTTAGAATCTTTCCAGCTAGGGTTTGCATTCCCGCCCTGTCCCCACCTCCTGACACATTCCTCATCAGTGTTCTTTCTTTTTTAAGAATCTGTGTTTTTCACAGCAATTGTATCCCCAAAGGCAGGTGCTCATGTTAATGATTCTCTTTTTTGAATGGAAACAGCTAAACGGAAAGTTTGCAAACCAACAGAATCTAGCAAAACTCAGGTGCATCTGAAGGAAGGACACAAACACTCTCATTCCTGGCTCAGCAGGCAAATATTTGGACTCAGATGTCCCTCAAAGCAGTGGTATTTTGTTTTTTTCACCTCAGTAATTTTAGAAAAAGAAAGAGCAAGATAATCTGACCACATCTTAATTAGCTATGGGCAGAAGGGAGAATTTAAATATCAGAAATATAAGGATGCACTCAAAATACCAACTAGTGGATGTAACCTCTTCCTCGGGAAGCTGTGGTCCCTGGTGCCTATCAGCCACCTGACCTGCATAGCTCACTTTCCACGCACTCTTGATGGCACGTGAAAGATCAAGGGCATGCATCAGGTCCTGACGACCCACAGTCCTTCCCAAGCAAGACTCTACTCGCCCAGCTGTCTTGTCAAACTGATCCACAGCTACACATCAGTGCTCTTTACTTCTTTCTTCATAGAGTCCCCAGGCCCCCCAACAGGCCACTTGGACTATCCTGGAGGGAAGCCAGGGAACAAATCAGACTGTGACAAGTGATGACATCTCAGTGCCCTTCGTGACAGAGAGCCACCCCCTGCTGTTCTCATGAGCACTGTGCAAGCTGAAGACAGTGAGTGCTCCCCTGTGTTTGGCAGAGGCTGCAAGGCTTGTTCTGCAAAATTCAGTGCTTGCGAGAGGGAAGAGGCAGAAGTGTGTGAGAAAGCACACAGGGAGCGCTATGATTAGACTTTGTCTCGGGTGAGTCCTGAAAGCCAGAACCACCACCCCAGCAGGGACAGCAGCCAGCCCTGAAATCTCCGATGCTGGCTGGTGCCCCTGCTTCGTGAACGGGACACCTCCCTCCGGCCTCCCACACCCGTCTGAACACAAGGCTTGTCATCCTCCTTCCTCGTTAGCTTTGTGAGCCACCAGCGCTTCGCTTGGTAATGACGATCACACGTGGACACGAGTCCTAGCGGATAAATGTAAAGGAATGCTAGGTAATGAGCTCAGAGAGACCAAAGGGGGGAAAAAAACGTTGTGGGAAGAAATGTTAAGTGTCAGACCAAAGTTGTTCTACATAAGAAACCAAATTAACCTGGGATGTAGTGACTGTGCCCAGCTTAGGTAATCCTGCTGTCGTTAGGGTGGGGAGATGCGGGGCTGGCTCCTGGGTGAATGACTGTGGTCCCCGAGTGAGGCTGCAGGCGGCGGGATGCAATTAGCACGGCTGCTCGTGGCAATGCACAGAAAAGTGGTGCAGCTGATAAGACCCTTCTGCTTCAAAAGAAAAGGGAGCTTTTTAATTAGAACTTAATATGATTAAGGACAGTTTGTGGATTACTTGAAAGAACAGGTGAGGTGTCCCTCATTAGGATCAGGAACATTTTTTAAGTCCCTGGGTCTCATTTTCGGACTCAATGTATGGACAGCATCTGTTGATTCTCTTGGAAACGTTCCGTTACAAGAGTGCCAGGTTTGGGCCCTCACTTTACTGCTTCGGAGCTATTTAAAAAAATCCTATCCAAGCTTCAGTCTCCCAAAATGTGAAAATGGGAAATGAAAATTATCTCCATTTTATTGAGCAAGGATTAAACGTGGTCATGCACATCATGTTGTGGGGCACACAGTCTTGATCCTTGGGAAACGCTTAGTGAAGGTAGTAATTAGTGTCAGTGTCACATTTCTCAGCATCTAATACTGGATGTTGTGTTTATCAATTTAGATTTTTTGGATGATGATGATGATGATGATGACGATGGCAATATGGTGATGGTGATCCCAGGATTCCCTCTTGTGCAGGAGGATTTAGCAAACACTTTTGGAAAGAAGAGGTGAGGACATGATAAAGATGAGAATATATGGCCTTCAGTTAACATCTTTCATATTAGGGTAAGTCATAGTTCTCTTTAAAGAACCCAAAGTAAGAATGGATCCGTGGAATTCCTGAGCACAGACTGCGTAGCTCCCAGCCTTGTTCCCTCTGCTCAGAGGTGACATGATCTGAGTTGTTCATTTCCATCGAAGTAAGAACATGTTTCTCAACTGAAAAGGACTCCTTATTTCTCCCCCAGGCGTGGGCAGTGCTCCAAAGGCACTCTGTGGGCCATTCAGGTAGGCCGTTCACAGAGCTCACGATTGGCCAGTATCTCCTGCCCAGGAGCTGGTGGCTCTGTCTTAGTTTAACTACCTTCCAACCCAAAAGTCTTGCCAGGCCCTGGGGAAGACAATCTGTTCACAAATAGATCAAGACCTTAGGACCAGGGAGTAGATGTCCGCTGAACACCTACCTAAGTGATGCCGTGAACTGCGAAGTTCTCTTTCAACCTGACCCAAAAAGAAAGTGTGAGACTTCACAAATATGAAGCACTAATAAAGATTCTAGTATGGCACACTAAAATTCTACCTTTGAATTATTAAAGTCCATCTGGAGTAGATGTATTCTTTATGTGTGGGCTGGGCTATAATGTACCATCAGGTGGCACTAGAATTGTTTTTTACAATCTCTAAGTAGTTGTATTAGTTTAATGCTGTTAAGGAGTCTGTTAATTATCTAATTATGAAATTGCCTGATGCTTCTTTTTCCTTTAATGGACTTTGTATACATGAGATGCTACAGAAATGTACTTGGTTCTTTTTGGGTTTTTTTTTTTTTTTTTTTTGGACTCAGTACAAAAAGACAAAGCACCTACAATTTGAGCTTGGTGTTGTTTCTAAAAGATGAAATTTTAACAGACAAACTCTATTTCTGCCATACCCTACAACACTTAAAAACCTCTGCCAGTCCCCTGTGACCTAACCCTTGCCAATGTTTCTGGCCCCATGTAATTTGCTTCAAGCTATCAGGTGGCCTTCTTTCTGTCCAGAGAAGCCCCTACATTTCCCTGCCTCTGTGCTTTTCCTCAAGTTCCTGCCCTGATGATAATTCTCACCCTGCCTCGTAAACCACGAGAAAACTCAGGGTGATGGAGATGTTCACTATTGTGGCAGAGGTCTCGTGGGTGCATACCTCTGGCCAAATGTATCAAATTGTACAGTTTAGATGTGTATGGTTTACTGAAAGCCAATTATATACCCAGGAAGCTACACAAAACAAAACAAAAAAACAAATAAACAAAAAATAAACAAAAAACTCTGTTCATCCATCGTAAGGCCCAGCTGGGGCATGAAATCTGACTCTCAGAGGGATGTCTTCCTCCTGCTGACGTCCAACGCACTTCTCTGAGTTATTCATATCACTTAGCAAACATTTCCTTGTTACTTACAGTTGTACATGTTCTATCTCCACAATCATGGCAAATTCCAAAGGGGCAGAAACCATGCCATAATTTCAATAGTAATTATAAGTTCTACTCTTGCTCCCTGCCCTCAGAGTCTACTCAGGAGAGCAGCCAGGGGAATCTGTTTAAGTCTTAAATCTGATGCTGACATTCCTTTGGTTTAAAATCCTCCCAGACTCCCCTGACTTCCCTCAGAGCCAAGTCATAGTCTATGCACTGGGCCTGCAGGACCTGCATCCTGCCACCACCCTGCCCCCCGGCCAAGCTGTAACATGCAGATCCCAGGACCTCTCTCAGATCCTGTATCAGAATCTCTGGGGAGCAGGGCTCTGGAATCTACATTTTAGCAAGCCTCCTGGGTGATTCTGGGGCACACTCTCATGAAGGGATGGGAAAGGATGAGCAAGGGAAGAGAGAGGGAGCAGGTGGAAAAGGACATCTGCCTCTCCCTTTCAAGGAACTATCCCTAGCTGTGGCCCCATGGGGGGATTCTCCACTCCACCCAACCAACTGCCGCTCCTCTGAGACCTTGGTGCTGGGGACTGCTGCTTTTTCTAGACAGTAATTCAAGGCAATGATAATGGCTCCTCGGCCATAGCCCAGAGACTACAGGTATATAGCAAATGTCTCTTCACCGAACTTTCTCTCCTACTCCAGGGGCTCTCAAACCCTGGTAATTTTGACCCCTGGAGGACATTTGCAAAGACCTGGAGATTTATAGTTGTCACAACTGGGAGGGGGCTACTGACATCTAGTGGGTAGATGCCAAGGATGCTGCTAAATATCCTGGGATACACAGGAAAAGACTCACATACCAAGGACGGACCCAGGCCCTGTGTCAGCTGTGCCGAGGCTGAAAGTGGGGCCTGAGCCCTCTCCTGACTCATCCTAGGCACGGATCCAGGGCAAAGGGATACTGAATTCTAAAAAGCACAGTCTTTTCATAGTGTGACTGTTCAATGGTGGCTGACGGTCGTGCAGGGCCATGGATGTGCGCAGGCAGCCGTGGGTGGGCACGGACCCCTGCGCATGCCAGTGCAGAACAGGTCCTCAGCCTTGGGCCTCCCTTCTTTGTGGGTACACATACCATTGTCCCCCTACACACATCTCTGCTGCTGACAGTGCCCCCAGCTGTTTACAGGAGCGTGGTGGAAAGGGCTGATGTGGGACCCAAGTCCTGTGTACATGAAACCGTTAATCTGGTTCGTGGCTCCGGCGGCTGCTCGCGGAGCCTGTCATTTACATCTTGGCCGCCCGGCCTGGATTGGAGTGGGCAACGCTGAGGTCGCTCTTCCTAGGAAATCGCTTCAGGCCTCTGCCCAGATTTTGTATCAGGGTAACTTTGCAGTTTCCCTCCGGGACAAAGAAAACCAACGCCACCGAAAGAAGTTATCTCTAAGATGTAATTTGATGCAATTATAGAGCAGACCAGAGAGTTCATTGTTCCTGCAAAACCCACACATATGTAGCAAAGGCAGAGTGCCAGGCTCGGCGCTGGCTAGGTTTGGGTGGGGGACGTCACGATGCCTTCGGCCCTAGGTGCCCCCGCCTGTGGCAGACCCTGGGAGGGGCCGAGCGGCACATTGTAAATGGTTATTCGGAGATGACATAACACGCCCCGGGGCAGAGGAAGTGCCTGTAACATCCGACAGACAGACTGACCACTCTGAGACCTGGTGACGGGATATCTGCTCAGGGCCCGGAACTTAACTATCCATCAGGAGACATTCATTGGCTTATTAGGGGCGGGATGGATAAATCATGGGATCATCAGCAATACGTCCTACCCTTCGGCCTTCCCTAAGGATCGTAACTGAAAAGGTCTGTGCTCCAAGTTCACTGAACTGAGCAAAGCATCACAGAAAATGCCCTGAATGTGCCAGGAGGGGCAAGAAGCCTTCATCGGGGGCTTCCCCCACCTCTGTCACTCCTGAGAACGGGACCCACCTCAGTTTGGCCTCCTGACCCGGGGTCGCTGAGGCTCCCTGCCTATTTCAGGACACGAGCAGGGCACGGTGGCCGCTGTGGCATCTCCGTTAGCCGGGCCAGCGCTGGGCAGCCCGGACTTGGACAGCACGGCTGCCCCTGCCTGCTCCCCCATGACGGTGCCCACTCATCTTTGCAGTTTCAAAAACAGCTTTTTGATTAGTGAGCCCCATAAGGGACAGACTTGGGTCAGTCAGTTCATGTACATTGTCTACCACACAGGCCAGGGGTCCAAGACCTGACACTGCCTCCACCACCCAGACCTCTAGGTGTTCACCCCAAAAACACAAGCAGCCTCAGGGGAAGAGTGTGGAGCAGACATGAGGACAGCACTCAAGGTAGCAGGGGGGCCCTGCTCCCCACTCTCCCCACACCACACACTGCACCGCACACACAGCACACCCCCCCACACCACACACTTACACACTCACACACCACACCATACACAAACACACACACCACATACACTACACAAATACACACCTCACCACATGCACACTCACAACAAGTACACCTCTCCTGGAAGAAACAAATGACACAAATGTGGCAAGCAGTACAGACAAGACAGACTGGAGGTGAGATTTCAGCTCCCTCATGATCGGCTCTGGAGTTACAGGTACATGCACTCAGTGATGCGCATGCTCTAGCAGGGGATAAGACTGCGAAACTGGGCCCACACATGTCCTAGGTAACTTGACAGCAGAAGTAGCAAGGGGAGAACAAGAGCAGAGAACACTTTTTTTTTTTCCAGATTTTATTTATTTATTCATGAGAGACACAGAGAGAGGCAGAGACAGAGGCAGAGGGAGAAACAGGCTCTGTGCACGGAGCCTGATGTGGGATTTAATCCCAGGACCCCAGGATCATGACTTGAGCTGAAGGCAGATGCTTAACCACTGAGCCACCCAGGTGCCCCACAGAGGACATATTTAAAAATAGATTTTAATTCTGATTTTGGTTGCAGATTCCAATAAAATTTGAGCACTTTTTAAGAAACATGGTGTGGGGATCCCTGGGTGGTGCAGCGGTTTGGCACCTGCCTTTGGCCCAGGGCACGATCCTGGAGACCCGGGATCGAATCCCATGTCGGGCTCCCGGTGCATGGAGCCTGCTTCTCCCTCTGCCTGTGTCTCTGCCTCTCTCTCTCTCTGGGACTATCATAAAAAAAAAAAAAAAGAAAGAAAGAAACATGGTGTGAACTACACTCAGTCCCTCAATGCTGCTAGAGAGCTAGAAGAAATGAACAATTCAGGCATATCCCCTGCATATACATGGCCACATTTTACACCTAACAGGTAGTGCTTTCCAGTACAAATGCAGACACGTAGATTTCTGCCCAATTTATCTATTCATTCACTAATTTCATTCATTTATCAGTTATTGGTACAATTTATTGGTACCAAATAGGGCCTAATAGGTACCTAATAGGCCAGGTTCTTTGCTAAAGTCGGAATATAAACATGGTCCCAACCTTATGGAATATTACAAAGCACATTGTAATCAAAAATTCCAAACAGAACACGGCACTTCCTCCTCATCTGGGGAGCTGATGAAGGAGTTCACTGGATAAACAGAGCTCTGGACTTGAACTGGGAATATCTGAGTGAAGGTCCAAGCTCTGCAACTCCTAGCTTCACAGCCTTGGCCAAACCTTCATGAGTCTTAATTACTTTGTCATCAGTAACACAGGGATAATACTCATCTTTGCTACTGATAGAAGGATTAAATGGAATCACAGACATAAAGGCACTTCGTTATCATTACAATGAGTCCTTCACATGTTTAACACATGAAGAAGAACAATGAGGGCATAAGCCATGTCCTATTTACTGCACTTACCAGTTTGCAGCTAGGGAACTCAAGGCTCAGCTATTAAAAGGCTCAGCAGCCTCAAAACTACAAAGGGACATGGGGCCCCCCCATGTTTGTTGCAGCATTATCGACAAGAGCCAAATTATGGAAGCAGCCCAAGTGTCCACCGATAGATAAATGGATAAAGATGAGGTGTATATACATGATGGAATATTACTCAGCCTTCAAAAACAATGAAATCTTGCCATTTGGTACACCATGGATAGAGCTAGAGAGTATAATGCTAAGTGAAATATCAGAGTATAATGCTAATTCAAATATCAATGCTAAGAAAAAGACAAATACATGATTTCACTCATACATGGGATTTAAGGAAAAAAACAAATGAACAAATAAAAAGAAAGAAACTAAGAAACACTCTTAACTCTAGAGAATAGATGGTCACGGGGCGGGGGAGGTGGGGGGATGGGTGAATCAGGTGATGAGGATGAAGGAGTGCGCTGGTCATGATCAGCCCCAGGTGATATAGGGAAGTGTTGAATCACTATATTGTACACCTGAAACTAATAAAACACTGTATAACTATACTGGAATTAAAATTTAAAATTTTAAACTTAAAAAATGGGGTTGTTAACAGAATAACAGGACCAAAGGGGGCCCATCCAGGTAAGCCTTTGGCTCCAGAGAAAGGCCAAGACCAAAGTACCAAGCCCAGCTCAGTATCCAGCTCTTTGTCCAGACCTTGCACACAGCCAGGGAAATGCTCTCACAATGGATAGGTCAGAAAGATAAAGCAAGAATTGGCTCTTTCTTGCCTGTGTCTGGTAAGATTGACTTCACATATTCTCCATACCAGACTCCTGAAACACTGGTGAGAAGTCACTCTCTTGGTCTTCTCTGCTCACTGCAGTGGTCGAATTTCCCAGAAGGTCAGACCAACAGAGTCCCAAACCACCTGAATTTCCATTTATAAGCCAAGCAAATGGAATCAGTACATGCTGTGGTTGGCTACCAAAAGCCTCCTGGGTCATGACACCATACCAACATGTTCGCTGGGATCTTGGAATCACTTCAAAATAGAGGAGCAGAGAGGAGAGCTGTCCCCCATTAGGTGGACCTGGTAGGCACATCATCAGGAACCAGATGTGGGTCCCAAGAAAGGGTCTGAGCACTCTGTGGCTGGGGAAAGACAAAGGACACCTCCAGAAAATGCATAGCTAGAAAATACTCAGGATACAGCTTCACCTGGGTTCTGATGGTCACAGATCACATAGCAATATCTACCCCAGGGTCAAAGCTCAGCAAAGAGCTGAGCACCTTCAGGAGGCAGCAGCCCAGGGATTAGAAGGACACTTTGAGTGGGATGAGATTCTAACCAGCCATGTTCTGAGGGATTGGCAGAAATTTCTGTGGCTCAAGACACAAGGAAGACTTCAGGGAAGGTCAAAGGGTTTCACAGAGGCCTCTGAAGCTATACTACTGAGCACCTATTTCTCAGGGAAGCCCCTGATTAGTCAGAGGAGGCCGAGCTGAACTAAGTAGAAAACACTCCAGGAATCTCCTTTGGAAAGATGGGGATTCTGATGTGGCAGGCTCTGTGTCCTGGTATAGCCGCTGCACAGATGAATGACTTTCTGCTATGCCCGGAATGTCCCGGGCAAACTGTGCACACCTCTGGACAGGCTGAGGCTGGCACCCAACCCTGACTCAGGTGGATCTACCAACCTCAACGGGACCAGGCCAGTTGCCTTCACAGCCACTGGCTGTGTCAAATCATACCGTTTAGTAAAAAATGAATCAGGGCAATTATTTATGCAAAAAGTACTCTCAACACTTTTTTTCTAATACTGAACTGCATGGTCAAGAGGCTATCCACATGATTTAAAAACAGAACAGAGCAATACTGATCCACAACATAGCCTTTGGAAGTATGATTTTATACATGTGTTTCAGGCGCAATCCCCAGCTGATTGGTTGCCAAAGCTCATTCTCAAAGGACTGCGTGATTGTGTTAAGTTTCAAATATAGATGTGCTCAAGATTAAGTCCACGGTGTTTGAGAGCTGCAAACAGAGCCCAGCTGTGGACGGTGGTTTGATTAATACCAGATCTTTCCACATTATTATTTACAAGCAGAGTTTCAGCTGCTTTTTCTGTAAATAGTGGAACCTGATTTATTGTTAACAAAGCCTGGTCACTTTTCGTGGAATCTAATTCATTAAGCCAACATTGTTGGGGCATTATTAAAAACCTTTAAACCCTAGGCAGTTCATATCAGGGTGGGTTTACTTGTGGAAGGGGGGCATTTTTAGTAAATAATTCAACATTGAGTTCTGGGTATTTCAAAGGTTTAAGGAAGTAGTAAAATGGAGTTACTGAAGTTTCCATTTTAAAAACACTATGTTCCTTTAGCAAAACCATACCCTGTTAATGTTATTTAAACTATGTCTGGCTATCACCATCAACTGAAAACACGTTATTAAGCCTTCTGGAATCTTCTATTACAATTTCAGATATATTTGCAAATGTCTTAAAACTTCAGGGAAGAGGAAAGAAGACTTTCCTCACTTATACATTTACGGTCTTCACTTTGAAAATATGAATCCATTCACAATCAAAGAGATTTACTTTAAAAAAATTAAAGGCACAGAGTTCTGAAAGCATCTGTCCATGCATCTCCTGCAGTGACTTTATGCATTTGCTCCACTTACACTGATGAAGCACCTATTCTAAGCCCCACACTGGTGACGGCACAGAGGACAAAAGGTCTCCACCTCCTAGACCTCTCTTCTGGAGAAAAACGAGTAAACAAGCAAGTAAGATAAATCGAGTGGTGACACATGCAGAATGATAAAGCGGGGTGGGAGGATATTTGAAAGGGATTTCTGGAGTTGGAGTAGGCACTGTTCTGTTTCACAAGACAGTCAGAGATGGCTTCTCCATCAGTGGACACCTGAACAGACGTGAAGGCAACAAGGTCATGAGCCCCAGCAGGCATCTTGGAAAAGCATCTTGGCGAGGGACAGGGACGCACATGAAGGCCCCAAGGTGCGGGCAGGATTAGCATGCCTGGGAATAGCAAGGAGGCCAGCATAGCTGGGGTGAGGAGGGAAGACAGTTGAGAGTAAGGTCAGGGACAGTGTCAAGCCTAGTGTTTAGGCTTGAGGACCGGGCTGGACAGACCATTTCCGAGGCCAGCAGTCTACAGACAGCATTTCCAGCCATGGGACTGAGAGAGGTCACAGAGGGCAGGAGTGCAGACAGAGGAAAGGTGTGATGGCTGAGCTCTCCATGATTTATTTAGGGGAGAAAAGATGGATCCAGAAAAAGAAAGTGAAAAGAAACAGCTAGTGAGGTGAGAGGAGAAAGCGAAGAAACTGATGTTCATGAAATAAGGTGAAGGGCCGCCTAGGTGGCTCAGGTGGTTGAGCGTCTGACGCTTTTTTTTTTTTTTTTTTTACAGATCTTATTTATTTATTCATGAGAGACAGAGAGAGGCAGAGACATAGGCAGGGGGAGAAGCTGGCTCCCTATGGGGAGTCTGGTGCAGGACTCGATCCCAGGATCCCAAATCATAACCTAAGCCAAAGACAGATGCTCAACCGCTGAGTCACCCAGGTGCCCCTAGCATCTGACTCTTGATTTCAGCTCAGGTCATGATCTTGGGTCGTGGGACTGAGCTCTGTGTCAGGCTCCATACTGAGTGGGGAGTCTGCTTGGGGTTCTCTCTCCCTCTGGCCCTCCCCCTACTCATGCTCTCTCTCAAATAAAATCTTAAAAAAGAAAAAGGAAATAAGATGAAGAGAGTATTTCAAGGAAGGAATGATTAAATGATAAATGCCACAGATAGGTCAAGTAAAGCAGAAAAGTTTGTTTCCTCATCCATGTAATGGGGACAGTAAGGGTGACCACCTTATGGGCTGACAGGAGTTCATATTTGTAAAATACTCATAACAGCATCTGGCACATAGCAGGTGGTCAACAGATACTTGTCGAATGAATGAAAACATAATTATTATATGATAATTACTGTCTATCACAAAATTAATCATATTACAAATATTAGCTGTCATTATTATCTTACTGTTAAAGACTTATTCATTTGAGAGAGGAGGAGAGAGAGTGAGTGTGTGAGCAGGAGGGCAGAGGGAGAGGGAGAGAATCTCAAGCAGACTCCGTGCGAGCATGAACCGCAACGCAGCGCTCAATCTCACGATCCCAAGATCACAATCTGAGCTGAAACCAAGAGTCAGATGCCTAACCAACTGAGCCACCCAGATGCCCCTAACATTATTATTTTTGATGACTTCACAGGAGTTCTTGGTTGAATGACAGCAATTCAAGAAAGGATGGAGATGAGAAATCGAAGAGGGTACAAACAAGTCTTTTTTAAGAATAAATTTGCTGCAATATAATCACAGAAATGGAACAGTAGTTAGCGGGGGATATGAGGTCAAAAGAACTCTTAGTATTTTCTGGTTGGGAGCCAGAAGGGCATTTTTGCACTCCTAGGAGAACAATCCAATAGAGAAGAGACACAGGACATAGAAAGAAAGGGAAGCTTCTGAAGGGGGACCCTGAACAGGCAGAGGGAATGCCACCTAGAGAGCCAGCACAGAGTCTGGCCCCGGCTGGTGACGAACACTTCCTCCCCAGCCTCAGGTGACAAGGTAGAGAAGATGCGCACATGGTGGGAGCCTGTGCAAATTTGGCTCCAAGTGGAGACAAGAAGGATGTGTGCAAGGTCTGAAAAATATAAAAAAGTTGACTGGGAGGGCAGCACGATCAAACAGCCCATTTGAGGTTTATGGTCAGAAACTGTAGGCAGTCATCATGGTCTGGGTTTTGACCTCCCTGGTCTGGCTGGGTGCAATCAGGGTGAAATCAGGGGAGAACCATACTCTGGCAGGGCCCCAGCTCTGTGAAGAGAGTGGGGAGCACCCAGGCAAAGCAGCTCTGGTCCCCAGGGTTCAAGCAGGGGACTGACTCTAACAGATGGTCAAGGATGTCAGCGAGATGACGACCCGGTGGAGGTAGGAGGCAGGTGAGAAGGGGAGTGTGGCAGGGTGGAGGGGTTGTACCTCAGAAGGAAGAACATCTGGAGTCGAGGCTCCAGAGGGACTGAGCAAGAAGAAGAAGCAACTGAAGAATAGGTGATGGTGATGAGACCATGGGCAGTGCTGTTAGTAATAGGGCTGAGGTGTGGGGCTGGGCGGAGCAGGGAAGGAGCAGAGACCCAGGCCAGGGGCCTTGGTAGCAGAAGCATCGTGTACAGCAGACAAGCAAGGTGGGGTGGTGGCGGGACCCTAGGAGCCAGAGGTGGGTGGCTGGGTCCCAATGACCTGATGGCAGGACACGCAGTATCTGGGAGAGTCCAGAAGGGTGATGGGCCACAGTGGCAATCTCCAGGTCCTGCGTTTCGTGGCCCGGGGATTGGGGTGGGAGACAAAGCAATGTGACTAGAGAGGGCTGCAGAGAACAGGCAGGAAGAGGAGGTATAGGGCCTCTCAGAAAAGAGGCTGAGAGTGTAGGGAGTTGTGCTGAAAACAGACTTGGAGTTCTACTGAAAAAGTAGGGGAGCTGTGTGGAGGGACGTAGGATTTCCCGAGCCCTTGGCCTCTTGCAATGAGAGGCAGAACCTGGGAGAAAGGGCTGGTTGTGTTTTGATGTTTCCCAGACAGCTGTGGGGTGAGGCTCTGGGGTTTCAGAAGGGAGGAAGGGGTTCCTGCCCAGAGCCAGCTGATGGTAGGGTGGAGTCCAGGTGGGGATGAAGCTGGACAGGGCCCCTCTTTGTTATGAAAATGAGAAAGCCAAGGGAGTCAGCCTGAACCTCTTTCCTCTGGAGTCTACAGCACAGGTGACTTTCAAATGCAGGTCACAAGGCCCACTGAGCAAGGCAGCCCAAGACAGAGAAGCTCACCATCCCTGCAGGGACAGGCCCAGGTTAGACAGTGCGACCTTGACATGTAAAGATATGACTGACCCATCCATCTCCTCCAGAAGTAGCTAAGTGTGCGTGTACACACGGGGATGGGGATGGGATGGAAGGGGCCGGCAGGGGTACCCCAGGGAGAGAATGTAAGGAGCAGAGTCATCTACTGCGTCGATATGAGCAGATCTGAAAAATTGAATTTTGGAGCTGCAGAAGGAGACCACTCCTAGCATGATACCACTTAAAGCAAAACACGTGGCCAGAACATGCCATGACGTCCCTCACGCACGGGTAGGATTACCTGTGCATCTAAGTAGAAAACAATGCTCGCTGACGGAGAGCCAGCGTGCCCACAGAAACCCTCGAAGTGCAGGGGATAGGCTGGAAGCTGGTATGGTAGGAGTGGGGATTGAGTCCAGAGTTGCTGAACTAGCAAAGGACTCCAAGATCCTCCAGGTCACCAGCAGGGTCACCCTAGCTCCACACAGGAGGGCTCATTACTAACATTCCAGACATGGTCAGCTGCTGTGAGCTGCTTTTAGCGATGAGGACTCTTTTATTGCAAACAAAATTGTAGATACACAGAAAGAAAGAAGGGAGGGAAGGTGGGGAGAGGGAGAGAGACAGAGATGGAGACTGGGAAGGAAGGAAGGAAGGAAGGAAGGAAGGAAGGAAGGAAGGAAGGAAGGAAGGAAGGAAGGAAGGAAGGAAGGAAGGAAGGCAACATACATTAGTTCTGGTTAAAGCAGGGTGGGGCCGGATCCCAACCTGAACCCCAAGAAAGTCTGGACATTCCACCAGGACACCCCTGGCCCTCCCTGTCATCCTGCACAGAGGACTGGCCCGTGTTAGGAAGCATCCTGGATTTTTAACACCCCCTTCAGCAGGGAGGTTCTGTCCGTGACCACAGAACAAAGGCTTTTCTATTTGTTTTCTGGCTCTCACCTCGTAAATCAGAATCACGCCTCTGCTGATTCCTGCCCGGTACAGGTGGAAGGCTGTAGCCTCTGGAATCACCAGACACTGGCCCAGGCCCCAGTACATCTATTTCCTTTGTGCTTTCATGGCGTGGCAAAAACATCAAGCACTGATGGGGATAATACAGTAGATCCCACGCTGCCATGCACGAAGTCCTTCCCAATTAGGAGAAGAGAGGCTGTGTTTAATGTCAGTTACAAAGATGACTTCTCTCCCCTTCCTAATCTCCTGCTAAAAGGAGCAACTCTAAAGTTTAGGAATGTAGCAGGAACTTTGGGGGAAAAAATATTTATTTATTTTAGAAAGAAAGAAGGAGAAGAGTGTGTGCAGAGGAGCAGACGGAAAGAATTTCAGGCAGACTCCATCCAGAGCATGGAGCCTGATATGGGGCTCGATCTCATGACCCTGAGATTATGACCTGAGCTGAAGTCAATATCTGGGCACTCAACCGAGCCACCCAGGCACCCCAGCAGTTTTCATAACATTAAAGTTGTTAGCCAGCTCCCACCATCAATCGCCAATGATCCCATGCGAAATGTATTAACTGTCTTCTTCCACCATCACACCAAGTAGTTGATGTGCCAGAGGATTTCAGCCTTCGAGTTCAGCCATGAGCAAACTAACAGTGAAGGCAGATATGGAGAATGTGTGTTTATGGCTGTTTCTCTCAAAGTAAAGTTGAATCTAAACTCTGCCTCCATGCCTTCTTCTCTGAGTCCTGCTGTGAGCAGGTGCCTCCTCTCTCCCTTGGCTTTGTCTCCCCGGCTCCTCTACAGCAGCCTCTTTGGCTGCCCCATTGTCCCCCTTGGCTCTAGAGCACCAAGTTCTAATCCTGGTAAACTGGCCTGGGTTGCTGAGAAATTCTACAATGGTGCCTGAGCTCCCTTGAGCCCCACATCTTTGGGAACAACAGGAAACCATAATAACCCAGCATCAGCTTCTGAAATAAGGTGAGGAGCAAATCGAATGCAGACCACGCATAAAGGGGCCACCTTTGGGTGAGTGACCCACTCTTTCCTATTTCTACAGCCTCTCCTGTTCTAATCCACATCATCAACACTCTTAATGAAATGCCAACTTATTTTATGGAAAAGTAATTTTATATAAAAACGCTACAGGCAAGGTCTCTGCATTTTTCTGGATCCCTCGATTCGGAAAACCATCTGACTAACTCTATCCCTTGACCTCTTGTTAATTTCTTCCTCTGGCAAGGGTTGCTGCTCTTGAAATAGAAACCCACTGAAGGCAAGGAGACTTTTCATTGGTTGAATGTGTAGCAAACCTTGAAGAGCCGGGCTGGGCTGTATTCTACTGCCACCCACACCAGCTGCCCAGTGACAGCTCAGAGGCCATCAGATAGGTGCAGAATCCACCAATGTTTGGGGATGTTTCTAGTTAGTCACCTGGTGCGGTCTCTCAAGCACAATGTGTCAATTGCAGTACAAGTGTCGATGCTGTTTTTGTGTGGATTACATAGAGTTCCTCATATATTAAACCAAACTCCTCATATATTAAAAAAAAAATGAGGGTGCTTGCATGGCTCAGTTGGGTGAGCATCTGACTCTTGATCTCAGCTCAAGTCTTGATCTCAGAGTTGTGAGTTCAAGCCCTATGATGGGCTCCACGCTGAGCATGGAGCCTACTTTTTTTTAAAAAAAAAATTTTAATAAATAAATAAAATTTTTAAAAAATTTAAAAGATGAGATGGTTGCATAACTTTGTAAACATACTAAAAACTCTTGAACCATACACTTTAAAAGGGTTGATTTTATGGTATATGAATTATATACCAATTAAAAAGGCACTCCCTTCCCCCCCCCAAGTCCAAACCATGTCTTAGTGCTTATTTTAGCAGTACAGATACATACTTTACCCATAGGAGTCTATAATCTTAGAAGCCTCCCTTCCATAATTAATTTTGGCCCTTGGTACTTGAAAAGTAATAGAATAAAGTGAAGTATATTAGCTAGCCTGAGCCAGAAGCATATCAAAGTCAGAAAAACCATCACTAATGTGGTATAGCCACATCAGCACAGAATAATCAATCAACATGCCTGTCTAGCTGGAGAGACTTTCTCCATTAAGACAGTGGCAAAGGCCACAAGAATAATCTGAAAGCAAAATCCGACCTGATGAAGCACACAATATTTCTTGCCACTACAGTCGACTTCCAGTACCATTTTCATATCCCACAAGATGCCATGTAGCCTGGGATACATGATCACTGAATCCTTCACACAGCACAGCAAAGACATCAGTCCTATAGAAACCTTGGGTGTGGTCGATATGTCTATACTCACCAAGCTGTTGGAAGGATGGTAAATGTGCAGTGAGGTATCCAATGGAGTTCTCCAGAATGTCTTTGTCCTTTGGGTCAGAGGTCATCACATATCATCAGTTGAGTGAAGTGGAAAGAGTAATGGCTAATTAGATCTAAATCCCTTTTACTGAGTTATGTTTGTGAAGTAAAGGCAATAGAGTGCTTAACATTTAATTGTGCTTACTAGCACACAGAAGTATATGTATATACACTCATGTGTACGGATCACTTGGGAATGCATGCAGATGAGTCAGATGTACACATAAGCAGAAACTGACACCCAGGAAAAACCCAACATCTAGATTGGAGATGTGTCAACTTTTCCTATAAAGGACCAGACAGTAAATGCCTTTGGTTTTGCACACCACATTGGTCTCTGCTGCAACTACTCAACTCTGCTACTATGGCACAGAAGTTGCTATAGATGAGCTGGATTTGGCTTGCAGGCCACAACTTTCTGCTTCCTGGTATAGATAATGGAAGCATAGGCTCTTTAAGAAACAGCTACTTAAACCATCCAAAGGACTCTTTCTAAAGAATTAGAGGTGATCCTGTCTTCTAATAAAATTATAAGACATAATTTAGGCTTTTGATGATTCAGTGTCTCCTATGAATGTTAATTAATTTCATATTGTGCCATATGACGTAATGTCCAAGGGGACAGTAAAGAGTAAAAGGCTGTGCCCTTAAGCCATCTGGTTCCAGAAGGCTGTACTCAGGAGTACTCAGGTCTGCATTTTGTCTTATCTCCTGCTGTCAAGCTGTGAGCTGTCACTTTGTTGGGTTGTCTTTGTGATTATCTCTACCTTTAATTTGCATTTCTGATCTGCTCCAGGCCAAGAACATTATCTAAACTAGGCCTGGCTATGAAGGACAATAATTCTCTTGTGAGTAAAGAAATATGAGCATGAGTTTTGTTACCTCTCTGTGGCTTCTCCACGGCCCATGGACCATGTTCCAATTCGTCATTCATTTTCCATAAGGTTGCTAGATAAATGATTCATGGGTGAAGTGTTATTCTTGTCTGTGTGTACGTACGCCCCCCAACATGCACACATACACGCACACTTGCACACATACACACCCATATCATTTGTTCAATCACTCAACAAATATTTATTGTATTCCTATGTGCCAATCACTGTCCTAAGTACTCAGAATATATTAGTGAACAAAAGATTAGAAACACACACACACACACTCACCCTCTATTTCTTGATAAGCCAGAATGCCCATGCACTCAATTTTCCTGCCTTGTTTCTTCCCATGGTGGGCCCCTTTGGGAGCAAAAGTAAGTCACACACCCACTAAAGACAGGAGGCCTAGCAGACTACCTGGGATTCCAAGTGGTCAGCCTGTTCTTGGATCATTTAAAATGCTTATTTGACTGTTAATGAGGCAATAAATTCCTGTGATCTGGGAGGTGACCCAAAAATCCTAGCCTGGGTTTCAGTTTCATGTAAAACAGACTACTCGGCCAGGTGCCAGTCCTTCCAGGTTGATGAAGCTGGCTGGGTGTGTGGCCCCTGAGCATTTAGGGGAGAGAAAGGATAAGAACTCGCAGGGCATCCACAGCATTCGGTGAAGAAGGCTATAAGGCACGCTGTCCATCCAGAAGGCAAATAAGAACAAAAACAGGAAAGGACTAAACTGCAAGGTCTCTTCGAGCACTCTCCCGAGCCCTAGGGTCACTGCCAGAACCCACAGAGAAGCAGATCGTTACTACCTGGAGAACATTCCCCTGCCACAGTCATGGAGGATTCTGCATTCACGGAGAAAGGAGACACAGCACTTCACTGCCTGCCGGGAGCAGATCAAGGCACCAGGACCAGGGGGCCAGACCAACCGTTGGGCAGCCACCGAATCGCACACAGACAGCTGGGACTCGCTGTCTGCCACATGCCCCTAAGTACTACACACTGACCTAATGGTCACTTCTTTCCACGACCTACCCTGTCTCCTTCCCCTCTCTTCTTCTGGGGGACAGTGGATGTATCTTCTTTGCAACACAGAAACATGAGCTGCCCAGAGTGGGGGCAGTAATCACTGGGGATGACCTTCCTGTCTCTTCAGGGAATTCCAGTTCTGACTCACTTCCCAAGCCTCTTGGTCACTGGGCAGTGCCTTCTCGATACTTCCACCTCATCCTGTCTAAAGACTGCCGATTCCTCAGGTGAAGAAAGCAAACTCTCTGGTTTGCTGTCATGCTTGAGTGTTTGACTGTGTGTGTGTGTGCGTGTGTGTGCATACCAGCATGCACAGTGCCTTGGGCAGCAAGTGTTTGGGATGCACAAGTCTGGGATACCAGGCCCAGGGAGGCCAAGGCAAGGTCATAAGGGGAAGGATGATCCCAATCCAGGGCTGGGACTGAGTTGATAGGAGAGTACCCAGGAGCCCACCAAACCCTGCCCTGGTAGCAGGCTGATGATCTGCAGGCAGGGCTTGCCCAGTTATGCCTCCCTATTTGGCAGGGTTGGGCTAGCTGGGCAGCAGAACCTACAGGTGTGCAGGACAGTCAGAAGTGCCCGCAGGTGAACAGGGCAGGTGTGGGGCGGAGACATCCATAGCCCCAGGGTCTGACTACTCTTACCTGTCCCCACTTTCAGGAGGATGACTGAGACCACAGGTCTATTAGAACACGCTGAGGAGTCCAGATTACGTGCAGTTCTTACCTGGTTTAGGGACACTAGCTTTGTTTTTTGTTTTTTGTTTTTAAGATTTTATTTACCTATTCATGAGAGACACAGAGAGAGGCAGAAACACAGGCAGAGGGAGAAGCAGGCTCCCCACATGGAGCCTGATGCGGGACTCAATCCTGGGATCCCAGGATCACAACCTGAGCCAAAGGCAGCACTTAACCACTGAGCCATCCAGGTGTCTCTGGGACACCAGCTTTGGAATCAAACAGATTTGGGTTCAGATCCTAGCTCTGAGGCCGATACAGGTATCACCTTGCTCCAGTTATCTCCCCTCATTGCTTTTCCTATTTATAAAAATAAAAGCCAGGAATGCCTACCTCTAAGGCTTACTATGTGTCTGACCTGAGGATGATTCTGGAAAGTGCTTGGCAGAGGCAGAGACGTAGCAAATGTTCAAAAACATCTCTGTCAGAGGGGAACATGCTGATGATGGCCACACACTACAAACTGTATTGCAAACTCATGCTTGGGGGTTGATTCCGTTTCTTTGCCGGAAGACGATCCTACTCCTCTGCTGCTCCTCCAGGGAGCACTAGCCCTAGCCCGGATGGTGATAATTAGCCTGGGAGAGGCCTGGGGTCACTCTTCTGAAGACTCCCGCGGGGCTGAGAGCTTTGGCATCTGTCCTGTGCACCCCACTGGTTTCTCACCCATGTGTGAGAGGAGGAGGGGCCGAACTGGTAGAAATTCCGTTCTTTGCAGAAGACATCTGCTCTGAGGGCAGTAAAGACCCAGGTGGCACGGTTTTCAAGGCAAAGAAATGAAGGGCAATTTCCCTGCCATTAATCAACCAGGCTACAAGGGCCGAATGGTGTTAGTCAAGACCAGGAAAGAACATTTTAATAACGTTCCTCAGCACTGGCAGTGAGTGAAATACAAATTCAGTTAGTAGGCAACCACAGGATTGCTCAAAATATGTTGATGCAGGTTCCAAAGCTGCCATGTAGAATTCAAAACACAGTTAAAGGAAGCCGCTACCACTGTCTCTGCAAAATAAAAACAAGAGAGGCCAACTCCCCCACAAACTATTTCCTAAACCTTAGTGTAGGGGTAACAGGAGGCCACCAAACTTCCCCCTCCTGCTGCCTCCCAAGCCCCAGATAAAGTCCCCACCCCCCTGCACACACACTCATGTGGGGGATACTTCAGCCAAAGATCTGGAGAGGTTAAAAGCTAAGGACTTAAAAAACAGAAAATAGGGTTTCGATATTTTCTTTTAACTGTAGAAAAATAGACACAATTTCACATTTAGCATTTGAACCATTTTTTAAGTGTCCAGTTCCATGGCATCACGCACATTCACACTGCGGTGCAACCATCACCATCAGCACCACCACCGCCATGCCCTCCCCCCCAAACTTGGTCGTTCTCCCAGACGGAAACCGTGTTTCCATTACAGTCTCACTCCCCACCCACCTCCTCCAGCCCTGGGCGCCCACCGTTTTGCTTTCGTCCCTATCAACTGGACTCCTCTAAGTACCTCTGTATGAGAGGTATCATATAATATCTGCCTTTTTTTCTGGCCTATTTCACTTAATATAATGCCTTCCAGATTCATCCTTGTTGTCACAGGCGTCAGAATTCATTCTTTTTCAAAAGCTGAGTAATATCCTACTGGGTGGATGGACCACATTTTGTTTGTCCATTCATTCTGTCAACGGACATGTGCTTGGGTCTGCCTTTTGGCCGCAGTGAGTAATGTTGCTCTAAACATGGGTGTGCAAGTGTCTGTTGGTAGTTCCAGCCTTATACCAAGTCCTCCCCGCTATCTGTGCCCTGCTTTTACCTTACTTGCTTTCTACTTTATTCTTTTCTTTTTCTTTTAAAGATTTTATTTATTTATTCATGAGAGATACAGAGAGAGGCAGAGCCATAGGCAGAGGGAGAAGCAAGCTCCCTGCGGGGGAGCTCGATGCGGGACTTGATCCCAGGACCCCGAGATCACGATCTGAGCCAAAGGCAGACGCTCACCGCTGAGCCACCCAGGTGCCCCTCCACTTTCTTATTTTCTACCAGTCCTCTGATTTTGACTACACAGTATATCCTCTCGTACCACGACCCTGGTTCCATCACCCTGGCCCACATTTGCCTACATCCTTTGGATGCTATGTGGGTAGACTACCACAGTCTCTCCAGGAGATGTTCCTAAGCAGCCCATTCCCACTTCTGAACTCGCCTCTCACCCTTCCACTGACCCACAAAACCAGCCCCTATACGGATAAGAGGCAGCATGATGAGTGAAAGCCACAGACACCCTCCCTGAACACAGCAGAGTGATGAGCCATAAACAGAAGCTAAGTACAGTGCCTGAAGCTGGCAAACCAGGCAAGAATCCTTGTCATCTTATGCAAAGTATAGACAAGCACAGAAGACTGATGGGAGGACCCCACAAACCCTTGTGGGACTTGGAGGGGCTGTGGCTATGGGAGACACAAAGGTGATGTTCACAGTGGGCAGGGGAGGCGGGAACAGGGGATGTGCAGGGGGAGATGTGCAGGGACTGTGGCTTCCAGGGGACAGTGATGTGATGTCAGCAGTGGGGTGGGAGGAGACAAGAGGAGGATGTGCAAGGGGAGATGTACAGGGGCCATCCCTTGGGGATACACTAATGTGGTATCAGCAGTGGGCCGGGGGCTGGCGGGTGTCGGGGGAGGATGTGCAGGGGAAGGCAAGAGAAAGGTGGAGGGGTTGAAATAATAGACACAATGTCACATGTAGCATTTGAACCATTTTTTAAGTGTCCAGTTGAGTGGCATCATATCCAGTTATAACATTCTTTTATTTTATTTTAAATATACAGAGTGTCAAGAGCTGTAATTTTTTTCAGCTTGGGCTCTGCTTCTCCTCAAAGCTGGCTTGTTAGAGTCTTCTAATATTCATTGTATGAGACACCCCAATGACGTGGCACATCCTCAGAGAGCTTATGCACCCCATTCCGGGCCTGGGTTTTTGCCAGCAAAAACAGGATCCCAGGCCTTTGTCTGTGACCCGCAGCAGAATGAGAGCTGTATTTCAGAGAAGCAGTTGCTTCTCTGCCCTGTAACCCCAAAGCACCCAGGGTCACTTCCCTGAGTCACTTCTGTATTCCTGCCGGGGGGCTCCTCCCTCGGGGACATCCACACGCCAGGACTGTGGTTTCAAATCACCTGGGGGTGCGTTTTCCCAGCCTGCCTCTCTGGAATCTCTAATCTCTCCTGCTCCTTATGTAGGTTTTCTGTCTTTGGTGGGGGTTTCCCTACCTCGTTTGGGAGCATGTTGCTTTTATCACTTAGTTTGAAGTCATTAAGAGCGTAAGTGAATAAAATCAGACCTCATCTGACACCCTCATCCCTCCCGCCCCCCACCCCCATGCTGGTCGTCCCTGCTGCTCATCTTCACATGTGCTAGGTGGCAGCCTGCCACCAGCCTCACGCCAGCTGCCTAACCAAAGCTGTCTGCGGGGATTCTTTGTGGGGAATCTCATGTGGAGCTATGCTATGGCTCATCACCCATCCTACTTGGGGGTTTCAGTCCCCACTTCTCCGTTAGGAGAAAACAGCATACTCACACCTGACCCCTCCTCAGGCGGGCCCCAGTGGGGTCTGTGCTCTGTGAGGGGGGGACAGCTCACCCCATGGAGCCTTTGGACCAGATAGTGAGCAGTGTCCTTTCAGAAAACGCAGGCTCTGGGGGCACTTGGGTGGCTCAGTGGTTGAGCATCTGCCTTCAGCTCAGGGTGTGATCCTGGGGTCCTGGAATCCAGTCCTCCATCAGGCTCCTCGCAGGAGCCTGCTTCTCCCTCTGCCTGTTTCTCTGGCCCTCTCTGTGTGTCTCTCATGAATAAAAAGATAAAATCTTAAAGAAAAGAAAAGAAAATGCAGGCTCCTACTATCGAGATCCTTTTTTGGTTTTATTGATTGCATATATATCACTCCATTGTCTGTGTAACAAATATTTAGTTATGGTCTACTGTGATGTGATCTAATGAACTTCTCCAGCATTCGATGGACAGGAGAAATAGACAGTGAATGAGGGGATGGACATCATGGACTCCAACCACGCAGCTGCTGGAAAGAAGCAGGGAGGGGACCAGACGGCACCAAACCCGTGTGGATGGCCTAGCCTCCCAGACTCCCCCAACCTGCTCCTCCTGCAGCCCACAGCTTGTTCTGCGGGCCTCATCTGTCTGCTCCAAGTCCTAAGAGAGCCGGCGGGGTGAGTGTGTGCAGCTTTAT
Organism: Canis lupus baileyi; assembly: GCF_048164855.1. Classification (NCBI taxonomy): domain Eukaryota; kingdom Metazoa; phylum Chordata; class Mammalia; order Carnivora; family Canidae; genus Canis; species Canis lupus. The sequence continues at coordinate 45,267,718 of NC_132843.1, forward strand.
AGCCACAATCAAGAATAGCGGGGTAGTTACATAAATCGGCTCTGCCCTCCTCGCTCACAGCCCTGGTGATGGCTGCTTCCCTCTCTGACTTGGGTTAGTGACAGGTGGTGGGCTGCCAGCCTCTGTAGCTCACATGCTTCTCTGAGGCCTGGCAATATTGGGGTTAGAACAGAGCCCATGCAAAACCAGCTTAACTCGAACTCAGTCTCCCATGAGGAACACACTTAAGAAATATTTCCCAGGGACTGGTGGCCACCTCTTCTCCTGCCCTCTCTCCACAAAAGGCAGAAATGGCTAATGCTTTTCAAACACACTGCCACTTTGAGAGCCTGTGAACTCAGCTGTTTTTTTCCAGTGATATCCAAATGCCCGCATTTTAATCCACAATCTAATGTCTTTTTGCACAGAACTGCAAAATGACAGAAAATGAGAGAAAATTACCCTCTAATAGATTATAATATATTAATAATAGCACACAATGCAGCACAGACAGTGCATGGACACAAAGAGCTGAAGAGAGACACAGCTCTCCTTGTAAGCATGAATGAAACATCCTGGTTATACCCTGATCGCTGTTCGGCTGCCTGTCTTTACAACTTTCCTGGGAGAGACAGCTAGTGTTGTTGGAAACCCTGGGGCCCGTCCCTGGAAGGAGCAAGGCCCTGCCACTGTGGGGACCGAGTGAGGGGTGATCACAGTGCTGCAGCGCCAGCCCCTTTCCCCTCGTGGGAGCTGGGCTTTTATAAACCAACCAAGTGTATCCTCATATCTCCTGGTCTTTGCTAGAAGGAGGCAGTCACGGGGCAGCTGGCCAGTGTAGGAACTGTATGAACCACATCATAGACATAGCATGAATTAAGGCCAGATGCCTACAGCTCATACACAGGCATTCAACCTAGCTATATGCTTAACACAGCTGGTAATTAACAGATAAAACAAATGCAAGACATCCAAAAGAGAAAGACTTACAAAGTACAGTTAAAACTACTAACTCATTATCTCAGCCTACCTTAGAGATCTACAGTTGACCCCTGAAACACAGGTTTGACTGGGTGGGTCCACGTATACGTGGATTTTTTTTTCAATAAATACAGCACAGTCCTGTAAATGTCTTTTCTTGCCTTAAGATTTTTAGTTTAGCTTCCTTTATTGTAAGAATACAGTATCTGGTGCCTGGAACATACAAAACACATGTTAAACGACTGCTTCTGTTATAGTAAGGTTTTTGGTCAGCCACAGGCTGTGAGCAGTTAAGTTTGGGGGGAGTCAAAAGTTATACATGGGTTTTCAGCTGCACAGGAAGTTGGCACCCCTAACATCCGCATTGTTCAAGGGTCAACTGTACTTATATTTAAGAATAACGGACTGAGGAGTACCTGGGTGGCTCAATCTGTTAAGCATCTGCCTTCAGCTCAGGTCATGATCTCAGGGTCCTGGGATCTAGGCCCATGTTGGGCTCCCTGCTCAGCAAGGAGCCTATTTCTTCCACTCCCTCTGCTTCTCCCCCTGCTCATGCTCTGTCTCTCTCACTCTCTCTCTCAAATAAATAAAAAAATTTTTAAAGAATAAACAGATTGAAAGCAGTCAACAGACTAAGGGCTTCAACTCCTTATTCAACTCCTTAGTATAATCCCCTTTATTGTAAGTGTTAGGCCTGAGATTCAGAAAAGGAATCAATGACTCCTCCACTATGACATCCAGGTGGCACAGGAGTGAGCAAAACCAGGTCTCCTGCCCCAGTTGGGGCCACTCCCCTATGCGCCATCCTCAGCTATGCACAGCCCTGTCACTGGAGCGGCTCACTCAGGACCTCCCTACCCTCTGCCACCTGTCACTCTCCTGCCAGTTCCAAGAGGACCAGATGGTCCCACTCAATGCCACTCTTCATGTAACCTGGCTGAAGGGTCTCTTTCTGTGTCAAGGATCAAGGCATTCCTTCAGTCCCTGACTACCTCATTATCATGTTCTTGATGTCTGATAAACTCTACCACTGAAGACACTACCTTCATAAACACATGACATGCTCGCTTTTCCCCCTCCACATTGGTCTAGTGTCTTCAAGCCCTGGCAAGTACACTTAATTGAAAAAAATAGCCAAAAACATGTAGATGTTTATAGTCATCTAAGAAGAAAAGATGTCAGAGGCTAGACTCCTTCACAGTCAATGTTTTGGAATAGTGGTTCTGGACTCTTCCAGGGTCACGGAGCCCTCTGAGATCCTGGTGAGGCGAATCAGGCGGCACCTGGCATGCTGGAAGCCTTCGGCACATGGGAATCATCCAAATTATGAAAACAACAAGTCCCTTTCTCAGCACACAGTATCAATGAAGCTGGGATTCATGAATCCCAGGTCAAGAGCCCCTACTGTACTCCAGCAAATGTGGACTTCTAGGGTTAGGTCGTAGCTACAAGTTAGGAGGAGGCATGACTGGCCCATGAATAATGTGGTGAGGGGGTTAGGGGCACCTGTTGATCGAAAGCTTTACCAATAACATAAAGTCAATTAACACATATTTTGTACATTGTATGTATTATATCCTGTATTCTTACAGAAAAGAAATGTAGGAAAAAGGGGTGGGAAGAGATAAGAAATGAAGGGAACGTGTGGGAGAGAGTGGTGAACGTGAAGGCAGGGAGGGGTTCCCACTCATTACTTGGCCTCTTAGTACCTGGTTCTCCACCTGCAAAGGGAGGGAATGGCCTGGAATCTGGCCCAAAGGTGACTTTCAAGCCACCATCCAGTTATATGACATTTTCCAATTCCTGATAGCTACATGCACTTTTCAAGTCATGAATATAATTCTTGGGGATGGAGAGAGTCCCAGAACATGTGCTTGGCAGCCCTGGAGTAAACCCAATGGCCCTTGGAAATTGAGTCTCTGGGCTGAGGACAGAAAAAAGGGCCCCTTCACGGCACTTGTGAGGAGCCGAACAAATTTCCCACTGTTCACAAACACTGTGACTTTGCTAAGTAACCTGAAATAACCCACCTACTAAATCACATTACTGCTATTCCTGCTGGAAATATTCTATGAGCTTGTTTTCTTTCCAAACAGAACAGCCCTGTGACAACAAGAGCAAAGTCAGGAGATATAGTGCTGTTGCTTGATGACTTCTGCTCATTGGTTAATTCACCAGAGCCACTGTGAACATGCAGCCTGCAAAGGACACAACCTACTTACAGGACGTCCAGATTCACTTGTTAGATGCTCCTCACCTTTATGGGGCCACGAGCACTCTTCTGAGCCAGGGCAGAGGCAGGCTGTGTCCCTGTCCATCTTGGCAGCAAACCCCGTTCACCATGTTGTATAGTCTTTTCCCTCATCTCCCTGCTTCTCTCCACTTCACAGTAAGGAGGAAGCAGCCACGGAGACAGCGCTTCTGAGTAGCCCTCAGGGAGACAGTGACAACGGTCAAGCCTGGCAGAAGCAGGTCTGGCTGGAAAATCCCCATCACACCCTGCACTTGACATTTGGAAGGCTACTGGAATACTCAACAGTTTGAACTCAAGCTCATAGCCCTAGAATTGGACGGCTAGATGAAATACACTGTAAAGCTCATCTTGACCATTTCCTGACCTGAGGCCAAAGTGCCATTTGATGGAACAGCCTTGCTTTTGAGCTCACATCTGCAAATGAGCCTGCTTCTAGTGAAAATGATTCACTGGATTTAGGTTCTTCCCCCAAAACCAGAACGACTCCAATAAAAAAAGACTCATGACTTTGTCATAAGGAAGGATCTCTACCAAGTACTTTGAAAACATAAATACTTGAGAAAAGTATACATATCATGGCTCTGCCTACCAAGCACAGAGATCTATAAACTTGCAGATGAATGTGATGAACTCTGAGTTTCGTAAAATGCCCTCTTCCTTAGCTAGACATCTGTCCCAATGCAAAATTTTGCCATTTCACCACCAGATTACATCTAGGAGAACTTTTAGCCTCTTTCAGTTTTGTTTTGGTTTTTTTGTTTTTTTTGTTTTTTTTTTTTTTTTTGAGAGAGAGAATGCAAGTAGAAGAAGGGGACTGGCAGAGGGAGAGGGAGAGAGAGAATCTTAAGCAGATTCCCTGCTGAGCATAGAGCCTGACATGTGCTCAATCCCAAGACCCTGAAATCACAACCCGAGCTGAAACAAAGAGTCGGAAGCCCAACTAACTAAGACATCCAGGTGCCCCTCTTTCAGCTTTTAACATATTTATGAAACACCTATTATGTGGCATGTACTGTACTAAGTGTCATAGGTTCAAAGGTAAATGATGAAACTTCCCAACCCGTTGACTACTGATTTGTAATCAATCTAAATGAGATGAGAAAATGCTTAATTCCACCTTGGGTATGTATGTGAGCAGGTGGCAACAGGTACTGACTTTCTTTAGGAACATGATATCTTGGATACTCCTCTTGTGTTCACAAGTCCGCGGGAGCACAGCAGTGATGTGCTTGAGGCATGGCGGCTCCTGTCTCGAGTCTGGCCCTGTGGAGGGCATCTCAGATGCTGCACACACCAAATACTGTGTAGGGCACCAAAGTAGATGTCCCAAGTCAAAGGAGATAGACAAGTGACCTGGGCACTAAGCCAAGGAGGACTGATTAAAAAGAGAAAAGAATAAATGTCAACAAAAAGGAGGTGGCTTTGCTTTATCCTCTATGTTCTCTGTAATCCCACAGTACAGAGAACTTTCTCCCAAGAGATTTCCCCAGCCCCTCATAGAAGGATTTTCCTATAATCCCTGTGGATTTTGTAAGAAACACTATCACTGTTTATTGCCGCCACTGAAAGAAGTCTTTTTCTGTCCAGACTGTACATATCAAAGTTCTAGAAGAAGAGAAGTCCATGCCTTGAAGATCAGATGTCCTAAACAATACATTCTGATTTTACTTTTCCCCAGCAACTCTGTCCACCAAATGGCGCCTATCGCAGGCTTGAAAATGTGCTTCCTATTCAGCCTGTGCTTCCTAGGCAGCCATCCACACTGTCTGCCTCCCCTCATCCGCTGCAGCTGCATGCTCCTTGGGGGCACAGAGTAGGAGCTTAATAAATGCTTCGAGGGGATGAATAATTAAACAGATAGGTGGATGGATTGATTACAAAATTAATTGCATGAACAGGTGATACCTTAGAAAATGGGGCTTTTAGAGCTTGTTTTTTTTTTTTTTTTTTTTTTTTTTTAAGTAGGCTCCATGCCCAGCATGGCGTCCAACACAGGGCTTAAACTCACGACCCTGAGATCAAGACCTGAGCTGATATCAAGAGTCAGAGGGTTAAGAACAAAGCTAAGTAGCATTTTCAGATTGATGGAAGACACTATCCTGAACAGAACCTTCCTAGGAAATTAAATCCAACCTGCAAATTTATGGTTCACTGATAGTTCACTGCTTGGTCTTTCTCCATCAAGGGAGACCTCTTTCAAAAGGCTGATCTCCTTGATTTTGGTAATGAATGTCTTGCAACTTTTCCAAACTTGTTCACAGTTTGGTTACAAAAACATTTGAAATGGTGACTTTTGTCCACAATGAAGTTCTTTTTTCCATATTTCAAAATCATGGTAATTGTATCAAGTTTCGGGAACTGTAAACTCTCTCAACCATATTTACAAAACAAATGCAATAACATTCCCCCTTCTGAGAGATTGCTGGGAGGGTCAAATGGGGTGATCCTATGGAAGAACTTTGTGAAACTGCCAAGCACACACACAGGTAAGGCATATGTGTGGATATATATACATGTATGTAATGAATATTAACAACACATATATCCCAAAATATATATATACATATATACACACACATATATACATACACACATATATATATGTACATATGTGACAACTAAAAGAAATATTAATGATAGGATGCTTGTGATCTCGACACCTGACAGCTGTAACCTGACAGCTCAAAACTCTCAGTATATATCACCTCAGTTGCCCTGCATCAGGGGCAAGTGCCACTATGATCACTCCCATTTTACAGATATGATGAAGGAGATCAAAAGAAATCCAGTGACTGGCCCAGGGTCACTCGAATACAATAACAATAAGTGACTTGGGAGAAACTGACCCATAAGCTAGAGCTGATTTCTACTAGACTTTGCTGCCACCTAACTGACAAGGTTAAAAACACCCAGATTTATTACACAAGCACAAGAAAAGCAAACATTAGTCATCAGTGAATCCTTGGTTAGCCTTTTAATAAGGGACTCTGTCCTTGTTAAAAAGCATGAAGGTTTATTCGATTTTTATTTTCCTTCATCTTTTTGTGGCTCTTGGCATCTCTAATAATTGTAAATGACCATCCAAGCAACAGAAAACCACAATAAATAAGTATGTAATACAAATGTGTGCAAATGTGTGAGTTACTAGATGCAGGACACCTGGGTGGTTCAGTCAGTTAAGTATCTCTTAGTTTTGGCTCAGGTTCTGATCTCAGGGTCGTGAGATTGAGCCCAGAGTCGAGTTCCTCACTCAGCGGGGAGTCTGCTTGAGATTCTCTCTTTCCCTCTCCCACTGACCCTCCCCCCTTCTCTAAAATAAATAAAATAAATCTTAAAAAAATAAGTTACTAGATGCATTTGTTGTTCCTCTATCCACTATAAAATGATTTTGGAATGTATTCTTTTCCTTCAACCAATGCTAGTATTCACATCCTTCAAGCAAAAAAAAAGTCATGTGTTTGATATGCCTATGGTAGGTGTGTTTGACTTGCTTTCTTCCTGGCTTTGGGGTAAAGGAGAGATAAGAGATAAACTTCATGTCAGGGCTTCCCATATAATCCAGTATGTGCCCCCTGCAGCTTCCATCTTAAAGATGAGCTCCAAAGTAACCCACTAACTTACATAAGGATTGGGTCCATGGTCTCAGCCACACTGCTAACTTCTATGCTGATCAGCTGAGTTAAGTGGCATGCCCTCTCCTTTCACGATTTCTCTTTTGGAGTGCTGGTCAATCATGACTATACTCAGCAGCATCTCCAATGGGAATAGGAAGCCCTCACTTTTATTTCTGTTCTCCTAATGTCTCTACTTGGGCAAGACTTTTCCTCTTTCAATTCTTCATTCTTCTGAATTGAGATAGGAAAAATTCTCTCGTAAAAAGATCATGGTTAGGCTGCAGAAGAATTTTGCTGATTTCCCTCAAAGGAACAAAATTCTTGATATGTGCCAACATTAAGGTTTGTTATATTAAATATTAAGCAAAGACCTCTTAACCAAGAGAGAAATCCATCAACCATATTCCAGCCAGTGGTAAGAATGAGCACAGGAGATAGTTGTAAGAGAAAGAGCCTTCTTTATGCACATGTTCCAAAAAACGTTTCATCTCAGAACATTGTAAATTCTGTCATTGCTATTGATACAAACAATGAAGGGAAAATGTTGGGAGTTTAAAAAGGTAATAGAAAGATATCATATGATTCCAACTATATGACTTTCTGGAAAAGACAAAACTAGGGGGTAGGCAAACAATCGGTGGTTGCCTGGGGTTAGAGAGGACAGAGGGGTGAATAAGCACAGCCCAGGGGATGTTTAAGGCAGTGAAACCATCATTCTGTACCTACTGTAATGGAGGATGCAAGCTGTCATACATTGTACTCATAGAATGTACAACACAAAGAGTGAACCCTAATGCAAACTGGGGACCTCATAATAATTAATAATAATGTATCAATATGGGCCCGTCAATTAGAACAAATGTGTCACACTGTGCCCAGCTGTGAATATAGGGAGGCTGAGGAGTGGGATAAGAAGGCACAGGGGAACTTTCATGTACTTCTTGCTCACTTTTTTTCTATAGAAACCCAAAGCTTCTTTTTATTTAAGAAATAATAGTAATAATAAATTTATTAAATTGTTTAAAAAGGAGGTTGGATTTTGAAGTAGCTCTGTGTTCCAGCCTGCCTGTCTCTGGGCCTCAGCTCTAATTACATGACAGTGGGCATATTCCATAACTGCTCCGAACCCCCAGTCTCTCATCTGGGACAAATAAGTATAACAAGAGCTGATCCACCTCATAGGGCTGAGCATCCTAACAGTCAAATAAAATAATACATGTAGAAGTGCTTTGTGAATGGAAACATCCTGAGTAAATTTAAGTTACAGTTGTTTCTAAAAGCCCAGTGTCACTTCATTATGAAAGCTTACAGACTGCTTGTAACAGATACATTTTCTAAAGTCCATGCTAACAGTAGACAAAATGATAATGCTGAGCCTGTCTTTCTGTGCTATGACATCATTCCCACTTAAAAGATTGGTGTCTAAACTACAAAGAACAATACCATGGACTCATAAACTATACTCAGAATACTTCCTCTCATCCATTTGCAAAGCCACCAGGCTGTATTTTCATATACAACCTTTTCTTGTCCAATCCACCTGCAGAAACGGACCACAGATCCCGTAAGTAGTGAGATTAATATCAGAGTTATTCACAAAAATATCTGGAAAATGGTCTGCAACTCTAATCAGGGTGCATCCCCAGTAATTTGTGGATAGATTCTTTTTTTAAGATTTTATTTATAGATTTTTCTATTTATTTATTTAGAGAAAGTGAGAGAGCACAAAGCAGAGGGAGGAGCAAAGGTAGAGAATCTTCAAGCAGACTGTGCTGAGCATGGAAACTGACTCAGGGCTTGATCTCACAACCCTGAGATCATGACCTGAGCTGAAACCAAGAGTCAGACACTTGACCGACTAAACCCCCTAGACATCCCTGTGGATACATTTTTTAAGGAAGGATTTTAAGAGATTGCATGAGATACACACATACAAAAGACAAAGCTCAGAGATCACTGAATATTCTGTAATCCAGGTACAGGAAATCATTTTACCAATGTTTCTTTTGATTTAAAAAAAATAAAAAATGCATCCAGCATAGTAAGTACTTTGCCAAGCATGAAAGATGTAGTAATGAAGTAACCTCCACAATGATTTTTTTTAAAAAATCACCTTGTGCCAAATCGTTTTCATGGCTGTTTGTCAGGCTGGGCACGCGGCCAGTAGCAGGAGCCTTCATGGGGAACACTGAGCAAGATATGAGGCCCAGGAAATGCTACACTGTCACCCATTCTGCGGCAGGCTGTTATTTATACTAAATGATGACAGCTATAAAAAGTCCCAAAGTCAGAAAGTCCCAGTGGACAAAGGAGGACGGAAAGGTCCCCGAAGTCTGAATCGGTAAGTGAATCAGATCTGGACATGGTTATCACAGAGCTGTGTGACATCTGTTCAGCTTGTGTCTTGTGTTCTGCTGTCTGCACCCTGGGAGTTGTAATGGAAAGGAAAGGACTGCCCATGGCTATATGGAACTGATCTCCCTAGATCGGGAGAGGGACCACATCAAACTCAAAACCATTGCCAGTCTGCCCCATCCAGGCTGAGGAGCACCTATTGCTCCTCCTTGTTGCCTGCCCTCCCATCCCCATCTCTCTCTCCAGGGCCTATCTGTAGGTCATTCCCTATCTCTTGTCTCTTGCAAAGAGAAGAGAAGGTGGTTCTGCCAGATTTTCCAACCTCTAAAGCAAAGTTTCATCCTCCCCTTCAATCTCCTGGCACCTCAGAATGCATTTTTCCTAGAAACAAATTACCGACAACTAGCTTCTGTACCATGTCTCTCCCCACTCCGGCCAAAATCCCCATGCTTTCTCTTCCAGTGTAATACTTCATGAATCTTAGATTTTTTTTCTCCCTCTAAGCTAAAGATTTTCTTAACCAGAGGAGAAATAAAGTTTGATATAAATCCCCCAAAGAATCATAATCCAAATATCCCTATATTTTTCCATTTTTACAAAGGTGTTCTTTCTAGGAATAAAACGCAATTTTTTTTTCCTGGTCAGTCTTGGTTTTGCCTAATCTCAAGTAGTAAGTTGTCCTTGTTATTGAGAAACCCTATTCTCTTTACTCTGTTTTGTTGGATCTCGTCTCACTGGCCCATGTCGACCTAACCTGGCAGGTTATATCTCAAGAATGACGGACATACCAGCAGGCAAAAGAACTAAGCTATGCACAGTTTATGGAGTTTCCAGAGCCACCTTTCACCCTGAAACTCTTGGCAGTATATCCGAGGCTCCCAAACTCATTCATGCTCATTGCTCTCTGGCCCTATAACCTTTAGAAGTCACAGCAGAGACCCCATTGTGAAAGGTCAACATCTAAACATGACAATACTCTCAGCTCCAGGACAATTCCAGCACTGGTCTGTTACCCACAGCTCTGGAATCCAGCATATGCCGGTGAGTCAGTCATTCTATGGGGTGTGCACTTCCTAGGGTGAAGAGACCCCCCTTGCAGAAGCAACGGAGATAGCCAAGCCCCTGAGGGATACTTGGATGGATGCTAGAATTCTCTTTCCAGAAGCTTCCCTCTCCATCTTGCAGAGACTAAGTGGAATTCACACCTGTATTTGTCAGCCATTCATGTATTGCCTTTTCCCCCGAAACAGTGAGAAGTATTCGTACTGATTGATTTTGTCTAGAGTGCCCTGCCTTTCTTGTGTACTGAATAAACAGTGCTGGTTTGACCCAGAGTTAAATCCTAATGTGCTTCGAGATCTTCTAGCTCTCTTCTCAGAGTTTGTAGCCCTCATAACAGGGGCCACATGAACTAAGAGAAGGAATAACAGATTTGCCTCATTTGTGCTTCTGGAGGAGTCTGCCTCTGGAGAGAGGTCTGGCGCTGTCCTAACCCCGAAATGAGGCGAAGTGCAACCTGCAATCTTAAGAGACACGAGCTCGCTTAAAAGTGTTAAATTCCCACATGTGCCCCATATTTTTCAGGGCCATTGAGGATGGGAAAACCTGATGGCCATCCTACTTCAGCCAAGTTTTTTTTTTTTTCCTTTTAAAAATTTTATTTATTTATTCATGAGAGAGACAGAGAGAGAGGCAGAGACACAGGCAGCGGAAGAAGCAGGCTCCCTACGGGCCCCGATGTGGGACTCGATCCCAGGACCCTGGAATCACGACCTGAGCCAAAGGCAGACACTCAACCACTGAGTCACCCAGGGCCCCTTAAGCCAAATTTTCTTGTCTTAGGTCTTAACTCTATTCGCCTGAAAAATCTTCCGGCTGCCAGCAAGGAAGGTCACATTCCCAAGGCGCCAGAGCTGTGCTCTTCTGACCCAGCACACCTGCCCAAGCAGGCTGTGGCTGCAGCCCCAGGTCTGCAGGGGAGTGATGGAAGTGACCAGAAGCACACGCCCTGGATATTTAAGGAAACCAAACCCTTCTGGCTGCTCAGCGGGAGGCACTCAGGGAGCTTCTGCTTTTCTACATCTCCAGGCTTTCCTTGGCCTGGCCACCCACCCCTCTCCCAGCATCCAAATCACAGCACAGGCCCTACGCCCCGTCCCTTGGACTTACTCTATTCCCTAAGGTGAGATTAGGTGATTGGGATGTTTTTCTCAGCAGTGCCCCAAACAAATGGCCTCTCTTGTAGCTCCGTCCTCAGGCTTAGAATAAACAGATCTATCCGCCCCACCCCCCCTGAAGCCCAGAGAATGAGCCCTTGGGACCTGCTGGACAGAAAAACATCAGGGCAATTAGGGCTCCTTACTATTGCTATTTGTTAGCTAGAATTTTAGAATTTCCAGAGCTAGAAGGAAACTTAGTGCAACCTCTTCCTTCTGCAGATAAGAAAATTAAGGCCTAGCCTTTAAGATCTTTTAATGATATGGAATTGAATACAGTCTATCCATTTTCAAGCAGGTTTCTAGATTTATTCTCCTCTTGCTGAGCAGTAAAGCACAAAACAACGTGGCAGCAGAATTCCAGTCAGGGAGTACAGAGAATCCAAATCACCCCTGAAATGTTGAAATCGTATATCACTGGCGCGTAACAGATCCAATATGCACTCCTGACGAGGGCATCCATCACCCGGCCTCCGGGAGCCCCTGCACCACTGCCGGACAACCCAGACCACGGCTCTTAAAGGAGACGCTCCAGACACAGGTGACATGCCAATCGCCTTGTTCCCCTGAGGGTGACAGTGGGGTTCTTGGGCTACTCTGGGTATGTCAAATGCCCCATGGAAAATTCACCTTTATTCATATGTAGGCATTATATCAAATGCAGCAATTAGATCAGATCAGTGTGGAGAGACTGGCTGTCCCAGCCAATCACAAACACTGCCAGGTGGTCAGAGGTGTCTGGATACTTTGGCGCAGGGAGGATGAATGAATTGTTACTGAATCAATGCAGGAGTATGAAGTCATTTAAGCTGTTTTGTATTTGTATTTTGTTTTAGTTTGATTCCAGTATAGTTAACACACAGTTTTGTATTAGTGTCAGGTATACAATACCTGATTGATTCAATGCTTACATATATCATGAGAGGGCTGATCACGGCAGGTGCATTCCTTAATCCCCATCACCTGTTTCACCCACCCTCCCACCCACCTCCCCTTTGCTGACCATCTGTGTGTTCTCTAGAGTTAAGAGTCTCTTTCTTGGTTCGTCTCTCTCTCTCTTATTTTTCCCTGTTGCTCATTTGTTTTGTTTCTTAAGTTTCACATATGGATGAAATCATATACTAAGTGAAACAAGTCAGAGAAAGACAAAGACAGATAAAACTATTTCTAAAAGCAAATTCTAGGGGCACCTGGGTGGCTCAGCCGGTTAAGCATCTGCCTTTAGCTTAGGTCATGATCTCGGGTCCTGGAATTGGGCTTCATCATCGGGCTCCCTGCTCAGAGGTAAATCTGCTGCTCCCTCTGCCTCTGCCTCTCTCTCCACCCTGCTTTTCTTCTCTCCCTAACTCTCTTTCTCAACTAAAAATCTTTTTAAAAATAAAATTAAAGCAAATTTTATCAGATAAAAAAATAACAAGAGGTTGGTGATAGTTCCAAAAAGAATGTGGATCACTGAGCTGGGTTTTCATCTTGGGAAAAGAGGTGGAGAATTTTTCTCTTAAGCCAAAATGAGTGTCAACTGGAGAATACATTTCCTAAATAAGACCAGGGAACCAAAATATACCTGGTCTCAGCAATCTTCCTCATTGGGCAATCACAGAAGAGCCTGTGACATGAAACAGGCTGTGGTCTAGTTAGGTGGCACTATACTGACTAGTCCACATATACCTGTCCTTTACCTATAATAACATGATATATAATAAAATAATATTTATATATATAATAATGAAAATCTAACTTTTATTATGGTAAAATATACATAAAATTTACCATTTCAACTCTTTTCAAGTGTACAGTTCAGTGGATACAGTGCATTCACAGTGTTGTGTAAACCATCACCACCATCCATCTCCAGAACTTTTATGTTCCCAAAATAAAACTCCATACCCATTAAACAATGACTTGGGGATTCCAAATCCAATAATTCAAGTATGTAATGACACTGAGCATTAATTGTGTATTATCACGTGAATATAAACCATACTAAAGAAATAGAAATTTAATACTAAAATATGGTATGTCTACCATTTTTAAGGAAAGGTAGTGGATTATCAGGCAGTTGGCAAACCCAGAATATTTACAAGAGGACTGACACCAAGATCAGGGAAATAGGGGCAGAGCTCAAAAATAACCATCCCTTTTTTTTTTTTTTTTCAGAGAGAAAGTGTGGGGGGAGGGGCAGAGGGAAAGGGAGGATCTCAAGCAGACTCTGCACTCAGCATAGAGCCCAACCTGGGGCTCAATCTCACAACTCTGAGATCATGACCTGAGTGTAGGTGAAATCAAAGGTTGGATGCTTAACCCACTGCACCACCCAGGCGCTCCCTCAAAGGAACCACCTTGATGATGACCTAGAGCACAGCCAATGGAGAGAAGCATGGGACCCCAGGGCATCACCTCACTCTGCTTCGTCAGGCTTCTTCCCCCAATCATATGTCATCCATGTGTTCCTTTTTTTTTTTAAAGATTTTATTTATTTATTCATAGAGACACAGAGAGAGAGAGGCAGAGACACAGGCAGAGGGAGAAGCAGGCTCCATGCAGAGAGCCCGATGTGGGACTCGATCCTGGGTCTCCAGGATCACGCCCTGGGCTGCAGGTGGCACTAAACCGCTGCGCCACCGGGGCTGCCCATGTGTTCCTTTGACAAATGTGTTAAGGTTATTTCCTGCTAAGCCTGTGCTGAGTGTAATGAGGATGGGCTAGTGCTGCTGTGAGTACCTCTCTGCCTCTCCCTGACCCATTTGCCACCTAGTTGGGAGTTCATGTATATGAACAGGATACTACACTGCAAAGATCCACTTGGGGTTGACAGAACACAAAGGAAGGGGTCTCACCCCGGTGCTGAGAAATGGTATTTGAGCTGAGACCCAAGTGACAAGGAGGAGAAGCCAGGAGCCAGTGAGGAAGGGGGAAATATGGCAGGGTGCAGGCCACCATGTGTCAAGGCCAAGGGCAAGAGAGTGAGCTTGCTTGCAAGGTCAAGGGGGGATTGTTGAAGATTAATCAGGAAAATGGTATCCATAAAACAGGCATCACAAACCTTGAACCGTCATGTAGACATTTAGGAGCTGTTACATGATTTTTTTTTTAATTTTTTTATTTATTTATGATAGTCACAGAGAGAGAGAGAGGCGCAGAGACACAGGCAGAGGGAGAAGCAGGCTCCATGCACCGGGAGCCCGATGTGGGATTCGATCCCGGGTCTACCAGGATCGCGCCCTGGGCCAAAGGCAGGCGCCAAACCGCTGCGCCACCCAGGGATCCCCTGTTACATGATTTATATGCAGTAAATATCTGTCAGATACTTAGAGCTGCCTCCAGAATTACTTCTAGTAGTAGGAACTGCTTTCCTTGGGATCTGCAACATGGGTGTTTGTCCAAAGGGATCTGCTCCCCAGGCTGACCTTCTGGTCTGCAGATAGCATGACAGTCACTGCTAGTGGTCACCAATATACCTAGTTTTCCTCCCCTTCCAGGACACGCTAAAGACAAGGCTTCCTGGCCCCTGGTGCAGCCTGGCAGGGCCACACACCTGGCACAGAACTGTGTCGGTTCCAGGCTGAAGCATTTAAAAACCAACATGCAAACCTTCAGTCCCCTCTTCCCTTACCTCACTGCACCCTGAAGCTTCATGCTGACATAGGGGGGTTAGGAGATCAAAGCAGTTTGGAGACAAGGAAAGCAACAGCCCTGGAAGGTCACCCAGACCCACAGGGGACTTTGCATAAACAAGTTAAACCACTGGAATTTTGTGTTACCACAACATAGCCTATCCTGACAGATGTAGATGGAATACAATCATAAATCCACTTTAATCTTCAACTCTATTCTCTTATAAACCCTCTACTATTATCGTTACTTTGGGGCAGCCTGGTAGGTTGGAGGAGCATTGAGCTGGTTGCCGAAAGAACTGGGTTCTAGGCCCGACTCTGCAACTCATCAGCCATGTGAACTTGGGCAAATCTCAATGTCTCAGTGACCCACTTTCTTCCATAAAAGGGGATCAATACTTGCCACCACCCCCTAAACTTACGAGTTGGTGTAAAGTTTAAAATAAGAAGAGAAAATGTCTGTGAAAATGTTGTACATGGTACTAGTGGTATAATCATTTTCTTACAACTGCTAATGACAGTGTCCTGGGGGAGAAGGGACAGAATGAATTAGAATTTTCTCAATCTCCCCTACTCTCAAAATAATAATAAAAAAAAAAAGGTTGGGGAGGGTGGGGCAAAAGACTTCTTTATTTATGTAGATTAAAAATCTCATTTTTGTGGCTCGAATAATTTCAGGTTTTGTGAAAGCTGATTATCACATGCGGGCTCAGATAATTTCCCCAGAGAGCTAAACAAATTAAAATATATTTTTTAACTCCAACAAGCTGACACGGGCCATCAGCTCTATCCTTGGTACGAGTTCCATCATGCAGCTTTAATCAGAAGCTGAATGTCTAAGCAATATTCACCTGGCGGGAAGGGAGGTGGCAGGGTGACAGGCCAGGAAGCAGTTCATCAGGATCCTCTGATCTCAGTGCCCATCATCCTCACACGGCCAACTCCATGCTGCAGGGTCTGAGACCTACAAGTGGTCTCCCCACCCTCTACGCCAGGGGGCCTGCAGTCTGATAAACTTGCAGCCACACCCCAACCCAGCTTGGCGGATTCTGATTTCAGACGGAGCAGGCAAGGAGACAGAACACTGTTGCAGAGGGGTTGACAACACTTGGGTGACCAACCAGCCTCAACTTCAGAGGCAGCTTTATTAAGCACAGGTCACTGATGGCAGTGGGATCACCCTCCAGACCCAAGGCGTGCCACCCTGCCATAGTCACAGAAATGTGGACCCACTCTGGGCATTGGTCCACAGGTCACAAGCACTCCTGGTGAGCTGAGGTCAGGATCCCAGAACGTGGATACTCGAAAACGAAAAGCCAGGAGATGGGAATGATGTCCAAATTGGGAGAAGTTGTCCTAGCCTCTCTCTCCCCCTTCTCCAGAACCTGCCTGTGCTCCTTGACCCATTTCTCTTCTTCAGCCTCAAATAGAGCCCTAGGTAGAGATCCCCGAGGCGCAGACAAAACTGGTGAGGGAGCAGCATCGCGAGGAAAGCACAGAACTTAGCATCAAACAACTTTCCGGCCATCCCTGCTCTGGTCCTTGTGGGCTACGCATGACCCCAGGACGTGCCTTCTAAATTTCGTGGCTGGGGCATATCAGTGGTTGCTGTGAGCACGTTTCCTTTGCAACTACTCTGCATGACACCCTTCCGCAGAGCCAGCTGGAGGGTCCTCACACAACAGTTCCTGCAGGTGCCCCCCTTCTGGTGAGCTCTTTCACTGCCATCCTGCTGCCACTGCCACTTACTGCTCAGGCCACATCAACAACCAATGCTGCACACGTGCCTGTCCCTCCTTCTCAGAGACAGAGAGGAACCTGAAGTGTGAGGAGGCAAGACCTGAGTGATCCTCCCCAATGAGTCCTCTCCTACTTTCATCCTTGAGAGCAAATGGAAGATCAGCTTTACTCAGATTAGGGCCCTGAAAACACTACGTCATTTCCTAGTTTTGTGACCTTGGACGACTTCCTAACCTCTGAGTGCCCCAATTCCCTTAGAATATTGTAATGGGGAGACACCTGGGTGGCTCAGTGGTTGAGCCTCTGCCTTCCACTCAGGTCGTGATCCTGGAGTCCTGAGACCGAGTTCTGCACCGGGCTCCCTGCAGGAAGCTTGATTATCCCTCTGCCTATGTCTCTGCCTCTCTGTGTCTCTCATGAATAAATAAATAAAATATTTTAAAAAAAA
The DNA here is from genome assembly GCF_048164855.1 of Canis lupus baileyi. Taxonomy (NCBI): domain Eukaryota; kingdom Metazoa; phylum Chordata; class Mammalia; order Carnivora; family Canidae; genus Canis; species Canis lupus. The sequence continues at coordinate 45,284,919 of NC_132843.1, forward strand.
GAATATTGTAATGAGGCTACAGTGAGCTAATATATGTAATATATATGCTATGAGTTAACATATATGCTTCAAAGTATGCCATAAATGTTAATTATTGATCCTATTATTATTATAAGAATACTTAAAATTAATATTTTAGAGAGTACAAAATCCTCCTGCCATTCAGTCATCAGTTAGAAAGCCCACGATCCCAAAGAAATTTTACAACTAGAACCCAAGGCCCAAGCTATCTCTCTTTGCATACAGACTATATCGGGGTCTACAGAAAAACAGAAGTAATGGGATGTGCACATGCACATTTGTGTGCTCATGTGTGTATGTGTGTATATACATATGTATAGACATATAAAGATTTTATACTCTCTCATAAAAGGGATTTATTATAAGGAACTAGCTCAGGTGATTATGGAGGCTGAGAAGTCCCAAGATCTGCAAGGTGATCGGTAAATCAGACCCAAGAGAACAGATGGTGCAGTTCCTGACTGAAGGCCAGGAGGCTCCAGACCCAGGGAGAGACCATGTTTCAGTTCTAGTCCAAAGGCAGAAAAAAAAAAAAAAAAAGGCAAAACAAAACAAAACAATGCTCCATATCAAAGGCAGCAGAGCAGGAGGGGAGTTCATTCTTCCTCCGGAAAAAGTCAGCCTTTCTGCTCTATTCAGACCTTCAACTGATTACACTGGGCCCTAACTGGGGAGAGCAATCTGCTTTACTCCGGCTATGGATTCAAATCCTAGTATCATCCCAAAACACCCTCAGGGACACACCCCAAATAATGTCCGACCAAATGTCTGGGAACCCATGGCCAGGAGGCCGACACATGAAAATGACCAACATAATGTCCCTGTCAGCACTACTGGCACTCCCAGCCCTTGGTCACCAGGCTATCCCTGATCTATTACCCCTGCCCCTCAGCTGTGCTCTCTGTACACCACACACACTACTCCAGCGCTCTGCACGCTCTGCAAGACGATCCTGGCCAGTCCCCTCCCCATCCCATCAGGGGTGAGGACTACATCCCCAGGGAAATGGTTCCCAGGCACCTGTGCCAGAAATAACCATGTTTCCTTGGCCAACTAGTTTGCTTTTATTGTAAGGGCCCCACACTGTCTCACTAATCCCTTTCCGTTCTTTCAACTCTGTACTGAAAAGCTCATGACCAAGTCTGGGGGCCACGTCTGGGGAGTTTCACACCTCATAGCCTGCATTCCACATGCTGACCAGACCCGAGATTTGAACTCATATATCCATCCATTCCCCCCTTTCCTTATCTTATCATTCTCCTTCTGTTCTACTAAAGGTAGTTTTTTAAAAAATTAGACATTTATTTTTATTTTTTATTTTTTTAGACATTTATTTTTAAATGAGGCAAGATGCGTGTACTTGCACATGTGCCCATGTGCCCCAACAGAGGTTATTTTATTTTCCTCTCTCCAGTGTCTAGCACTGTGTCCCCTTCCCCAAAACTGCTAGGGAATTGGATTGCTCTGCAATTTGACAGTCTGCTAAATTGCACTACAACTGGGGTGCCTGGCAGCTGACTCTTGACCTCAGCTCAGGTCTTCATCTCGGGTCGTAAGTTCAAACCTCACATTGGGCTCCACGCTGGGTATGGAGCCTACTTAAAAAAAAAAAAGTTTGCACCACACCTGCCACATCCTAAAGGTCCTGGTGTCAGCAAACTCCCAGATTTCAAAGATAAAAGCAGACAGCCTTCTTCCTCCTCTTGCCAGAATTCCAGAAACGTGGTGATAAGTATCACTGTGTCACTGTCTTCCAAGTCCTTATCCAGAGGCTGATTAAAACAGACTTGGGGAAAATTCTCATTTGGTGGGCTCCAACGTGGACTCTGAATATGGGGATTGAGGCCGATCAACTGTTTGGATGTAGAATATGGCCTCCAAGTTTGCATCAAAGTTGGACTAGAAGATTCACCAGTTAAAGCTTCCTGGTTGTAGATAATCATTACTTCTGAGGAGAGGAGGAGGAAGATGGGATCTCAGAGGGGGAGGAAAGATTCAACAGTCTTTGAAATGTTTTGCATAAAAAAAAAATCCAAAGCAGATATGGCAAAAAAGAAAAATAGCATTTGTTACACATGGCTGGTAGGGTTATTACATCATTCTCTCTGCATTTTCTGTATATTTTAACTATTTTTAGTTTGATAAATATATTTACTTAAAGAATTCTGGTTTTAAACTAAGATCCCTGGAGAAAAGGAGCTTTACACTGAACTTGAATGGGTATCAGAGGCTTATCGCCCCGGACAAGAGACTCTGGGGCCCACTCATTAGCTGAGGAGCAAAGGAACAGAGCAGAGCCCTAATTTATTTACCAGATCACAACTCTTTCTTGCTGAAATGGATTTAAGTGTTTTCACAGAGCTTCTGGCATCCTATTCTCCCTTTGTCATGGCCACGCACATGAGACAGTTTTGTTTACAACTACGAAACGCTGCCAATCTCTTCAATGACAACTGTACCCAAAAAAAGTGCATTACCTCATCTGACAAACTAATGTAGATGATAAGGGATCTTAAGAGTGCCGCCAAAAGTTAATTGACACTACTTTGAATAGTTACCAGGGTTACAGAGCATAATAATGCCCTGCATGGTTAGAGATTGAAGGGTTTCCCAAAATGTCTTTGTAGGTTTGATCTCACATTGTTTTTGAAAAACTCTGGTGAAGGAGGTAAAGGCAGTGTCACATCCAGGGTCACTTCCCACAATTTCACTATCCATTCATTGGTAAAAATTATCATGTAGCAGCCAGATATGACGAGGGATGCTCTGAGGGGTGCTAACCGGAATGAGCACACTCCCTGATCCCAAAGAGCTCTCAATCAGATGTAGGTAAGAAAGAACCACAACAAGAGGCAGACTGCACTGGGGGTTGGAACAGGGGGATGAAGGGAGTATTTGTCTAGAAGGAGAAGACACACCCAGTTCAAGGAATTACAGCATTTGAATAGGTGTATGGTTTACAAATGAATGGATGAAGGAAGAAAAATGTTCTATATAAATAACATAATGTTCTATATAAATAACATGCCTTGAAAGCCAGGCCGTGGAGTCTGGACTTCATTTGAAGGCACTGAACAAATTTTGGAATTACAGACACACCGGTATAATGCTTCTCGTCTACATGTTTCAAACATATTTATTGATTATAATTCACACACCATACAATTCACCCAGTTAGTGTGTATGTTCTTAGTACATTTGCAGGGTTGTACAACCATCACTACTTTTAGAACACTCTGATCTCCCCTAAAATAAACTCCATACTCACTAGTTGTCACTCCCCATGTCAGCCCCTGCCAATCACTACTCTGCTTACTATGTCTCCAGATTTACCTATTGTGACCATTTCATAAAAGTGGGATCACTCAATGTGTGGTCTTTTGTGTCTGGCTTCTTTCGTTTCCCAGAATGGCTACAAGATGCACCCATGTTATAGATGCATTGCTACTTCCTTCCTTTTTATTGCCAAATATGATCCGATTTTCTGGATAAATCACATTTTGTCCAACCATTCATCAGCTGATGGACATAAAGACTGTTTCCACTTTTTGGCTTTATCAGTAATGCTATTGTCAATATTCATATACAAGCTTTTGAGAGTGGACATATTTTTTCATTTCTCTTGGGTATATGCCAAGATGTGAAAATTCGGGGGTCATACAATAACTCTGGGTTTACCTTTTTGAGGATCTGTCAAGCTTCTTCCACAGTGGCTGCACTCTCTCATCTCTGCCAGCAGCTTATGAGAATTCGATGTCTCCATATCCTTTCCATCACTTCAGAGTGTTTGCTTGCTCCAGTCATCCTAGTGGGTATGAATGGTATCTCATCCCCTGATGGCTAATGATCTTGAGCATCATTTCATGTATTTATGGTCACTTATACATCTTCCTTGGAGAAATGTCTAGTCAAATCCTTTATTCATTTTTTTAACTGAAGTATAATTTACATATAATAACCTGTTAGTTTCAGGTGTACATCATAGCAAGTCTATTTTATACATTATGAAATGATCCCCATAATTAATCTAGTTATTATCTGTCACCAAAGTTATTATTGACTATATTCTCCATGCCATACCTTTCATCTCCATGACTTATTATAACTGGAAGCTTGTATCTCTTTTTTTTTTAAGATTTATTAATTTGGGAGAGAGAGCGAGCATGCAAGAGCAGGGGCGGGGCGGGGGGACAGAGTGACAGAGAGAATCCTCAAGCAGACTTCCTGCTGAGTGGGAAGCCCATTGTGGTGCTCGATGTGGGACTTAACACAGGGCTCTATCCCAGGACCCTGAGATTACCCCTGGGTCAAAACCAAGAGTCACATGCTCAAGCAACTGAACCACCCCGGTGCCCTGAAGCTTGTACCTGTTAATCTCCTTTATCTATTTTGCCCATCCCCCAATCCCTTTCCCCTGTGGTAACCAAAAGTTTGTTCATTAGTTTTTTAATTTTGCTGCCTTTTTATTATTGAGTTGTAAGAGCTCTTTATATATTCTGGATAGAAGTCTCCTATAAGATAAATGATTTGCAAAATGTCTTCCCATTCTGTGGATTGTTTTTTCACTTTCTTGATGGTCTCACTTGATGCAAAAATTTTAAAATTTTTCATGTAGTCCAATTTACCTATTTTTTCTTTTGTCATTTGTGCATATTTTGACATATTTTGTCAGTATACTTTCAATTTTTCTCTTCGCATGACAACAATTTTGTAATGTCATTTTTTTATAGAGAGAAGAGAAGCAAAACTCAGTCCTTTTTCCAGCCTAGTGGTAATTTTTAAACTGATATTTTAGAAATGTTCCCACAGTCCAGCTTCTGGACTTTCTCTTGCACTGCTGCTGCTGATACCAGATAACGTATTCATCTTATGACGGGACCTCTGGACCTGGGTGAACTGACATGGTGGGCAGGAGGGAGCTATTCCTACACAGGAATCCCAGTAAGAATTTACCTAGATATAGAAGGGACTGAGAACCACATAAATATAACCCACAGCATTGAAACTAAATGGATCTCCAGCTCAACTCCACATCCACAGGCCGTCAGCAGTGTCCACGGCTACTCCATCCCCACCTGATGGGGAGAGCAAGATGAAAGGGGGTAGTTTTAACTACCTACAGTGAAAACCCAAGAAAAGCACATGGTGTGTGAAGTGGCACATGCAGGTGTGAGCCCATCATGCTCAAACCTCATCAGTTTCATAGGAAATCCACTCAGGGCTGAGGACAGAGGTGTCCGTGGGAGATGTCTACATTCAAGGAGCAGAGAGAATAGGGACGCCTGGGTGGCTCAGCGGTTGAGCATCTGCCTTTGGCTCAGGGTGTGATCCTGGGATCCTGGAGTCAAATCCTACACTGGGCTCCCTGCATGGAGCCTGCTTCTCTCTCTGTGTTTCTCAAGAATAAATAAAATCTTTAAAAAATAAAGGAGCAGAGAAAATAAATGAAACCATCCAAAAAAAGAAAGAGGTGGGTAGCATCAAACTAGGGAACACAGTGCCCCCAACGAACCCCAGTTACTATTTATTAACTTCGTGAGCGGTTTCTGTGTGCCCCCCACACGCCGCCCCATTTAACCCTCATCGGTGCCATGTGAAGGGAAGCCAGATGGAAAAAGATTTTCCACAATGGAAACAGAGTCAAGAGTATCAGTGCTGGAAACGCAAACCAGACCAAACCCTGAGGGCTCACGAATTAGCCGAGGCATTAGTGATTAGCTCTAGTGGCCAGAAAGGTGCTGGCCATGCCGGACGAAGCGGTTGACAGTGTAAGGAAAGTCCGACCAAATAATTAAAAAGTGAATCAGCTGTGAAGCAGTGGACGCAGCTCCGTCTCCACAGCGTAGGCTTCCCTTTCACGAGGTGGGCAGTGAGCGGAGAGACAGGACAGGCTGAGAGGCTCGTGGGCCGTTTGGTTATTTCCACTCGGGCTTGTCTATAAACCGCTAGAGAATCGGAGGGAGCAGATCCCCAGAGAAAGGATATCCAGAACCAAAGAGAGGAAGAGTGAAGGGAACAAGGGATTCTTCTCCATCCCTCCAAGGATTGAAGAGCAGAATCTAAAATGCCACCAACTCCATGTGGCACCATTAGCTGGATGCACCTTCCAGAGTGAAAATATGCTCCTGACTCCCCATCAGCTTTGCCATCAACTAGTGAGCCTTTTCCTGGTCTTGTCTGGTTACCTGGCTGGACCCTAGAGAGGAGCACGAGACACTGTGACATCTGGGGGCCTCCTTGTCTAGAAGTGAACCTGGAGGGGATATGCCAAAGCCCGGCTCTCTGGTTGCATCCATGAATGAGACAGAAACCCACCTGAAACTCCATCAGCATTCATTGTTATTAGGGCTTTACCTTCCTCCAAAAGCCGATGCAGAATGTGCCCCCTGTGTGTGTGGCTGGTTTACACTACTGGAATGGGAATGCTTTTTTTCTTTTTTAAGATTTCATTTATTTAATCACGAGAGACACACAGAGAGAGGCAGAGACATAGGCAGAGGGAGAAGCAGGCTCCCTGCCGTGAGCCTGATGCAGGACTCAATCCCAGGCCTGGGATCATCACCTGAGCTGAAGTCAGATGCTCAACCACTCAGCCACCCAGGTGCCCCCAGGAGTGCTTTTTTTTTTTTTTTTTTTTTGTTCTTTAGTGTAAGGTCATCCACTACTCAGGGAGCTTCTCTAGGAATCCTCACTTGAAGATGGGAAGCCCGCAGAGTCAGAAAACCTTCCAGCAACATCACGGGCTTGAGAAGCATCATGAACCTGCTTTGTGGTGAAGCCCACACCTGTAGTGTCTTCAGTCTCCCACCCTCTCCTCTGTGTACGTGTGGTCACACAACCCGACAGGATGTCATTTCATGATGCAAGAGCCAGTGACCACCGTGAAACCTCAGGACTTGCTAACAGTGGGAGAAGCATCTGGCATAGCTACAGGGCCTCTATGCACACGTCATCAGCACCTGCTCTAGAACAGAGTTTCTTCCAATTTCAGGTTCTAGGAACTCCACCTTTCCTTCACAGCACATTCAGTTAATATAAGAAACCACCACAACTAGACAGTCTTCGGGTGTGCAAGCAACAATTACCCAGATGCAAACAATGAACAAATCGAAATTAATTCTGCTAAGATTGCATAAATAAATCAAGTAAGTTGATGACCGAAATCAACATCAAGCAAGATGGGATATTTGAGAACATTTTGTCTGGTAATTTCTTTTTATAGGTAAGGAAATGCAGGTCCAGGGAGGTAAAGACATTTGCTCAAGGTCACTGAACATGTCAGAAGCACACTTGAGAACAGAACTCAAACATCCTGGCTTTTCTATTTTTCTTAATGGCCACAGATGGTCAGTCCCCATGTTTACCACCACATACTTCTTCATGTTCTGGAAGAAAAGACCATAATTCCCTAATACACTGGGAAATTTTTCAGTGTTTCTTCCTGCTTCCACAACAGACTGTGTGGGTGGGGTGGGGAGATGAGTGACAAAGAAGCTAGGACTTTGTTGCTAAATTTATGGAGCCATTCTATGGAGCTTTCTTCAATCCTGTAGCGAAATAATGCAATAACCAATTTATGACTGAATAAAACTGGATGCTTTCACATGACTCAATTCACACAAACATGTTCATGTACTATCAACCATCCTGTTTTAGAAATAATTCCAGGGGTGCCTGTGTGGCTCAGCTGGTTGAGTGTCTGACTCTTGATTTCAGCTTAGATCATGATCTCAGGGTCGTGAGATCAAGCCCCATGTCGAGCTCCATGCTCACTGCAGAGTCTGCTTGGGGGTTCTCTCTCTCTCTCTCCGTCTGCCCCTTCAGGTCATGCTCTCTCTCTTCCTCTAAAATAAATAAATATATCTTTAAAAAAAAGAAAAATAAAGAATTCCAAAACAAGCCCCACAATACCTTTACCACATTACCAGCTTTCTCTTCCAACAAGAGACTATTTAGGCCCAAAGGGCTGGCACCCTTTATGGCATTACAGTAAACTTGTACTAGTTTTTTTTTTTTTTTTTACTACTACTGATAATAACATGCTGATGGATACAATCCTGTCATTATGACAACACATCAAGAAACAGGGCCTTGATTGTGAAGTAGCAAACAAGTTGATGTCATCTACTGAGCAGAAATCCAAGAGGTATGATGGAAGATGATTGCTTGAAGATGTACCGATAGAAGTCACAATAACAGATCAAATGAAATTCCTCATTTTTGGCAAACTTAATAAAATGGTGGCTTGGGACCCTGGATGGCTCAGTGATTGAGCATCTGCCTTTGGCTCACGGTGTGATCCCAGGGTCCTGGGATCGAGTCCTGCATCAGGCTCCCTGCAGGGAACCTGCTTCTCCCTCTGCCTGTGTCTCTGCCTCTCTCTGTGTGTGTCATAAATAAATAAATAAATAAATAAATAAATAAATAAATAAATAAATAAATAAATAAATACATCCATACATACATACATACATACATACTTTAAAAAAATAAAACAGTGGTTTATTAACATTGCTATTCCATTTGATTCAAACATGCTAGGACACCTGCAGAGGCCTTGGGACTTGGAAAGAGTAGCTAGAACAAAAGTGGATACTGAGGACATGGGAAAAACTGGGTGGCTTCTACTCCGAATCTTACAGTGCTAAGATTTTGTTTCCACACATCTTGACAACTGTCAGATAGTCCAGAGCTTGTGATCTTGTGGCTTTACTGGTAAACAGACACTGACTGGAAGGCGGAGGGCTTGACCAGGGACTTCTGGGAGATCCAATCCAGGTTCACAGACAGGCTGTTAAGCTCCGAACCAGACTCATTTAAGCTGTAAACATTTGAAATGAGACCGTTTCCTGTCTCCCAAAGAGCTCTCAGACGCAGGCTGCAGAGAAGTGAGACCAACGGACAAATGAAGACGTGCCTGGGAGGTAAGACACAGAGCGAGTGATGGGGACGACCTGGGGATCCAGCCCACATCCTGGAACCCAGGGCATCCAGCCCCCAGAGGAGCGCATCAGGCGGGACGGCCAGAGTTCGGCTGGCAGATACTTTACTGCACTGCCTGGCTGTCCACTTAGATAAACACACAGCTGAAGAGAATCCAGGAATATCTCCAAAGGAGAAAGCCCTGCTTTTGTCTGACAAAGCTGCTCTGACCTCAAAGGAATGCACAATAGGAAATGAAAGTTGGACACAAAATCAATTCGAACAGGAAACAGGATGATCTCTGCTCAAGCTCAGTTCCAAGATATGTCACCGTAATAACCCAGAGCAGCACGGCCAGGGAGCCCCGGCCTCCCCCTCCTGCACACCGCAGGCCGAGGGGAGAGGGAGAGCCCCGGGAGACCACATGAGAGGGCCCACATCCTGGCATCACAGCTCACTGTGCTTTCAAGGAGATTTTAGTTCATTTCTGTCCCGATCAACAAAAAGATGATAGTTGATTTTTTTTTTTTTTAAATTCAGGAGAGACAGAGAGAGAGAGGCAGAGACAGGCAGAGGGAGAAGCAGGTTCCCTGCGGGGAACCCGATGCGGGACTCGATCCCAGGACCCTGGGATCATGCCCTGAGCCAAAAGCAGATGGTCAACCATGAGCCACCCAGGCACCCCAACGATGGTTGTGTTTTAAGAGCAACTTAAGACAGAAGCACTAGAGACAGAAGAAACTTCTTTGAAAAGGAGGGGGAGAAGAAATCTTAAATCTTTCTACAGAGACTTTTCATACCCTTTTCATATGCTTTTAATATGCTGCGATTCCCTACGAGAAGGAAGATGTCCTCAGAGGTTCCTGACTTCCTGTGACATCAAGCCGGGGGCAAAGTACCAGACACAGAAAGATGAAGACACACTGGCTCCTGGCACCAGACCAGAACTGTAGCTGGGCAGCAGGACATCCTATTTGACCAGCATTACTAGAAGTCTTGGCGAGGCTTCACAGAAATGGGTTTGTAACATCTGATAGCTTCCAGTTGCCCTGCTAGGGTAAGGGTAGCCCAGTTCCAGAAGCCAAAGCAGGTCCCCCATCCTCACTCAGCCCAGTCTTGAACTCACCTGCCCATCTCTTAAAATGGGTCGAGTGCAGACCCTAGCCACAAGAGCTCCTGAAGAACAAAGGGTATGAAAAGGGGATCTTGCAAAGTTGCAATGGCCACTATGGCCTAATTAATAAAGAATAACAGTGACCTGAATGTGAAAATGGTGGTTAATGCCGAATTTCTTTGCCTTAAATTCAATTTTCTCTCCCTGAAGGTATTGTCGGATGCTGGATATGGACCCAGGACATACAATCTCCAGATCCAGCTCGAATCACTGTTAGCTGTGCAACTTCAGCATCCTCCTTACCTTCTCTGTACCTCAGTTTCTTTACATGAAGTGAGAACACTCACTTCCCTCCTTCTCAGGACTGCTACAAGGACTGCAAGAGATTATGGATGGGAAACATATTTTGAAAATTCTAAAATGTGCAAATATTACTTTTTATTACTATTTTCCCTTATATATAAAATGAATTTGCTTTTCTTATAAAAACACCATATGATGATGGAAGGTCAGCAGGCAAGGGAAAGGTCACCTTGGGATCGGGACTTGTTCTCTCAAAACCCATCAGGCGGCTGACCCAAGCTTGAAACAAATAAAGCCTGAATTGAATATAAATGCAAAGTGAAAGCCATTCATTTGATCAGACCCTTTGGGGAAAAAAGGATTTTATTTCCTATGCTAGACCCTGAGCAGGCAAATAGGTCCAAAGGTAGGAGAGGCTGGCACTGATGCAACCATCATAAGGAAAAATCCAACAATGCAACTGTTCAAACCCAGCTCTGGGAATGAGGGTTACGCTAAAAGGCAGCGGGAGGCAGGGAGCTGGGTTAGGAACACAAACAGGTTGAGTAATCAATCCAAAATCACAGTTGTGAAAACCACATAAAATGCCATCTGGCCTCCTGGATCGCGTGGGACATTAAGCAAAGGCAGCCTTCCAGTACACATGTTCTCATTTCTCCGAGAACAGCTCTTCTCATTACCCAATCGACTGTGAAAGAGCTACCCAGATCCTGGTCCAGTTTTCCACTCTCGCCAGAACCACTCTGAACACTCTCGAAACAGCTCACATCTCACGGGAAGGCTGTTCATCCCAACACTTTTGCATTCCGAAAACTGCCTGGTGACATGTGGGGTCTCTTCTGCTTTCTGAGACTAGTTGCCACAATGATCTCCATCTTCCCCTTGCCTTAAATATGTTTGTAAGAATCACGAACAATATTCCAGAAAATCATTTTTGTGAGTGTGGTAAAATATATACAAGATGAAATTTACCACTGTCACCATTTTGAGGTATATAAGTCAATGGCACGGGGCATCTGGGTGGCTCAGTCGGTTAAGTAACCAACTCTTAATTTCAGCTTAGGTCATGATGGTGAGATAATGGGGTCATGAGATTGAGCCCCATGTGGGGCTTTGTGCTGGGTATGGAGCCTGCTTAAGATTCTCTCTCTTCCTCTCCCTCTGCCCCTCCTCCACCTCTCTAAAAAACATAAGTCAATGGCATTTGAGTATGCTGTTTTGCAACCATCACCACCATCCATCTCCAGACCATTTTCATCATCCCAAACTGAAGGCCTGCACCCATGAAACAGTAGTCCCATTCCCATTCCCCCATTCCACAGCCTCTGGCATCCTCTCCTATCTCTGTGAATTTTCTCACCATGTTAAGTAGAATTGCACAGATTTGTCCATCCGTGTCTGGCTAATTTCACATGGCACCATGTCTTCAGGGTTCATGGCACAAGCTGTAGCATGCACTGGGATTTTGTTCTCTTTTCAACACTGGATAATATTCCATTGTATGTATGTGTTTATATGTTTTTACATCAAAGCACTCTGAAAACTAGTTTTTGTATGGTAAAAACTCACTTGTAGCACATAAAGGTCATGCTGGTCCACCAGCTGGAACACTATGCATCAGTCTCCCAGATTCACGAGCCCACACAGCCAAGAGCTCGGGGAAGGCCAGGAACTATGTCCTCACCTGACATTGCCCCATTCTCTCCAACCAGCGTGGTACCTGGAACAGGGTTGGCACCAGACAAATGCTTCATAAAGAAATAAGTAAACCTTGAGAACACCCTTTCTGAAGTTATTCCTTTTCTCTTATTTATGTTCTAGAAAAAAAAAAAACATAATGTTCAAAAGGATATTTCCTGCTAACAAAGCCCTCTGTGTTTTAAATTTTGTGCCTTATTTTTTGAAGGCAGAATTTATTTGATTGGCTAAGCTAAGAGGCAGTGTGTGGTCATGGAAAGAATATTGGACATGGAGTCAGCAGGTAATGATGTGGAGGCAACTGGGTGGCTCAGTCAGTCTGTTAAGTGTCTGACTCTTGATTTCAGCTCAGGTCATGGTCTCAGGGTCATGAGATTGAGCCCTACATCTGGATCCATGCTCAACATGGAGCCTGCGTGGGATCCTATCTCTCTCTCCTTCTGTCCCTCCCCATGCTCACTCTCTCACTTTCTCAGAGAGAGAGAGAGAGAGAGAGAGAGAGAGAAGAGAAAGAAGAGAAGAGAAGAGAAGAGAAGAGAAGAGAAGAGAAGAGAAGAGAAAGAAGAGAAGAGAAGAGAAGAGAAGAGAAGAGAAGAGAAGAGAAGAGAAGAGAAGAGAAGGATTCAAATCCTGCCTCTTCCTTTCCTCTAGCTGTATGACCTTGGTCTCTGAATGTCAGTTTCATCATCTATAAAATGGAAACAATAATTGCTCTCAGTTTTTTGAGAATCAAGTATTATCCCCAAACCTGAAAATTAATATGTATAGTTCATAACAATTTAGTTTGAGTAGGTCAGTTCTACTTGCTTCAGCATACAAATACTCGTAAATGTGCCATCTAAGAAGTCAACACATAGGGACGCCTGGGTGATTAAGCATCTGCCTTTGGCTCAGGTCATGATCTCAGGGTCCTAGGATTGAGCCCTGCATCCCCACTGAGTAGGGAGTCTGCTTCTTCCTTTGCCCCCTCCCCCTGCTTGTGCCTCTCTCTCAAATAAATATTTTTTTTTAAAAAAAGAAAGAAGTCAACACATATATGAAGTCATAAAGAGCACTGCAGGTTACATGTGAGAAGCACAAACTTATATAGGACTGAAGGAAGACCTTAGAAAGGATTTGGGAAGAGATGAGTTTTGATTGGGCTCTTCCAGAAAGTGATGAATGGAGCATGAACCACCCAGGAGGAAAGGGGTGGGATTCAAGGCAAGGGGCATAAAGTTAATAAAGACGAGGGAATGAAAACCAGCAGATGGCCAGGCAAGAAGCAAGCTTGATTTCTCTAAGCTAGGCTTTTGTTCCTCACCTGACATTCCAGGCATCCCATCGGGACTTGTGATGCCAGTAGGGGATCCTGAGGGTCATGGCCATGGGGAAGCTCCTTCAATCAGAAGTGCCCAGGACTAACCCCAGTGCCCACTGAACAGATCCAAATCCACTCCCTGCCTGCACCTTTGTTTGGGCCCTTATCATCCCCAGATTACTACCCACACCTCTAACTATTCTGCTTGCCCCAGGTATTAAGTGGTTCTACCTTGTAATCATGGAGATTCAGAACTTTTTAATAAGGGATGTCAACTACAAAGCCCGAGAGGAGAGACTTACGCTAGCAAGTGCAGGTACTAGCCACTTGTTCATAAAAGGGTAATCCCTTGTATGATGCCTGCCTTCCTGGTTCTCTGCCCTTAGGGTAAATATCCTACTGCATAAGAAAAAAACATGACAACACCTCAAAACTTCCAGGACCCAAAAACTTCCTTCCCCAAAGCCACAGGTCTGAGCAGCAAATGGAGCCCAATTCAACAAATAAACTCAAACACTGTAGGCTGGCAAGCAACCAGACGGAAGATTTATTGGAAGCTACCTACCTTGAAATCAACATTAGGCTAGGTGCAGGGTTATAAAGATGAATAATGGAGAGGTAGAGATGTTTCCACAAGCTCAAGTCTGAACCAGAGCTGTCCTAGGCAAACCTTAATTCCCCAAAACAGCCTCACATTCATTTAAGCTTCCTTACACCCAACGCCATCAAGTCCAAGCAGATCCACTCAAGCCATTCTGAGAATGGAGTCCAAAAAAAAGTCTTTCAGGCAAATTCAGGTTACATAAAGCTAGACAGAAGAGTTTTTCTAAGTATACTTAATGGATATTTTTCTATCAATTAGTTCGAGTCCCTGAAAAGGAATGTTTGCAAAAGGACTTGAGAAAACCCCAAATAGAATCATCATCTCTACTGTCCAAGTGCCTCTGGGAAGTTCCCTCTCTAGTCACTTCCATCACGCCTGCCAAATGCATCAACATCTTCCGTGTGCTTTCCAACATGAACTGAAACTACCACTTCATGTGAAATCAGAGGAGACTTCCAGGGGTAGGGACTGTGATTTCATTTCACTGTTGCAGGAGGTGTTGCTACAGCTCCGTGGTTGGAGTTTTCCAACTCTCCTTAAATCTGACCTTGGCCATTCATCATTGGTCACTTTCACTCATCACTCCAGGCCCGTGACTACCACACAAATGACCAGCTGGTTCAAGCAGATGACTGGTTCAGTTTTGTCAAAAACCCATTAAGAAGCTGATTGCATTGACCATTTGTTGAACTGAAGTGTCTAATTAATTAAAATGTTAAATCAATGGCCTGTATAACATTTCCCTAGAAGATATGGAGTTGTATCTAATGTTCAAAATAAAGGGTAATTTCTCTGCATTCCAAATAAAGGTCTTTAACCTTTATTATTATGGTCTACGCTTCATTATTTATGTCTTGATTGGTGTGATACCCTACTTTGGGCTCTGACTCTCCATGATGTTTTCCCAGGAGACAGAAGAGAATAGGATATATTTAAGAAAACATCACAGCAGTCAAAAACTGGAACATCCGTAAAATTCAAATGTGGTATTTTTAAGAATATTTCCTCTAAGAACCATCCCAATCCTGTCCTCACCGCCACCTCTACCAATTCTCACCTCCCTAGCCCCAGCATAAGCAGGCTTGAAAGAGAACCCAGTGATCTCGATGGAAAAGCAGACGCCTGCTCTGTACCTGGTTCAGTTTCATGCTGGTGTTCAAGGGCAGCCTTGTTAGCTTGGACTCCTTAAGGAGACAAGTGGGCTCATTATTTATAAGGCAATTTCAGAAAAAGGAAACAGAAAAATTGTGAAATTTGAGAGAGGAGCTACTCTACTCCTTCAAAGATATAAGCTGGAGATGGCAAATTCACTGCTGGAAGGAAGGATTCTCATGGATAGTTAGGGTCAGACCCTTTGGCTCTTTCCTTGAGAACAGAGTACGAGGGGAGGCGAGGGGGCAGGGACCTTGTCACAGATCCGCTCCCTTTATGACTGCAGTGAAGTGAGAGCCCAGCAGCTCTGTGGGAGGTTTCCAGCACGACTGCACCGCCTTACATTTCTATGGCTCCTTTCTCTGAAAGGGCTCTAAGTGTTTTATGAACCTTGCCATAGACTTCCTGTCCACAGCCCCTCAGGATGCAAAACAGGGCCACCATTATGGTCTGTGCTCCTAAAAGGAACAACTCAAAACAGTCTAACTGCCTTATTTCTCAAGAGGACACCGCCCACGGGAAACCAGAGTTTTGATTTGTAAATTCAAAGACTGTGTACCATGAGGCTTCTCTTCCAGGACGCTAGATCAGAATGACTAAATTCAATGTCATGTTCCTAAATAGAAAAACAGAATAAAAGAAAGGAAGAAATCTCCCTTTTTTATTGCCAGGCTTCTACCCCAAGAATTTCTTCACTAAGAGCCGTCCATTGCTGTAAGGTTACATTTGTATCTGGAAAAGATGCTGAAGCCACCCAGGCTTGGGGGAATCAGTCAGATCACCGAGAGCTGGGCACAGTGTTGATGTGCATGAAAAGCACAGAGTTCAAGGCCACAGCACTCCACTTCCACCACCAACCTCCCCCCCCACACACACACACCTACCCCACCTGCAGCACAGATGCAGCTTGGGGCATCCTTGGTGCCCACCATCACCTCTGCTTCCAGGACCCCAGAGTCAGGTACCCCGACGCAGATCACTCAGGACACTGCCATACAAAAATGAGAACAAATCTAAAGGGACAACCCTAGCAGAAGACAAAGGGAAAACCAGGTTTTTTGTAGCCCTCGGAATGGGATTATGAAAGATCAAACACACACACACGTACATGCACACGAGGCTTGGCTAGAAAGCCTCCCTAAATTACATTTCTCGAATTTTATTATATTATCTTTGTGGCACAGTTATTGAACATTAAAGACAATGACTCCATTCTGCAAGTAACCCAACACCAAACGTGATGGAGAAGTAGGACCAGGGCTGTAACAACAACTTCAGGACGGCGCCGGTGAAGGACCTGCTGGCCAGGCAGAGGCTAAATGCTCCCTGAGGAAGAAGCAAGGCGGTGGCCACCCTGCTTCTGTGGCCCACTCAGAACCCAGGACAGCTGGAAAGGGACACCTACCTGCTTGCGGACCTATGCTTGGTTTACTCCCTGGACAAACGTGTCAGTTACTCCCAAATACGAAGACACCCGTAAAGTGGTTCTTTCAAGACGCTCCCACGGGGCGATGCCAGAAGGAGGACCTCTGCTTCACCCGAGAGCAAGGCATCCTACAGTGGTAAACGGTTCTGACAAGTTGTAAGATTTTTAAATGTTGCCCAGTGAAAGGGTTAAAAAAAAAAAGTGAGCAAATGTCAGGGGTGAGAAGGACGTCGTCCCAGAAGAACTGGCTTCAGGCAGCGTCCCCAGTGAGAAAAGCCACTTCCAAAGCCTGTCTGAGGACCCTGCAGCCCTGCAATGGGAGGAAGGAGGGTGGTGGCAGGACAGCTCCCTCCCCTTCCCTTTCTATCTGTCACCTCAGCTCCCAGGGGCTACCCTGTGCACCCAAGGCTGAGAACTCACTGTCCAACATGGGCTTCAGAAGAATCTTTTAAAAGCACTCATTAAAGGCTTGTTTGAGCAACTATTGCTGACAAGGTGATTGGCAAACTTAGTATACATTCAATGTAGTCCAATTGCTTTCTTTCTAACACCTGGTGGGGTTAGTGGGGGAAGAATGAGGTTTCTGTTTTTGTTTTATGCAAGTAAAACTGACATACAATATCCTATTCATTTCAGGTATACTGCCATATGGATTTGGTATTTTTATATATTACGAAATGATCCCCATGGTAAGTCTAGCTGTGATCCGTCACCATACAAACCTGTTAGGACATTCTGACCATTCACCCAATGCTGGATGTCACATCCCCACAACTTAATCTATTTTATAACTGGAAGTCTCCGCCTCTTAATCCCCTTCACCTATTTCTCCAGCCCTCCAACTGCTCTGGTAACCAACAGTTTATTTCCTGCGTCTAAGACTCTGCTTTTGTTTTGTTCATTCATTTTGTTTTTTTAAATTGAATCTGGGTGGCTCAGTTGGTGAAGCATCTGCCTTCAGCTCAGGTCATGATCCCAGGACCCTGGGATTAAGCCTGATGTAGGGCACCCTGCTCAGCGTGGAGACTGCTTCTCCTTCTCCCTCTGCCTCTCCCCACACCACACCCACTCGTGCTCTCTCTCTCTCAAATAAATAAAATATTTTTTAACAAAATAAACAAATTCCACTTATAAGGGAGGTTACATGGTATTTGTCTTCCTCTGCCTGACTTATTTCAATTTTAGTATATGTGCTGCCGAAGCGAGCACCTGCCTGACTTATTTCATTCAGTAAAATACACTCTAGGTCCATTCATGTTGTCACAAATGGCAAGATCTGATTCTTTTTGATGGCTGAGTAATATTCCATTATATGTATTGACCACATCTTCTTTATCCATTCATCTGTTCATAGACACTTGGTCGGCAACTATATCTAGGCTTTTGTAAATAACAGTGCAATAACCAGAGGGGTGCATCTGTCTCTTCAAGTTGGTGTATTTGTGTTTTTTGGATAAATACCCAGAAGTAAAATTGCTGGATTGTAGGGTAGTTCAATTTTTATTATTTTAAAAATGATTTTATTTATTCATGAAAGACAGAGAGAAAGAGAGTCAGAGAGATAGGCAGATGCAGAAGCAGGCTCCCTAGGAGCCCCATGTGGGACTTGATCCCAAGACCCCAGGATCACACCCTGAGCCAAAGGCAGACACTCAACCACTGGCCACCAAGGTGCCCTTCATTTTTAATTTTTTGAGGAATTGGAGCATGGGGTTTTGATGGTAGGGAAAAGAGTGGATTTATATCCAGTCTTACACACTTCCCATCTGCTCTCTATGCAGCCCAGGAAGATTTTTTCAGTGTGAATCAGGTTATATCTTTCCCTATTTAAAATGCTTAAACAGCTTTTCATCCTTCCTAGGAAAGAGACTTTAAGACCCACACAGATCTGGGAGACCTGATCTGCACACCCCCTCTCCTTCTCCCAGTTCCCTAGACATCCTGCTCTTTCCCTCCCTCCCTGCCAGCCTCCTTCATGTTCACCCTCTTCTGTGAAGTGCTCCCCATAGCCTTCCTGCCTCATCATCGCTCCTGGGTTAGCATCTCTGACCTACCCGCATGGTCTCAGCTTCGATATCATACCCTCAACAGGCCAGTCGTTACTGGTTCTCTCCAATCCTATGGGTCTTCATAACTAATTACACTGGTAACTGCTACTCAAACATCTTTCCCAGTACATGATGAGAATTATGCTTTGCTTGCTCTCTGCTCTATTCCTAGTACAGAGTCTGGTTTACGCTGGGTGCTCGGCAGTAGAGCAAGTGCCCAATAAATCGTCAGTTGAAGAGAAGGACTGGGCCACTGACAGTGCAACACATAGGCCCGAGCACTTTGCTAACCATGGAACGAAGCCACTGAGAAGCAAGTAAAGGATGAGAAAGGGATGTAACATGGAACCAAAAAGAAATTTTATCTTCTCTGAGAGATTTTCCCAGGATTTGGCTAGATCTAATGATTCTTAGATTTAATTCAAGTTTGTCAGGGTTTTTTGTTTGTTTTGTGTATTTCCTATCTTCCAAGTATGACAGATTGTTTGGGGAAATCTCCTCAAACCTCTTCCTTGCATCCCTGCCCCTACAGTGTGACTTCGAACTTCTGCCTTAAAATATAAAGTTTATTCCTCTCCCTTTAACTGGCTTTATGATTTCTTTAGCCAGTAAAATACAGCAGAAGAGGCACTCGACCTCTTACTTCTAAACTTAGGCCTCAAGACATCACACTCACCTCTCCCCCTTGGAACACTGCCCTGTGGCCTTTTGAATAAGCCTCAGCTAGTCTTTCAGAAGACAAAAGATCACCAGCCCCCAACTGACCTAGAAGCTGACAGCGATACATGAGGGAACCCAGAAGGATCACCCTGTTGAGCCTGGCCTACACTGCCATCTGCAAGGCCTTGGCTAAAGAAATGCCTGTTCAAGTCCCTAAGTTTTGGAGTGGCTCATCATAGCAACAGATGATGGATATACCACACAGGCCCTGAGGTATAGAAGAGGCCCCACTTTGATGAGATAGATACTACTTCCATCCATTCATTTAATACAGGTTTTATTGAGCACCTACTACATACCAAGCTCTGTATTAGCTGCTGGAGATATGCAGGTGACAAGACACAGCCCTGTGTCCCAAATGAAAGAAAATATAGATGATAAATACACAATTGCAAAACAGGATGTAGTAACTACTAAAACAGAAGGAATGGGAGCCTCAAAGAGTTGGAAGTAGGGGATAGGGGCAGTTTGGGGGCTTCCCAGAGAAAATGATGTCCAAGCAGAGGAAAACTGAGGAAGAGTTTTACACGGGGATTTGTTACTTATATTTCCAATCTGTACTACTTGTCAAAAGGAGGATGACCTGTATTGTTCCCATTATTCCACACCTTCCCTCGTTGCTGGTCTTTTGAATGAACTGAGAAAACTCAGGGAATAAAGTCTCAGTGCTCCCGCAGGATAAGCGGCAATTTGGAATCTATCACTCCATGAAAAAGTTTTAATTGAACCTCCAAATAAGAGGAAGAAAAAATTCAGGTAGATGGGAAAGGAAAACACAGAAGCTCCAAATATGGAGGAGGAAAAAAAAAAAAAAAGACCTCAAGACTGCAAAAACTCATTTGAGCCATAAAGCCACAATTTAAGTTAGCAATTTTCACCCTTGATGTTGCATACCACTACTGATTACACCAATTAATTAAAGTGGGTGCATCTGGTTCCTTCTAATTTTCTGCTATCAGGCATAGAGCAGCTACTCATCAATGTTTATTAGATGATTTTTTCAAGCCCATACACTCCCTAAGTAGAAAATCACAATAATAATCATTGAATGGAGGTAATGGAAGGTTGTACAATGTCTGGATTCCTGTGACTTGTCGGTAATTTCTCCTTTTATCCACAGGTCAGAAGATGCCTTCAAATCGCATCATATAACCACATCAATGATTAAACCAAAATTCAGGTTTGCTGCATTTCATGAAGAAAGCTGCAGGATTTGATCAATCGGTTGTGAATTACTGGTGATTCAGAGGGAAATATTTTATTTCTGAGCAAGTTTTACTCACCAGTCCTAACAGCTTTCCTTTACATGAAAGTCATGTACAAAAAGGCAGCACAAATCTCATGTAATCAAATACAGCGCAGCCCATCATATGAGATGCCTGTGTCATATGTCTGGCAGGTAAGGAAAAATCGTTGAGCTATCTGGATTGACTCTCCTCCTGTGGCTAAAACTCCCTTTCTCAAAATAGGAACAGTAAACTGAAAACAGGGCATTCGACTGTCATGGAGGGGACAGGTCTTTGGACAAAACATCAAGATTCTTGGGTTATTCTTGTTGCCATTAATGATTGGGAGGTTGTATTTATGAATTCACAGATTCAGTTGAATGGATGTATAGCTCTTCCTCCTTGAAATGCAAGGAAACTAGACACAAATTGGAGTCAACCTAACCTTTTCAGAACCCTGTCATCCAGCTTGTGATGTTGTCTCCATAGGAGTACCACTGGCCCCGTGGCCCACCATCCAGGGCAAGACTTTAGCTTCAATGGGCCCAATCCCATCCCTAGACCCTTCTTCCACACGAGTGTCACCTTTTCTAGAGATATCTGCTCAGTACTCTTTGGTGTCAGCTATCCTTTCTGCTTGAGATTACGTTCTGAAGGCGTTAAGAACAGATTATTAAATTGGATGCTGCATTATCCCCGATCCATTTATGCTGTGCATTTTCCTGTTTTCTGTTGGTTCTAAAGAGATAAGTGTGAAATAGGGTCCCTGTCCTACAGGGTGGATCATTTTACAGCCACTCACTCTCCACAGAAGTCATAATCTCCATGTGTGAAATCACACTGCATTGCTGTGAAAACGACTGCAAGGCTTGGAATGGAACATTACAGCTTCAGGTGAGAGATAGTAGGAAGAGCAGATGGACTTCTGGAAAATCCAAAAATTCTTTCAGCAATAATGCTCAACACTCAAACAGAGTGGGAGGAAAGGATGGTACAGCGTAACAAAATCATTTGGGATATGGAAATTGACAGTTGGTGGATTTTCTAGCTGTTTCCTTCTCTTATCATTCCATTTGTTTTTTACATTTTTATTTATTTTATTTTATTTTATTTTATTTTATTTTATTTTATTTTTGAGAGAGAGAGAACATGTGCTCATGTGTGCAAGCAGAAAGAGGGAGGGCAGAGGGAGAGAGAATCTCAAGCACACTCCATGCCCAGCATGGATGTGAGGCTCAGTCTCATCACTCAGAGACCATGACCTGAGCTGAAACCAAGAGTTGGACACTTAACCAATGGAGCCACCCAGTCACCCCTCACTCCTTTTATTTTTAACAAAATACACAATAGTATGACTAGGACACTCAAAAAGATAATTATCAAAACCCAGAAACTTATGGGAAAAATAAAGATGGGAAGTGAAAAAGAGCGGCTACTTTGCAGTGAAATTACTAAATTACAGTTGGAGTTATAATTCTTCCCTCTTTCTTGGGCATGTGTCAGTAAAGACAGGAGGCTCTCACTAATAACGAGATCTCTGTATGTGCTGAAAATGCCAGGCTACCAAAATGCAGGTTACAATAATCTCTTAATCAGCCTTGAAAATAGAAAAGAAAATTCATTTATGTAGTTATGAAACACTAAGATAATTAAAATAATATGGAAACACGAGCCAATTTTAAGACATTTAAGATCCTGCTTACTGTGAAAATCTAATGATTTGAAGTAGTAGAAATTAACAAGTATATAAAATAAACCATATATGAATCATGAAACATTTTTTAAAATAAAAATTAAATAGCTAAAAATATACAGAGGAAAAACAGTTCCAGATCTGCAAAGATCTTCCTGTTACATGTGATGAAAATAAATAACAAAAAACTTGTAAAAAGTTGTAAGGAAATCAAAGATTTTTAATTGAAATGTTAAAAGTTTTGGAAAAAATTGCTACTTCAATTTATACCAAGTCCTTTTATAAAGTGGATAATCTTTAATTCATAATCTTTAAAATATGAATAGCCACTGTCTCCTTTATCTTTTTAATACATATGGCAAATATCTAGATATCTTTGAAAATGAACCCATTTGTATTGCAGAATTATGATATTTTTGTTCACCACTAGCTTAAGAAGCAACATCTAAAATATATGGGGCTGGGTTTTGTTCTACTTTCTCCTCCCTATCCCACCCTGAGAAGACTCCAGTGATCATAGGTACTCCACAGACCAGGTGACACCCTTGGTCTGTGAGGGACAAGTTTTAAGGGACAAGGCTGACACATAGATTCCTCTTCTCAGGAGCCCTCGCTTTAGCAAGCGATAAAGCAGGAGGAAGCAGGGGTCTGCTTGAGTTAGTGTTCCTCTGCTTTTCTTTTTTTCTTTTGGTTAATTTTAGGAACTATTCCATCTGGAATATTCCACCTGAGAGACCCCGGAGGTAAAAATTAACATACCCAATTAATAAGTCCAACCCTCAAGACATTTAAACTTTTGAGAATGAAACTCAGTGAGCACAGATCCAAACACACTGACAGACACTGAGCAGTATCTCTTCAAAACTGAATTATTCTTTTAAATTCTTTATCTGTAGCCACCACATGACTTTAAAGTTCCTTTCACTAGAAGAATGTATTTCCTACCCCAGTGGGTGCTATGTGAGTGCAGTGGGTCATGGAATGTGGGTAGAAATTAAGTGTGCAAGGCCTAGACCTTAAGTGTCATGGCATCTTTCTGCCTGGTAGGCATGGACTTCTGCCACTGCCATAAGAAGAAAATGTTCACATGATAACAGTCATGCGGAAAGACCCATAGCTAACATCATACTCAATAGTGAAAAGCTGAGAACTTTTTCCTTAAGATCAGAAACAAGACAAGGATGTCTGCTCTCGCCACTTTTACTCACCGTAGTACTAAAAGTCCTAGCTATAGCATTCAGACATGAAAAAGGAAAAAAAAAAAGGCATCTGAATTGGTAAGGAAGAAGGAAAACTTTAACTATTTGCAAAGGACATGATAGTATATAAACAAAACCCTAAAGATTCCACCCAAAAACCATTCGAACTGATAAATGAATTCATTAAAGTTGCAGGATGTAAAATTAATACACAGAAATCACTAATAATAAAGTAGCAGGAAGAGAAATTAAGAAAACAATTCCATTTACAACTGCATTAAAAAAAATACCTAGGAATAAAATTAACCAAGGAGGTGAAAGACCCATACTCTGAAAACTATAAACCACTGATGGAAGAAATAGAAGATAACACAAATAATTGGAAAGATATACCATGCTTATAGACTGGAAGAATTAACATTGCTAAAATATCCTTACTACTCAAAGCAATCTACAAATTCAGTGCAAACCCTATCAAAATACCAATTTCATTTTTCAGAGAACTGGAACAAATAGTACTATAATGTGTATGGAATCCCAAAAGACCTTGAATAGCCAGAGCAACCTTGAGAAAAAACAAAGCTAAAAGTATCACAATTATCAGATTTTAAGCTATACTACAAAGCTATAGCTATCAAACAGTATGGTGCTGGCACAAAGATAGACACACAGAGCAGAGGAACAGAACAGAAAACCCATAAATGAACCCACAATTATACGGTCAATTAATCTTTGACAAATCAGGAAAGAACATCTGGTGGGAAAAGTCTCTTCAAAAATGGTGTTCAGACAGCTGGACAGCTACATGCAAAAGAATAAAAGTAGATCATTTTCTTACACCATACACAAAAATAAACTCAAAATGGTTTGAAGACCTAAATGTGAGACCTGAAACCATAAAACTCCTAGAAGAAAACACAGGCACTAATCTCTTGGACATCAATCATAGAAACCTTTTTTAGATATGTCTTCCTAGGCAAGGGAAACAAAAGCAAAAACAAACCTTTGGGGCTATGTTCAAAATAAAAAACTTCTGCACAGTGAAGAAAACAATCAACAAAACAAAAAGGCAACCTATCCAATAGGAGAAGATATTTGCAAATGATATGTTTTATAAGGGGTTAAAACATATAAACTACATAAAGAACTTAATTCAACACCAAAAAACAAATAATTCTATTAAAAAATGGGTAGAGGACCTGAAAAGGCATTTTTCCAAGTAAGATATACATACAGATGGTAATAGACACATGAAAAGATACTCAAATCATCAGGGAAAATATCAGGGAAACACAAATCAAAACCACAATGAGATGCCACCTCACACCTGTCAAATGGCTATTATCAAAAAGACAAGAAATAACAAGTGTTGGCAAAGATGAAGAGAAAAAGGAACCCTCGTGCCCTGTTGGTGGGAATGCAAATTGGTGCAGCTACTGTGGAAAACAGTGTGGAGGTTCGTCAAAAAATTAAAAATAGAAATATCGTATGATCAGTAATTCCACAACTGTGTATTGACCCAGAGAAAAGAAAGACACTAATTCAAAAAGATATATGCGCCCCTATATTTACTGCAGCATTATTTACAACAGGCAGATATGGAAGCAGCCCAAGTGTCCATTGATAGATGAATGGATAAAGATGTGATATACATATATGAATATATATGTGTGTGTGTATGTATATATGTATATATACATATACATGTTGTGTGTATATATGTATGTATATATATATACATACAATGGACTATTACTCAACGATAAAAGATGATGAGATCTTGTCATTTACGATGACATGGGTAGACCTAGAGGCTACTGAGCTAAGTGAAATACATCAGACAGAAAAACACAAATACCACATGATTTAATTAGAAAAAAAAAAAAAGCAAAAAAAGACCCTAAATACAGAGAACAAATGATGCTTTCCAGAGGAGAAGAGGTTGGAGGAAGGGGAGCATGGGAGAAGGGGAGTGGGGGAGGCAGACTTCCACCTGTGGAATTAGTAAGTCACAGGCATGGAAGGTAGAGCATGGGGAATCCAGTCAATGGTGTCATCATGGTGTTGCATGGTGACAGATGGTAGCCACACTTGTGGTGAGCATAGTGTAACATGTGGACTTACAGAGTCACTAATGTTGTATATCTGAAACTAACATAACTTTAGGAGTCAACTACATTTCAATTAAAAGAAGAGGAGGAGGAGAAAACACCCCACTGATCCAAGGAGGATGAGAGACACACAGCAGACTGAACCCAACCCACAGGTGGGAGCCAACTGGAGTTGAGTCCAGCCTCGATCAGCAGACCCCAGCTCACTTTCCAGACCCAAGAGCAACAATAAATGATTGGTATTTTAAGCCACTAAATTTTGTGATGGCTTGTCATGCCTCACTATTGTGACAACAGATAACTTTGATTTACTATTTTATTGCCCTATACCAAGCCTAATAGTGTAAGAATCTAGGTGAGAGAATTCCACAGGAAACCGGTTGCCACCTGTCAACCAAAGATTGACACTCTGTGGCAAACTAGAACAATCTACCCCACAGAAAACTTGGACATTCACACCTCTCTCAGACCTGGCTCCAGGTAGAATGGATGAAGTGAAAAATGCCTCATCCAAATTTCGTGTTGGAGTCAGATTTTACACTACCCATATCTTTTTTTTAACAAACTCAAGTTTAGGGGCACCTGAGTGGCTCAGTCAGTTAAGCGTCCAACTCTTGATTTCAACTCAGGTCATAATCTCAGTGTCATGAGATCAAGCCCTAAGTTGAGCTGCATACTCAGTGCAGAGTCTACTTGAGATTCTCTCTTCCTCTGCTCCTCCCCCCATGCACATGCTCTCTCGCTCTCTCTCTCTCTCTCTCTTTCAAATAAATAAAATCTTTAAAAAAATTTTTAAACCCAAATTTAGTTGACCTACCACACCCCAGATACCTAGGGGGAAAAAAAAAAAACAAATACTTTCTGGAGGAATTTTGTTTTAAACCCAAAACTAAAGAGATAAAATTATAAAGAACATGAATCCCAATAAAAAATTACTGCAGTTAAACCAAAACAAATCTAAAAAAAAATACTGTATGATCATTATACTGTGGGATTCCATCTACATAAGATTCAAAAGGAGGCAAAACTAAACAATATATCCGAATGTATAATTTATAGTAAAAGGTGTATTAATATCAAGGAGTTGATCAGCAATAAATTCAGGACAGAATTTCACCCAAGGGGTAGAAAGGGGAAGGTACAATGAGGGAACATTGCACATGGGGCTTCAAGAGCACTAAAATAAAAGGGGCTTTTATGCTTGGTGGACAGAACATGGGTGTTCTCTTTACTACTCTTCTTCAAACTTTATATTCCCATTATAGGACATTTTTGCACACATTTTTTTGTGTGTGTGTTATAAAAATAAAAGAGACCACACAGGCCCCTGGCTCCTCCAGCCCAAGGCTGGGTACTCCTACAAAGCAGTCACACCATGACCAGCAAGGTGCTCAGGGGCCCTCAGGCAGTCCTCCCCACTTTTCCAAGGAAGACAAAGCATATGGTCTGAGCACTTGCCATCAACAGTTTGGGGAGTAACTGACAAGAGAGCACACAGGATGTTGAGATTCCCTGGGGAGAAAGGAGAACAATCAGCTTCTGGTAAAGGTACATGCCACGATGATGTCCATCAGAATAAAAGCACCAGGCACTAACCCCTGAGCACCTTGGCCTCAGGGAGTCATCAGGAAAGGCCATGGGCTCTATTCTCCGACAGGCAAGAGGTCTGATCCAGTGAAGAAAGGGTAAGGAGACTCCTCTTGGCTTCAGCTAACCCAGACTTCTTTTCAGACACATGCAGCTCAGAGGCAACCCAGCCCCATCAACGAGATCAGGGTAGTATCCACCACTCCTCCCCATCCCCTTCGAGGGGCCACCCACTCCACATGCAGGCAGCGTCCTCGCTGGAACCGGCTGTCACACGCATTGAGAGGAAGCTGGGTCCTACACAAGGAGTCAGAGGAGAGCCTCTGTGGCAGACGGCAGGTGCAACTGGTTTAAGACGCATCCGCTGCCATCCATTACCCCTGCAAGGGGGAAGCGTCTCAGGATGGTACCCGGCACTCCATCAATCAAAATACTCCCCAAGCTTCTGTGAGTCTCCATTTTATAGGAGACAAAACAGGAAGACAAGTTAACTTTGGAAGCAATGAACAGCAGGCGCCAGAGCGAGCGGGGCTGGACCTGGACGTGCAGGTGCTCGGAGGGCGCGGACGAGCGTCCCTTCCTTGGAGGGAGGACACAAGAATGCGCTGCAAACAGTGTGAAAGGCTGAGGATAGAAACAGAGTCCCTGCACAGGGAAATCCCAACATCGGCTTTTAAATTCATCTCTCCCTCTAACAAATTAAGACTTGTTAAGTGTGCCTTTCTGCCCGAGGCTTCTGGAGAGAAAAAGAAATGTCTGATTCAGGAAAGGAATTGCTAATGCCAAAGAGAGAAAGCGGGGCCCTGCCTTTTTGTCAAGCTATCGATCTAGGCGCGAAGTCCTGAATGCAAAGTAATGAAATAAAGAGCCTGGAACAGGATAGGTGATTAAAAAAATAGTATACTTAATGATGTCCACAACTTGCAAAAGGGACATTTTGACAGCAAAATCAGTGCAAAGAAATGAATCCTCCAACAGCACCAGGTGGTAACGTGCTGCTGACGGGTGCGCTGGAGAGAGGATGCCAATGACACGGAGGGAACAATGCAGGTAAATTGTTCTCCAATGTATGCACGGCGCAGAGTCTGGCATGCAATTTCTATGGCAGTACTTGGAGGAAATTATAGCGCTCTCACGGAGGCACAGCGTCCCCTTTTGTGATTTCCCCCACCTCCCTTCTCCTGGAACCTTTTTATAGGAATATTCCTGCCTGCCCACTGTTCCCCACTGCCTTCCTGCCTCTTCCTGCTGCTCTGTGCTTACTGCAACCTCGAGACCCAGCCTGGAGTGGGAATGTCTGCAGGATATCAGGCTGAGAGGGGACGCAACAAAGATACACAGCCCTGGGTGAGGCTGGCCACTTGGAGAGGTTCGATCCAAAGCACTGGGGGTTCTTGAGACTCCCACCTGCCGGGAGGTACTGCTGGAAGCCCCCTCTCCATTTCCAAATCACTGAGTCCCAGTAACTGCAGCAGCCTCTGCCCCCCTACGGGATGCTGCCAGGAAAGAAGCCGAGGATGGCAGAGGATAAAATGGCATTTGAAGAAAAAAGAGAGACAAAAATCCAACCTCTAGAGATGTCAAGAGATTCCCCTTTATTTTCTTTCTTAAGTGGCAAGACATATTCCATGCCAAATGAAACCCTATATTAAATCCCCTAAAAAAAAGAAAAAAAAGTTTTCTAATACACAGTTGTTTTGGCATAGAAAGGTCAGGGGTAGGAAGGCCATGGTCCAGCCTCCACCTGGCACACTCCCTAGGATACAGCCCGGGGGCTCCTGCGCCTGCAGCCCTGGTGCCCTAAGGAACATGCCATGTGGTACTACTAAATAGAAGCTCCCCCCAAAACAGTCACAGACAATGGAGAGAGACTGGCTCACTTGGAGCAATGAGGTGGGCTGGGCCGCCAGCTGCCAAAAAAATCTAAAATCTCCCACTTGGTTTTTGACAGTCAACATCCCCAAACTCACCTGCCATGTTTTATGAGCTACCCATGTTTGCAGTAACAAGTGGCTGTGAACTTGCAGGCTTCAAACAACCCATACATCTCACAATTCTGGGGTCCGGAAGTCTGATATCAGGGTGTCTGCAGGGCTGTGAGGGAGAGTCCATCTCTGCCTCTTCTAGCTTCTGACAATCCTCAGTGAACCCTGCCTTATTGACACATGGCTCCCCCTCTGCCACAACCTCTGTGTCTCTGTGTCTCCTCTTCTGCCTCCTACGAAGGACTCTCATCCCTGACTGCATTTAGGGCCTGCCCTAATCCTGGATGATCTTATCTCAAGATCCTAATCTTAATTACATCTGTAAAGGCCCTGACTCCAAGCAAGGTCACATTCTGAGGCTCTGGCTGGACATACCTTTTTGAAGCCACTGTTCAACCCACTACACACATAGACACAGCTGTGGCCTGCCTGTACCAGATGGGCAAGGCAGGTGTTGGCTACAGTGACCAACAGCTCCAGATCGCTCAGAATTCTCCCAGTTTCAGCACTGAAAGCCCTGTGTCCCAGGAAACTCCTCAAGTCCCAGGCAAACTGGATGGTTGGTTGTCCTGGTATTGGCTCAGAAAGACTTGTGTTTATAATGTTTACAAAAGAGAAATTAAAAAGTCATATCAAGAGAGGCAGGACACCAAAGGAGATACCTGGGCAGAAAGCCTGGACTGATTCAAATGTCAGATCTAATCCTCTTGGGCTCTGATTTCTGTGGGCTAACAGGTCACCTG
The DNA here is from genome assembly GCF_048164855.1 of Canis lupus baileyi. Classification (NCBI taxonomy): domain Eukaryota; kingdom Metazoa; phylum Chordata; class Mammalia; order Carnivora; family Canidae; genus Canis; species Canis lupus. The sequence continues at coordinate 45,314,771 of NC_132843.1, forward strand.
GACACAAGGCTTCATGATACCCAGAGGGGGCAGTGGCCCCACATGTGACAGTGGAAGGGTGTTCAAAAGCCATTCTCTTTTTTTTTCAAGTATTCCATTTTAATTCTAGGATAGTTAACATACAGTGTTATATTAGTTTCAGGTGTGCAACAATCAGCGATTCAATAATTGTATACATCACTCAGTGCTCATCATGATTAGTGTACTCTTTAATGAGATTTTTAAAGATTTATTTATCTATTTAAGACATAGAAAGGGCAAGTGCTCATGTGGGGAGGGGCAGAGGTGGAAGGAGAGAGAGAAAAACAGACTTCCAGCTGAGTGAGGACCTGATGAGGGGCTCCATCTCACAACCCTAAGATCGTGACCTGATCCAAAATCAAGAGTTGGATGCTCAACTGACTGAGCCACCCAGGCACCTCTTTAATGAGATCTCAGGAAAGGGTAAATTTATCTCTGAGATTGCTGCATGGAGGGTCACTGGGGCACACCTTGGATCCATTCACACTTCTGCTCTCCTGTGTTCTCTGCCAAGCCGGGTTTGTGACTTGCAAGCAGCTCAAAAGATACCCAACAATAAACAACACATCCTCCCATCACAATGACCTTTTGTGTCCTAAATGGACACATGACTGGCCGAAGGTTGATGCTATGGCTGACTCCAGCAGAGAAGATGCCACAGTGATTTGAAAGCAGCAGGCAAGGAATTTCATAGGTGAAGAACATTGTGTAGAGTGGCCTGGAAGGATCAGGGTATAGGGAGGGTTGTGTACAATTCAATGCACAGAGTAGGAGCTGGGAATTTAGTGGTGACCTTGCAAATCTACATCAAACCATCAAATCTACAGCAAAGACTGCCTTTCCACTGTCCGGGCCACAGGCAGTAATGGGAAGGATGAGATGGGGTCCTCTAGGAGCTTGCCTTTCACTCAGAAAATAACAAAAGTAGCTGCCACTTAGTGAGGTTTATTCTGTGCCATTAATTTTCAGCCATTTACACAATAATCTATACTTTCACTAGTCAGAAAAAGGAACTCCAAAAGTCATATGCTCTAGGTCACACAACTAGGTGATGTTCAAATCAGGATTCCACTCTGGGTCTGTCTGACCCCAAAGCTTGGTCTCTTCCTGCCAGGTCTATGCCAGGGAGTGGACTGGCCAGACTGTGAGCCTATTACTCGGATTATAGGGGAAAAAACAAATTGGTTTCCAAAGTTGGTGTTCGTCTCAGTCCTCCCAGAGGCATAGGAAGATTCCTGCTGGCCTGCATAATCTCACCTATGCTTGATAACGTCAGTCACATATTTGTGTCTATCTGGCTGACGCAAAGTGGTACCACATTATGGTGTGATTTTGGAGTTCCAAAATTCTGGTGGTTAGGCACCTTTTTGTATCTTTATTAGCTCTTCCCATTTTCCTTTCTCTGAAATGCCTGTTCAAGTCCTTTGCCCATTTTTGTTTGAATTATTTTTTCTTATTTATTTGTAGTATTTCTTCATATATTCAGTTATATATATTCAAATAATTTTTCTGTATCTGTGGGTTTTGTTTTGTTTTTACTTTATGGTGTCTTTTTTACTGATGTTCTTAATTAAACACAAACTTATCAATCTTTAAGTTCATGGCTTATGGTTTTGGTGTCTCTTCAGAAAGGCATTCCCTACCCCCAAGGTCACAGAAATACCCTCCTTATAGTCTTTCCTAAACTGTTTAGAGTTTGCTTTCTACATTTCAATCTTTAATCCAGTTAGAACTAATTTTTGTATATTGTGAAGGTAGACCTAATTCCATGGCTACTCTCTATCTGGCTTTCAAATGTCCCAGCACTATTTACTTTCTTTTTTTTTAAGATTGTATTCATGTATGTATGTATGTATTTAGAGAGAGAGAGAGCATGCACATGTAAGTGGTGAGGAGGGAGAGAGGGAGAGAGAGAATCTCAAGCAGACTCTGCACTGAGCCTAGAGCCTAACACAGGCCTTGATCCCGCAACCCCAAGATCATGACCTGAGCTGAAGCCAAGAGTAAGACAATCAACTGAACCATCCAGGCACCACTAAGCACTATTTCTTAAATAAGCCTGCCTTTTCCCACTTCCCACAAGGCTATCTGGCTTGAGTTTCCCCATGTACTAGTTTGCTTCTAGCTCTCTCTTCTGCTCCACTGGTCTATTTGTTTCTACTTGTGCTGATACACATTCTCTTAACTATTTATATAGCTTTACAGTGAATCTCCCTTCCTCTCTCAACAATTTATATAAACGTGTATCATATCCTCCTCCCTAAACCTGTTGTAATTCTGATTGGAATTGCACTAAATCTTTGGACCACTTTGTGGAGAGCTGACATTTGACAATATGAAGTCATCCTACCATGAACATGGTATTTTTTCCCTCTCTGTTTATTTAGAATTCTTAATGTCTTTTGAAAAAAAACTTATAATTTTCTCCATGGAGATTTTATGAATCATTTGCTAGATTTACTTCTGGGCACCTTTTCATTATCAAATTACTGGTGATGTATATAAATACAATTTAATTTTGAATTTTGAATCCAAAAATCTTGATAAACTCTTGTACTAAATTAATAATCAATTTGTAAATTGGAAGGAGGGGGTTCTACATACAAAATTATACTCGTGAATAATATTGGAGCTTTTTTTTTAAGAACATTAATTTGAGACCAGCTGACATGAGACCAAGACCAGTGATCTCCACTTTATTTTTTATTTTTTTTAAAAGATTTTATTTATTTATTCATGAGACAGAGAGAGAGAGAGACAGACAGACAGAAGCAGCTCCATGCAGGGAGCCCAACGCGGGACTCGATCCTGAGACTCCAGGATCACACCCTGAGCTGAAGGCAGACGCTCAACCACTGAGCCACCCAGGTTGCCCTCCATTTTTTTAAATAAAACTTTAACAGGACAAAGGGAAAAGATCGCAATGAACTCCAGTTCTCTACTTGCCCCAGAAGAAAAAAAGATGCAGAAACATGGGGCAAGGACTGTGCATATTTAACCACAAATACGTCTGTCAGATCAGAGTACTGATAAAGATAATAACCCGAATTAGAGAGCATACACTGTATGCAACATGGTGCTTTACATACATTATCACACCTAGCTCTGTTGGTGATGATGGAAGAAGAAAGGAAAAAACTGGAAAGACTGAGTATCTTTCTAAAATTGTGGTCAAGAGCTTAGAGTTCTTTAGTGATAGACACCATAATATAAAATGCCAGGCACTGCTGTTTTATAACACAGGGATATAATGAAACACATCTTGAAGAGAGAAACAATGCACTATTGTGTCTAGCAAAGTTTGAGCCAAAATCTCAGTTCTGCATGTGTTTGTATTTAGAGAAATAAATCTGCCTTAACAATTCTTTAATCAGTGGCAGAATAACTTAGAAGCTGCCATCTGTGAGTTTAATCATCTAAATACTGGAAAAACCTGATGGTGATCCTGAGGGAGAAGCTCCAGCATAAGAAAGCTAAGCAGACACACAGACTGTAGCTCTGAGATGACAAAAGAACCAGTCAGCTTGTTCAAGTTAGCCAAACCAGTTATTTAGCATTATGACATCTGTTCACTAACTGCGTCTCTTTTTTTCCAAGTCAATTTTTTGGTGTCACCCTGACTGGCTAAATGATTGATGTGTGACTCTACAAAGAGAATCCTCCATGACAATTACTGCGCTTTTAGGAGTCGGGTCTTCTAAGTCCCATGTATCCCAAGGGGTCTGGGAAGTCTAACGGTCTGTCGGCTCCTGGACCATGTAGCCAGAGGTCTTGGGGCAGGGTGCAGATGAAAACAAGAGGGGGGCCACCTCTCAGTGCCCTATCCATATTACCTATCTTAGCGCCCACATGCACTGAGTAGTCAGTCATGAGATCTATCTGCAGATCTCTTTGGAAAGTTCTTGGCTTATACTCTGAGAACTGCTCGCTAGAGCATGTCGATTCATCAAACATGCCAACACTGTGCCTGTGGAGTGAGCGGGGAGATCACGGAAATGCCAAGAACCCAAACCTAGAGCTGGATATGGCATATGGGACAGAGACACACACAGCTTCAAGCATGAGCCCCTCCACCCTCTCTCCATACTGGGGCAAGCAAGGGACAGGCAAACCCGGAGGTGAAGAACACAACAGTTTAGGGGAGTTAACGGGTCATGAATAATAGCACATTACACAAGGCATAGGCAATTGAGCATCACCAATGATGAGGGGCCCCCTGGATGCCTGTGGTTCTCTTGCCATTCTGGAGCTACAAAGACAGGACTTGCAAGTCTGAGGCAGGCTTTTGATGCCCCCTTGACATGACACTCTCATCTATAGCCTGCCATGGAACACCAACTAAAAGTAAAAGGTGGTAATATCAATAACAATGAATACTCACTGGGTTTTTAGTGTGTGCCAGGTGTGATTCTAAGTGCTTTAACATGTGTGCTTATGAGCCAATGAGGATGAAGTTCTCTTCCTGGCTACACCCTATGTACTGGCTAAAATGTCACTGTTATTGACGTTGTGTGTGTATATGAAATGAACATCCGTCTTCTATCCTTCTAAAAATTCCATTCTACTTCCAGAGTGAGACTCCCGAGAGATCCCATTAGAAATCACCCCCTCACTGGAGACTCTACCTGGAAAAGCAATTAGAAAGTAACGCATAGGCAGATGTGTAAAAGACCCTCTCTATACTTCATAAGCACTCAACAGAAAAGTAAAGAAGTGGCTCTGACCAAGGAAATAAAATTGTACATGAAGGAAAATTAGAATAAGTCATCAAACTTGGCAGAGTTTCTGGTCTTTCCTTCTATCAATCAGACAGTTGCTTTGATGGGCAGCTGTCTCCTACCTTCTTCACTATGCTGGCCCCTGGGCATTTAGGTGTATGTATTACACAGGAGGGAATCCACACAGCTGCTCTGACCAGGGTTTTAATGTTCATTGGACCTGACCCTGATCCCCTGGCCGGCAACACTTGCACCACAGCCCTTGTCCAGTGGGAAGGACACAGTGGCAGCTGGGTTGGGGCAGGGAGAGGACACTCGAGGGCGTATGTCATCCTTCTGCTCTTTGAACCCCACCACCTTGGCAGCACTAATCTGGGCTCTGCACCAAGCAGGACACCTAGACAGAAGACTTGACCAGGGAAAGACCTTAGGAAACCAGCAAATCTGGGGTACCCAGGTGGCTCGGTTGGGTGAGCATTTGCCTTCAGCTCAGGTCATGATCCTGGGGTCCTGGGATCGAGTTCCACATCGGACTCTCTGCTCATGGGGGAGTCTGCTTCTCCCTCCTCCTCTGCCCCTCCTCCTGTACTCTCTCTCTCTCTCTCAAATAAATAAACAAAATCTTTAAAAATAATAAAGATAAAGAAACCAGCCTAATGCCTCTTCCAATGAAAAGGTGCATGAGGCTTAGGACACAGTGTAATTCCCCAAACTCATCTGGTCTAAGGTTTCACATCTCCTGATGCGCTGCCATTTCTATGATCTGATTGTGGCCCTGCTCACTGGGCCACTAGGTTTGGCTACTGCAGGGCGACTGCCCACAGGGCTGAGACCTCGCATGAGGGCAGCTGTGATTTTAGCGTGGCCTCGCTGCTACCTTTAGCGCCAACAGGCCCATCAGCATGCCAGACGCTAAAGCATGTTCACACACTGGGAAATTGGAGGGGAGACAGTTGAGTAACCTTCCAGACACACGGTGAGTCAGCAGCCGTCACCGGCCGTTTCAGCCTGGGACACGTGTCCTCACCCACACCTGTGGGTCCTGCCTGTTCTGACCTCGCGCTGCCCCTGATTCCTCCTCCTGGAGCTGCTCTGCCACTGTTACCTTTGGCCAACACCTTCATATTGTTACCCGAAGGCCTGGGTCAGACGCTTGGAATGAGCCCAGGCAGTTCCACACAGAGCAGGTGAAATATGGAAAGGAGCCAGCAGCTAATCACAGTGAGACAAACTTTCATTTCAGTCTCTATTTTATGGCTCCCATCTGTTTACCTGCTCATTTCTGCCGGTTAGCGAGGAGCGAGCTTTGATCCTGCTCCAACACCAACAGCACTATTCGCCCCAGCACTGAGCAAAGGACGGGCAGCGGGTTGTGTGGGTCAGGAGTGGGCCCTGCCTCCGTTCCCCGGGGGAGACTTCTCCCCATGCACTTTGGAACATGAAGTTTGCGTTTCACTGGGCCCAGGAGGCCGCGTGGGGTTGTTTACCTGTAACGTGTCAGTTCTGCCGCTCAGCGGGATGGACACCCGCCTCCCAGAAGACAGGGCTCTGGGTTACAGCTTTGGGTGGTGTCAGGCCTTCGTGCCTGATTATTTGGCCAAACTCGTGGATGATGACAACGACAAGGAAATGACCATGAAAACTCAGCAGTCTAGGTCGACAGCCACATCCAGGGCCCCAGGACCCCAGGCCCGTGAGGCTCTCGGCTCCTCCAGAGAATGTGCGGAAACTGAGAATCCTCTGACCGAGAGCCCAGATAACCAACCCCCAGACCTGTCCTGTGCTCTCTGAGACATTGGAAGTCTTCATGAGAAGCTCATGTCCCATTTTCAGCCTCCCACCAAGCTGGTGGGGAGCACGCATGAATTTGTGAATCCATGAATCCACACGTGACCTATAAAAACTCAGGCAGCCTCCCCATAGACTCATAAAGTGGGAGCGGCGGAGAAGCCTCGGGAGGTGCAGCCACTCACCATCGCATGCAGTCCTAAGGGCCAAGGCCCCAGCCTCCTCTTGTGGAAAATGAGACGGCTGGCCTGGACGGAGGCCAAGGTCTCCCAAATTTCACACTGACACCTGCCTCCAAGTGTTATGAGAATGCAAGTGTCTGTTTCTCCAGCCAACAGATGTCCTAGAGAGCACTGGGTGGCCCAGGTCACATGAAGTCCAACCAGGACTGTATACCAAATCACAAAATGTCGATAATGTTCTTGGTCTACAGTGGTTACGTAAGGGCCCGAATCTTGTCATAAATTCACTGGCCATTAAATAAGGAGGGATCTTAGATTTTTATAGAGAGGAAGATGCAAGAGGTGGGTGGAGGAGGGAGTTTAAGGAGCAGGAAGCCAAAAGCAAGCACATATACACACCCAAAATGAATTAGAATAAGCGATTCATTTCATCTCTTCACGCATTCTCATTTCTACTTCACAAGGAAATATTTTGACCATGCACCAACCATAAGAGCCAGGAAGAAATGGGTGTATGTGAAACTCAAGAAGCACCATGTCTAACGATTTAGAAATTGCTACTCTGTGGCCAGAAGAATGAGAACATTAGAGCTTACCCCCTTGCTTAAAGAAAAAATGGAAGTTTTGCACATGCCAGGTATTTTTTTAAAAAGTTTGCTGAGATTTTTTTACATAGATAGCCTATAGCTTCCTTAAAGAATTGTTGTGAACTAATCAGAACAGGAATGTCTCCAAAGAAGATAAGTTGCTTCTGATGAGAACGCTTGGCAACACAAACTTCTGTGCTCCTTGGACAGCATTAGGCCCCGGGTCAGCTCTCACGTGGCCACTGGCCATAGAGGGTGTATAACTGCCCGAAGCAGAAAAAACCATGTAGCATGGGTGTATAGAGTGCTTTTGAGAAACAGTGTGTGAAGGTTGATGAGGGCTCTTTAAAAGGAGGATGCACCTGGGGTACCGGGGTAGCTGAGTTGGTTAGGCATCTGACTCTTGATTTTGGCTCAAGTCATGATCTCTGGGTTGTGGGATCAAGCTCCTGTAACAGGCTCCATGCTCAGCGAGGAGTCTCCTTGTCCCTCTCCCTCTGCTCCTCCCCCTACTCATAGTTTCTCACGTTCTCTTTCTCAATTAAATAATAATAAAATTTTTAAAACAAAAGGAGAACGCAGGAGCCTGACCATGTTCTGATTTCTGAATGGGTTGCTCACAGTTACAATCAGGAAACTCTGACATGAGTTTTCAGACCCTTCTCCGTAGGACACTGGCTGCAGTGATGGTGGGCACTTAAGTGATTTTGGCAGGTGGGGGAGGGATGGAGGGACTGTCTTTATTAAGAAATGTAATTGCTATGTCATTAGCAATTAGTGTCAAAAATTTCCATCCCTGGAACAGGCACTGCATAAACCCACCACAAGGCAACTGACCCCTGCAGTCCTGGTGAACAGCAGAGCAACCCCATGAAAACCATGTACTACATTCTATGAACTAAGGTGAATAAAAAGGGAAAAGTATTTCCTCCCCAGGTCACTCCTCTGCCAGAACTAAGAGTCTGCCACCTTTCTATGCACTTTCGGAAATCCCTACAAATGTCTTTCAACAGAGATTGCTCAGACCTAGAAATCTGGGCTCATCAGTTCAGGCAGGATATGTTTCAAAAATAAGTCATCACTCCAAAAGAATGTGTTATTTTCCTTTAGCAAAAAGGAAAGCCCCCCCTCCCCCCCCGCCAACCCCTGGACATTAATTTTCATAGAACTACCTTTACCCTCACCCAGTAGAGCATAAGGAAGTTCCAGCATTTTGCTCTGGAAAGTTACAATACCTGATCAGTTCTGGGTGCAATGTACAGCAGAAATCATTGTGTGTCTACTATGTGCCTGGCACAGCTAGTTATACATGTAACCTTATGGAATCCTAGAAAGAAAGTTAATGGTAAATAAAAACCACTGCTAAATTCAAAGCTTAAAGTCACTTTCTTGATGAAGATTCAAAGATTCATGAAATGTCCATTAAAGGGCAAAAGGATAACTTAAAATCCTATATACAATATAATCCAAAAATGCCTTAATCTGTATATAATTTAAGAATAAATTTTAAAAATGAACACTCCTATCATTTTTAAAAATTTTTTTGAAAAATTTTTATAAATTTAAAATTTATAAAAATATTAGAAATTGACACAATACTCCCCATGTCTAAACAGTTTTACAGGCAAATTCTACCAACTTTTAACAATTTTAGTCTTACGCAAACTCTTCAAAGGAACAGAAAAAAAAGAAGCCTTCCCCAACTCATTTGATGAAACTAGTATAACACTGAAACCAAACCAGACAAGGACAGTACAAGAAAATTACAGGCTACATTCACTCATGAACACAGATGTGAAACTCCTAAATAAAATTTTAGCAAGTCAAGCCCAGCAGTATATTCAATAATAATTACCACAGTATCTTTAATGTGAATAATAATAACAACAGTTTAACACTGGAAAATCTCTTAACAGGGACGCCTGTGTGGCTCAGCGGTTAAGCACCTTCCTTTGGCCCAGGGCATGATCTTGGAGTCCCAGATCAAGTCCCACATCGGGCTCCCTGCATGGAGCCTACTTCTCTCTCTGCCTATGTCTCCATCTCTCTCATGAATAAATAAATAAAATCTTTAAAAAAAAAAAATCTCTTAACATCACTCCTTCATTAACATATTAAGGACAAAAACTATAATCACCTCAAGAGATACAGAAACTCTTCATAAAATTCAACTCTCATTCATAAAATTTAGAAAAATATTCACAAAATAGGACAAGAACTTTCTTACTGTAATAAAGGACATCTGCACGTATCACATAGCAAACATCTTATTTAATGGTTAGGTGATGGACACATTCCCTCGAAAACCTTAGAACTGACGAGGATGCTCACTATCATGACTCCCACTCAACATGGCACTAGAGAACATAGCCAGAGGAGTAAGACAAGAAAAGTCAATAGAGGAATAAAGATTAAAAAGAAAGATACAGATGGTCATAATTGTAAATTATGAAAATTCAAGAGAATCCACAAAGCATTGAACTTAACTAAGAGTAAGCCAATTTGTTGCATAGTAGATAAGAACATAAAAATATATTGAATATATTCATATTCATATATTCAATATATTTTATTTTACATAAAAATATATAAATATATTCATAAGGGGGCAGGCAAGTGTTTCTTAGGCAAGATATTAAAATTATAAAGCACTGAGGAAAACATAGATGTTACTACTTGTGACTGAAGACAATATAAACATATTAGGAGAAGATATCTGAAATAAATATACTTGCATAGAAAAATGTTTCCATCGTAAGCCTGACTGCTCTCTTAGAAATGCCTGCTTGCAAGCTTGGTCCCTAGCTGGCATCTGGGACTTGTATTTTGAGAGGGTTCCTACCATTCCTAGATCTGATAGGAGTGGCTCACTGTGCCTAACCTGTTCATACAAACATTGTGGTTTATGCCGAACATCTGCTTTCCCTCAGGGAGTCTGGAATTCTGGTATGTGGTAGGCAGCGAATGTCTTTGTGACCAGCCTTCAATAAAAAGCTGGGACATGGAGTCTCCAATAAGCTTCCTTGGTAGACAACATTCCATACTTATTGTCACAATTTGATCCTGAAGGAATTAAGTGCATCATCCTGTGTGACTCCACTGGAAGAGGACTCTTGGAAGTTTACAGTTGGTTTCCTCTGGAATTCACCCCTTTTTCTTTGCTAATTTTGCTCTGCATCCTTTTGCTGCAATGAATCTTTGCTGTATGACTATATGCTGAGTTCTCTGTGAGCCCCCATGGGAATCACTGAAACTAGGTGTGGTCTTAGAGATCCCTGAGTCAATGACCAATAAAGATCGCCTATAATTCAATTACAATAATGGGTATGAAAAAAGACAAGCAAGACAATGAGAAAAATGGGCAAAGGAAACAAGCCAAGTACTTTCTGGAAGAGAAAAACCCCATGGCTAATAAAACTATGAAGAGACACTCACTCTTACTAGACATCAGGGAAATGCAAATTAAAACAATGAAATACCCTTTTGTGATCATCTGATTGACAACATTTTAGAGTCTTAAAATACAGAGCAATGGTACAGTTGTAGAGAAAGCTCTTCATAGAACTTTCCAGGAACATCTAGTAGAGCTGAGTTGTGTGTTCTGTGAGTGTGTGTGAAGTACTGCATGCACAAGTCCTGTACAGGGTGTCTACTGTAGCATTGCCTGTAATAGGGAAAAGCTGGAAATAACTTCAGGATCCATAAAAAGAGGAATAGCTAAGTGAATCAACTTTCACTAGGAAGTTATGGTGAACATAAAGAAACTAAATCAGCAGATAAATCTTAACAATATTAACTGAAATAAGCAAGTTCTCGAGGGATATGTATAGTATGCTACCATTGTAAATGATTTTAAAGATGTTATTTTAAAGAGAGAGTGTGCTCGAGCATGAGTGGGGGTAGGGGCAGAGGGAGAAGAGAGAATCTCCAGCAGACTCCATGCTGAATGTGGAGCCCTACGCAGGGCTTGATCTCACAACCCTGACATCATGACCTGAGCCGAAATCAACAGTAGGATCCTCAACTGACTGAGCCACACAGGCACCCCGATTGTGAATAATTTTAAAACACACAAAACATACTGTATTATATTTTGCTACCATATAATACTCCTGTGTACAGAGCGATGTTGGTATCCACAAAGCACAGATAGGCTAATCTCCATTATTTCTAGGGAAGAATGAGCAGTGGAAGGGGAAGAAGGGAAAAGTGAGAGGACTTCAACAATGTTTATTAAATTCAAAAATGCATCTGAGGGGTGCTTGGGTGGCTCAGTTGGTTAAGCAGACGACTCTGACTCTTGGTTTCAGCTCAGGTCAGGACCTCAGGATTGTGGGATTGAGCCCCTCATTGGGCTTTGCATCGGCACAGGGTCTGCCAGAGATTCTCTCACTCCCTCTCCCTCCGCCCCTCCCCCAATTCTCTCTCTCAAATAAATAAATCTTTTTAAAAATGCATCTGAGGCAAAAAAAAATGCATCTGAGGCAACGTGCTAACTATGAGTGATGATCGTGGTATGCTATTTCCTACAGATTTAAATTATAATTGAAATACTGCATCATCTGTATACATTGGCATATATAAAGAGGCTAAAGTTCAAAACAAAGAGTTACAGGACCTTCTATTAGGTAGAAAAGTAGGATTTCTTCAGTTTATCATCATATCAATTTATAGATATACCAGTTAAGGTTGCCCTCAGATCAAATGTTAGTATCATTCCAACCTGTCCTGTACAAACTCCAAAATAAAAGGACCCTTCTTGGATGAGTTCTGTGGATTTGGTATCTAAATTAAACCTTATTAACCTATATCCATAAGGCAAGGGACTGACATAAGATATATCACTATTATAAGTCAGGAATTCTGTTTGGTCATAAAAACTCATATTGCTCCAACCACGTTCTAGGTGCCCCTCTGCTTCTCCGCTCACTCCTCCTGCGCTCCCACCTTACTAAGCCAAAGTAAATTATCATCTTTGTTCTAACTTCAAACCTCTCTCTTTGGCAACCTTCAGGAGTTTCTCCAGAAAGCCTCCTTCCATAAAAAGAGGGATAGAGAGTACTAAATTTATTCAGGTCCCCACAACTGGTTTCCATTTCAGGTGCAGATTGATTTACACTTGAGTTCCTTGATGTGACATTTAGTTTTCATTTCTGTTGAAGAACATATGTCAGCAATATTGACAAATATCTCAAACAGAGAAGAGAAAATAAGCCAGTTCACAAATCTAGTTGAGTTTAAACTACTGTGAGAGATAATCATGTGTCAGCTTAAAGAGACTTTATGAGCGGATTTACCCATAAAAACAACAAAGTGTTATCTAAGCCTTGATCCCTGCTGTGAAGCGCACATGAGCATTTCAAGCTTATTACAATTTAGTTCTTGGCACTAACAACTTTCATCACGGAGGAGCATGCAAAAGCAAGCATGTTTCTTTAATAATCATTAAAAACAAGTGAATTTGGTAGGTATTGTTCCCAAGTTCAGGAAATAGCCTGAGTTTGGTCTTTGGCCAAACATAAGTATCTTCACATGCAAAAAGGTATTCCAAAACAGTCATGGAAAAGCTGTGAGGATGTAAAGGAATCTGAGAACCTACAAGATAATTCTGCCTTCCTGCAGGCAGGCAGAAGAGTGCCATTGCCTTCAGTGGCTGAGTGGTGAGCGCAGGCTCTCAGAGCTCTAAAGGCAGCCCCCACGGAGGGTCCTTCCGCTACCAGCACAGCGCTCCAAGGACCACTGCTGGAGTTCCCAAGAGGGTCACAACATCTCCGTCAATGTGCTCATTTATTTGGGGATGTAAAAGTATACTACCAGCATTTTTATCATGGGGGGGCGGGGGGACAATGTATCTGAGCTGTAAGCATCAGACTCATCCAGGATGTTAAGGGGATAATGAAGCCATTTGAATGTGCACGGCAGTATTTGCACCGTTGGTGGTGTTACTAATAGAAGTAGTTAAGTAGATAAGAAGAAGCCTTATCTTCCTGCCCCTCTGTGAGACTGAGCATTAGAACCAGGGCTTATGTGGGCTCTGGTGAGCTGGGGACATCTGCTCCAGTATCTCTGTGCAGAGAAGCTCAGAAAGGTACACAGAACAAAAGAAAAAAAGAACAAAGATTTCTGCAGGATATGGTAATAAAATATGTGATTGAGACAGGGGTCCTCCCTCTGCCCTCTCTCTCCTTCAAAAAAGGTGGGCTCTAACTATTCTGGTTAGAATAGGTACCTGCCCTATAACTTAAGGGATGGCTGAAATTTTTCCACCACTGCATTCTTACTGATTTTTATATTCAAATCAAACCCCAACATCCAGCCCTCAGGCTCCTGCCAGCCCCCTTTACATCCCTCAGGCCCAGTGACCATGACCTCCATCAACAGCCCTCCTGCCAGCCAAGGTCACACTGTTACGGGCCAGGGCTGCACCCTGCCCATGCCCTTGTCTGCCTCCAGAATGTCCACCTCTCTCCACCTACCAATCTGCCTAAAAATTCCATTTACTGGATACCCCCCAATCAATTACATTTTTAAATATTTACCAAAATCCTCTGCAGCCATGGTGGCAGACACTATAAGGAACAAAGAAAGAAAATCATTTATACTGTGGAGCGGGCTGGCTGGCTGTATCTTGACTGACCAACCCCTTGGATTCTGTGTTCTACATCAATGTCAATAGGATGACGCATTGCTTTTTTAAACTGTGTGTGTGTGTGTGTGTGTGTGTGTGCGCGCGCGCGCTCTGCCCTGACAAGTAAGCCTTTCATGCACCATCTATTATTATAATGTCTCCAAAGAACCCAGCGCATAGCTCAGCACACAATGGAATTCCTTTGTCCTCCAACCATAGAATAAGGCCCAAATTTTTGTTTTATGATGTTTTGATAGTCACAATATTTAACAATTTTTGTGGCATGGACATCTACCAATGAAACCATGTATTCATATTCAACAACCATGTACGGGAGAGTGGGGCTGTGTGAGTGGGTGTCTGGCTGTCTGTCTCCCTAGGAGAATATAAACTAGCCAACTCATGACCAGGGTCCTGAACCCTCTGCTGTAGCTGGTGTTACCTTCCAGCTGCTGATGGAAGAAGGTGGTCCAGGAATCCCGGAGGAGTGGGGACTCAGGCTCTGGGAGCAGTTAGTTAACCAGCAAGTGTGGCTGTGTTTCAATATTATAACACCCAGCATGGCCATACATCCCACATCTGAAAATGGCAGGCTTGCTATGGATGCTACTGATGAGGACAATGTCATCCCCCACTCCCAGAAGGTCTGATGGTTCTAGAAAGGACAGCCTTGAGTCAGGTGGCATCTAAGTGGTCTGGGCTAATGTTTAAAAGGCAGAACTTCACTGTGAAGGCATGTGAATTAAGAGCTCCCCAAAGCCCTACCCTGTGCTGAGAAGCAGTAACGTGTGAGCCAAGAGACTGGACTCTGGCCTACTATCACCCCAGTGGAAAGGGCAACTGCAAGGCCCAGCATTCCCAAAATTCCCATTTGAGACCCAACCTCAGGGATGATAGAAGTACCCCCAGTCAAGGGCTCTGATCCAAAACGGACTGTCTACATGGTCTGTGAGATGCACAACCCATGACAGACAGAAGACTCACCAGTTAGGAACGAGGGCCAGACGGTGCAGACCCAGTAAAGCCACAAGTAGCTCTGGCTTTGGCACTTCCAGTCACACCATTCAGATCCCACCTGCTCTACCATCAACTTTCTTCATCACAAGTTCATTTCCTATTCCTCCACAGGCCCTGGACTCCTTCCTCTCAGTTGCTCTGATGCTCATGTGCTCCCTGTGTGGAATTATGTACCTGACAGATATAAAAGGGAACAATGAATTCAGCTCAGGCCTGAGGTGATGGCAAAGGCCCAAGAGCTAAAAATTTCATTCTGACTTTATCCTCTGACTTGCACTGTGGCTGAGGTGAGCCTCATTCTGAGCCTCTTTCTAGACCAAGTAGTCTTAGGGGCTAAGGAGGACAGAAGGGATCCCTGGTAAATCACAGAATGGGTGTGTGTGTGTGTGTGTGTGTGTGTGTGTACACATGTGTGCATGAGCACACATGTCCCTTCTCACAAACCCTTTATGCAACTTGGAAACTGTTTTTTTTTTTCCAAGATTTTATTTATTTCTTCATGAAAGACAGAGAGAGAGAGGCAGAGACATAGGCAGAGGGAGAAGCAGGCTCCCTTTGGGGAGCCTGATGCGGAACTCGATCCCAGGACCCAAGGATCATGACCTGAGCCAAAGGCAGACTCTAAACCACTGAGCAACCCAGATGCCCTAGAATCTTATTCTAATGAACACCAAAGACAGTTAAGACAGCGAAGAGATGAGGGACAACATGAGACACACTAGGAAGAGGGGCAGACCTCTGCCATGCCTGTGATACCCGCTACATGCACTCACAAAAATGTGCCCTCACTCTGTGTCTGCCTTCCGCTGTGCCTCAGCCATTCTCTCGGTCTAGACTAGGCTAGCAGACAGCAGCAAGAGTCTTCACAACTGTAGCAGAAGCCTGTGGAGTCAGATCCATAGTCACAGAACTTTAAAAGTGAAATGTTCACTCTTCCATGGATTTTACTGATTCTGCTCTAGAATCAGATATCATGACAATATTCAAGATGCAGTGTGTATTTCTAAAGACGAGACTGAAAAAAAAAAAAAAGACGAGACTGAAGTAACTCGCATTTTCTTCCTCGGGATAATTAAATAAATAGGCTTTTAGAAGAAAATAGGGGGTAACATTTAGGGAATAATTTCTTAGATCAGACACTTAAGCATGAATGACAGCAAAGAATATGGATAAAGCTGACTATATGGAAGTTTAAAACTTCTTTGCAACAGGGGCACCTGAGTGGTTCGGTTGGTCAAGCATCTGACTCTTAGTTTTGGCTCAGGTCATGATCTCAGGGTCCTGGGACCGAGAACATTAGCACAGAGCCTGCTTAAGATTTCTCTCCCTCTCCTTCTGTTCCATTCCCTGCTTTCTCTCTCTCTCTCTCTCTCTCTCTCTCTCTCCTCTCTCTCTCTCAAATAAATAGATCTAAAAAAACAATTTCTTTGCAACAAAGATTCCTTAAACAGAATGTAAAGACCAACCACAGACTGAGAGAAGAAAGTGCCCCATGCATATCCAACAAAAGATTATTATTTCAAATATATAAAGAATGGCTACATCAGTAAGGGGAAAAAAATGAACATCTAATAGAAACATGGGCAAAGGACATGAACAGGCAGTTTACAAAAGGTGAAACTCCAAATGGTTAATAAGCACATGAAAAGAAGATCCCTCTCACAAGGAATCAGGGAAATGCAAATTAAAACAGCAATGACCTATCATGTTTCACCCATATGATTGGCAAAAATTTAAAGTTTGAGAAAAACAAGTATTGACAAGGGAGAAAGAAGATGGCAGCATCTGCTGGAACAATCACAGTCTGGAGAATGTGGGAATTACAAGTGAAGTGGGGATATATGATATATGACTTGACAACCCCTGTCTCTCTCTAACACACAAAGAGAAGTTTCCATGTAGGCAGAAAGAAGACAAATCTAAGAGCGCACAGCAATATGTACGTAACAGAGACAGACCCCAAATCAGAGAAGTGTGGAAGTTTCACACTGGAAGATAGATAGCAGCCAATACTATACATGTGTCAATGTAGCCAAATCTCAAAAACAAATTATCAAGTGAAAAAGCAAATTGCAGAATCCTGCTGTGCAAGACATGATACCATTTTTACACAACTTTTTAATGGTTCAAGGCAATAGATATTTCTATATTTGTTATGTGAGCAAATAACTGGAATGTGACGGACAAGCTGTGCTGCTAGCGGAAGGAACTTAATTCCTGACAGAAGAACTCCTACCCTGGGAAGAGCTGCTTAGCCAGGTTCAGTGATATTAACTGTCCACCCTGGATGCCCAGCAGGATCCAAGATCCAGAAAAAAAATCTGGATCCACAGGACGTGATTTGGGGGCAGGTACCTGGGCCGAGCCCGAGTCCTCCCACTCCACCAGGGCCTGAAAGAAGCAGGTTTCTCACCTGGTGGTCCTGAGTCACCTGCGGCTCTCTCCCAGCCTCTTCTGACCTGCCTCAGCCCTCTCACACCACCTGCCCCCAGCCCCTTCTGGTAGCTTTATGGCTTCCTCCCTGGATGGTGTCTTCTGCTCCCTCTTAGCTCCCCACACACGTGCCTTTGGGTCAGGACTGTCCCACCCAATCTCCCTGGCTGCTCTTCTCCTACTCCCTCCCTTCCCCTCCAGCCCCTTCCTCTGGCAGAAATGTTAGCATAGAATGAGCCCCCTTTCACCTTCTGACTATCTCCCTGAGAAGGGGAAGAACCTGAGGCAGGTGGTATTTCCCTACAGTAATCTTACGCAACACACGCATACACACATACGTAGATACACATGTGTGCGTACACACCCAATATGCAGGATTTTGAAATTCCCAAATTATGAAAGAGAAAACAAATTCTATCAACTAAAGTCACAAGTTTCAAGAACTTCCACATTCAGGCACCAACCAGTAAGGTGTGATGTCCCAAGCCCACTCTGCAGGTTACGATGAGGACACCCTGCCTTCCCAGTCCCGAGGGAAAAAAATAGTAATAAAGAAAACATTTTTTCTTTATTGCTGGATGCTGCAAAAGTGGACTCAGGAAATCACCAACCATCCAAATAACTCCTACATATCGAGGAGGATGGCGTGGCTTCCAGGGAAGAGACTCTTTATGTGGCAAAGGAAATATACACTGTCAGAAAGAATGGCTTCTGGATGAGAAACCCCTAAGTAATTCAGGAATCATCATGCTAACCATCTTCCTAGTCAGTGGGCCAAAACTGGCTTCTAGCCCTCTGTAGGGCATTTCCTCCAAGTTTCTGATAGAAGTCAATGCAAAGAAAGAATTCATTTTCTAGTAAATCACTAAAATGCAGCTCTTGCGGAAAGATAATCATTTTCACTAGCTTACATTCTTTTTTATCAGTCTCATGTCAATAACTTTTTTTTGCTATATGCAAATTCATAATTTTCTGTGAGCTTTCAGCTAAATATCTTCATGGATGAAAGAGGAATAGGGCCTCATCCTCAGTGAGAACAACCCAAGGGCAGCAGGAAGCAGCCCATTTCCTTCTGCCCCACCTCCTTCTTCCACTAAGCGTCATGGGGTCCCAGTTACTCAGGTCGCCCTCAGATTAAGGAAGTAAAATCAGCAGATCGAAAAACAAAAACCCTTTTAGTCCATGTTGGAAAACAAACTTTGAGATAAAACACCGTATCTCCATATTAATGGCCACTCAAAGTCAGGCCTGCAGTTTACTGATGCCGAGAAAGAAGTATAGAAATTCAGAGGAAACATTTCGAATTTTTTGCACCAATCTGAATACAAAATCTACCTACTGTTTCTAATAATTAAAAATGTAGAGGCTTGTATTTTACATCTTTAGATTTTTACTTTCATTTTTTCAGTAATTCACTTCGATTTTATTTTACAAATGTATCAATTATGTAGCATATTGGAAAGTTTAAAAACTGGTACTTGGTCACAGATCATATAAGAAGCACCGCTCTCTATGACGCTTTAAAAAGTAAAAAGACACAAGTGTTTTGTGACTTTCAAATAATGATTTTCCTGTTTGCACAGAAATCTGCATATTCCCTGGAATAATCGGAAGTAAAGCACTCTGTTCAAAAGATAGATTTGCCAGCAAAAAAAATGGGGGCTGGGTGGGGGGAGGGTATTTGTTTACAAAAAAGCTGAAAGAAGTAGACTGGGATATCCCATGAAGACTTTTTTGCCATGATGTTTACCAGTCCCTGGGCCCCAGTTTCAGCATCACGATTCACCAGGGCATGGTTTCCCGAAGCCAAGGAAATGGGCTTCACCACAGCCGAGTGATCACTGGCACTGTTACCCACCCCAGGCTTCCTGGGTGCCAGAGAAGCACTTTTCCTGTTACAGAAACTCCATCCAGATGGCCTCTAAGAGCCAATGGCATCTTGAAATTGGTGGCAGGAGAGCAGGCTTGCTGACAGAGAAGCAGGAACGTGCCATCTGTCCATAAAGAAGGGATATTAAACACCCACATCTGCTCCAGGCTTAGACTAAGAATGGACCTCACAGGTGCATGGTATGAGATAGACCTGAAGGTCGCATCTGTCTTTGTCCAAGCCCCGGGGTTGGCAAAGGACACTCCACCAGGGACAGTGACATGGGAGGAAGAGAGGAAGGAGGGAGATAGATGTGCATCCAGCCATTGTGTCACTGAAGACATCATAATCTTCACTTTGGGGGACTTCTGCTGCTTTGAGAACCATAGAAGCAGCTGTAATCATCACCAATGACCAGAGTCCCACCTTGCCTTAAATAATACTGGGCAAGTCACTTCACTCCTCTGTACCCCATTTTTCCGTCTGCCAAATGAGAGTTTTAAGTTATGTGATCCCATTCATTTATTCAAGCAACACATAGTTACTAAGCTCTACTGTATGCTCAGAACAAAGCAGGCAGGGTCCCTGGCCCTGTGGGCTCACAATCACACAAGCTGGGTGTCCCTCCCCCAGCTCTAGCATTCAGGGACTCTGTAAAGCATACTTTTATTTCTACCCTTTGGTGCTCTTAGGTTTAGATTTTTTTTTTACCAAAATAAGAAAGCACAAGGCAAAACCAAGCATTATGCATCATACAATGTAAGTCAGGTATTCTTTAAGAAAGCTCACTACAAAAAAAAAAAAAAAGAAAGAAAGCTCACTACAACAAACCCCTCATTTATCATATAAATTTAATTCAAAGTTGATTGTTAACATTATAGATTTATAAAGGACTTCGTTTCAGGGCCCTTTCACATGACAAATACTATAGGTCACATGTTAACAATTATAATACTTAATTGAGCATCAGGTGTGCCCCAGGCATGGTGTGAAGCTCTTTCATACACAGTAGCCTTTCATTTCAATGACAAACCAATGATGTAAGCAGCATCTCATTTCTGCTTTATGGTTGGAACAAGGTGAGGGTGAATGAAGTGAAGACTAATTTTCTCAAACACCCACAGCTGGTAAATGATGGCACCAACATATGGAACCAACCTTTCTTACCTACACACACCTTGTCCATCAAAACGGAAATTACACAGTGTGTACGAACCACCTGTGGTGGTGGTGCTTGGGAAGGTGATAAGCATTTTCTTACTGAACTATTCAAAACAACTACACAAATGACAAACCCCATATTTCATGTAAAAATCACACATGAGGTTTCCACTTAGCACAGTGCCTGCTTAAGGACCTCCATACTGTACCCCAGTTGTTTTACTTAGAATATCACAACATGAAGCCATCCAATACCCTGTGAACTTTTCCTTTCTAGCCCCTGACAGAAATTTAAAAGCAAGTGTAACTACTTACAAATGTTCTTATGGAATGGATATAAATTTCCACGTGGAATGGCAAAGGACTCCTACTCCTAATTAACCTTTAAAGTATGATCTTTAAAAAAAATAAAGTACGATCTTAAAGAGCAATGGCCTAACTTACAAAACTCCAGCATATGCAAATATTGTCCTGAACACATCAACCCTGCAAAGAAAGGGAGAGTAGGACCCCCCAGCGGCAGCGAAGCACAGCCCGGAGGCAGAAGAGCAGGGAGAGCAAAAGGGCAGTGTCGGTGACACTTGTCGGCTGCCTCACCAGACAGGAGTGTGGTCAAAGTCAACCTCCTCTGGAAGGCTCTGCTCTGCCTTCTGGACTATGGGAGGCCACAGCCAACCCCAAGTTGGTCTGGGTGCCGCCGGGCCTCCAACAGTGGTTAATGCCCACCGCAGCTGGTGGGGGTGCACGGTGTTCTCACACTACACACTTTTATTCTCCTGGAAACACATAATAGCAGGCTGCTATTGCAAAAGCCTGGAAAGGGGGCTCCCCTGCTGAGTTCATGCAAGTCAAGACCTTTCAGGGAGTTCACAGCTGAATACCTCAGAGTCCTTGTCACTCTGAATTGCAAGTACCCTGCGAGAGGACCTTCAACCTGCAAACAGAAGCCCCAAAGTTCTGGGCTGTCGCCAGCCCAGTTCTGCCCACACACGGCCCAGGACACACACTGCTGTCTCACCAGTAACCCTTGCTGTGCTGGGAATCTCCCTGTCTGGCCCTCTCATTTCCAGAAACCAGCAAGTGCAACCAGGTAGCCCTGGGAGCCAGGCCATCTCCATGGAGTGCCCAACAGGGCAGAGCTCCACACCCAAGCTCAGCTGGAGGTGGGACTGGTCTCCCTGGGTGCACGTGTGATGCATGTCCATGAGTGGGAGTGCCAACGTAGGCACCACCCAGGCCTGCAGGGGTGCTTTAGGTACATATGATTGGTATGTACCTATATACATTCGATGCTTGCTTTAAAGCATCGAAGGACAGTCCAACAACTAGGAGGCTCCAAAGTTCCCCTCACTGAGGAACAGGTTAGGGTACAAAAAGGCTATTTTTAAGTTCCAAACCTTCCATTAAACTGACATTATTTATGTCATTCACAAACCAACATATATTCATTGAGACAGGCGCTATATGAAACACCACTCGTGAATTACCTTAGTAATAAACCCTGCAGCCATCCCACCAGACAGATACTAACAGTATCAAAATGTTACATTAGTATCTCCATTTTACAAATAAGAACACTACTGCAAAGAGAGAAACTGATTTGTGGAGTACATGTCTGTGGTTGGTTAGGAGGAGACTTTTTTCTAAGTGTAGTTGAGGAGAAAGAGCCAAAAGATGGATCCT
This sequence comes from Canis lupus baileyi, assembly GCF_048164855.1. Lineage (NCBI taxonomy): Eukaryota > Metazoa > Chordata > Mammalia > Carnivora > Canidae > Canis > Canis lupus. Next base: position 45,336,859 of record NC_132843.1, read on the forward strand.
TGTTCTAGCTGAACACACTCTGACGTGCTTCTCAGACTTTACTGTACATACAAATCAGCTGGTATCTTAATGAAATGCAAACTCTCTTTCAGTAGGTCTGGTATGGGGCCTGGGATTCTACACTCTGCAGGGGATGTCATGCTGCTGGTCCTCAGACTACACTTTGAGTCTAGCCAATGAGGGCAAGGAAATCCACTGTACTTGAGAAATTGTGCACGATGTTTTGCTGTTTTGCCGTGGCTAAAACTAGAGGCCTGTACAACTCCATGATTTTTCTACAAAGTTGAATATTGCGTGATCCCTGCAATGCTGTACATAACTCAAAAGTAACACATCTATACAAGGCTAATTCTACAGAATCATTTATTTCCTTCTAAGCTCAGAGAATCTCTTAGAGGATGAGAATGTGCAAATCATCTCACAATGCCCAGTGTCTAAAATGGCATTTGACATTTACTAAATGACAAATAAATGCTTGCCAAGAGCTGTGTCTATAACTCCCTTAGTGTCCTAAAGAAGATGAATACACTAAGTAACCAAACCATAGGCCTATGATTAGGGCAGGGATAACAAATGCATTTCAGCTCATAACAAATACAGCTGGAGTGCTGATGGCTGCCTGGTGTGCTACGGTGAGCAGAACTCTAGGGCTTCACTGGGGCTCAGTGGAAGACAGAACCATTGCCAAGATCAATTATTAATGTCCAATGTGACTTGGAAGGAAAGGAGTAAAGAGCACATGTGCTGTGAATTTGCCACTATTTCCAGGTTAGGATCTTCCCAAGTCTAGACAACAAAATTAAGGACCTTATCACCTTAGTATATTTCTTGTGTTTGTAAAAGAGACAAACTCTGGGTACCTTCTCTCAATAAAATTCACCAAGTTCAAAATTTGCTCTTCTCTCCCTAGGTAACTTCTTCATCTTTTCCCACTTGCAGTGATTCAGGTCTTTTCAAAGCTCCATTAATGACTTCCACTCTCTCCCTTCTTCTGCTTTACACACTTCACACCCAGAGCTTCCAAAGACACACTCAGATTACTCTTCAGGGATTCTGGATTTGGTGAAAACATTGCAACCTGGCTCCATTATTTTATTACTCAAACTATCTTAGCAAGGATCTTATAAATGAAGCCATCCAATTAGGTTCAGAAACCCAAAGTCCTCTTTCAAAGTAACTCTGCAACCTGTTTTGTTCAGATCATCAGTTACTTTGCCAAAGGTCTCCACGTATCTCTTAGTTGGATGATGCCAATCCTCTAGCATACCCTTTGGGAAGGAGTAGTTGATACAGTATTCCCTGAGTTCCTGTAGAATTAAAAAAATGTTCCCATAACCTTGATACTTGACAGATTAGCTGGATATAAAATGCTTGGCTCACACTTTCCTTAAGTTTCTTGAAAACACTGTCCCATTGTTCCATGCTTTGCCTGCAGCAGTAGACAGGTCTGATACCAACCTAATTTTCTTCCTCTTTTATGTGACCTAGTGTTTTTGTCTGTAGGCCCAGAGGGCTGTTTTCATCACCCTCCTCTTACTCTTCTTCCTCCATCTCTTCTTATTGTCTTTAACCTCCAAGTTTGTTAGGATAGGTCTAGAATTTAAGCATCCTGGGTCAGTTTTCTCATACACATGTAGGAATTTCCAACGTGTAGATTCTTATCTTTTTTATTCTAGAAAGAATTCTGGGATTGTAATTTTCAAAGTGAATTATGTTCCATTGATCTGCTTTTTCTTCTTCAATTATTGGTGTGTTGGACCTTCACTGCCCAACCTCTATCTAGCACTTTCTCTCCATCCCTTTCCAGCTCATTTTTGGTGTCTTGACTGGTTTTGCTCCTCTTTTCAATATCCCTTATTATGTTTTCAGAAGGTTCTGAATGAACCACTTGTAGTTTTGTCTCTATTTCTGAGATGATCATGCTTTTTCTCTTCAATGTCTTTCTTGCATGTCATAATCTCTCATTTTCTATCTTCTGGTCTTGTGTTTGTTTCTATTCTGAGATTTTCTAATTTCTGATTTGAGGATTTTCTTTCTTCAAATGCTTAATATTCAGTTCACGTTGAAATGAGTGTTATAGTTTTCATATTCTTTGTGGTGGTCTTAAGGGGGAGTATTTCATTCCTTCCATTGGAGAGCTTTTGTTCTCACTTTCTGTTTTGCCTTTACAGTTAATTTTTCTGCATGTGATGTGTCATCTTCTTTTTTTATTCTTTTTTTTTTTTTTTTTGAGAGAGAGAGCGCACAAGTAAAGTTGGGGGGAGGCAGAGGGAGATGGAGAGAGAGAGAGAGAATCTTAAGTGGCTCTATGCTCGGTGCAAAATCCAATGTGGGGCTTGATCTCACGACCCTGAGATGGTGACCTGAGTTGTAATCAACAGTAAGGTGCTTAACTGACTGAGTCACCCAGGTGCCCCACAGTCTAGTCATTCTTGAATAACTTGGATGTTCCCAGACCAATAAGAGTAGATGTTGCTAAAATCCTTTGGGTGGCTTACTAAGCTACTTAATTCAAGAGCGCCCTCTTCTGTTGCTACAGTAAAGTTCAATACCTTAATAAATTGTTCTTTTTTTGGGGGTAGGGGGGATGAGGACTGAGAAGCTGGTTTTGCTGGGTATGGATGCTTATTTTCCCACTTATATGCAACTGAAGTCTACAGTATTTTTAGTTTCCTAGTTACACTTTAGGTGTGGGCTGTGAATGCTTTTATTTGCTCTCCTTGTGGATCTTTATACAGACCAACAGGAAAATGAAGAGAGAAATTTGGAAAGTAAGAGCAATTCAGGTTTAGGTGGCAGTCCTTTTAGTTTAAGTCCAAAGCAATATGTTGGTCACAGAATAATCAGTTATTTAAAAATCAAATACTTCCTTTAACTGGCATTGTCAAGTCACTGTGCCCATCACTTACGGATTACACTAAGGCTAGAAATGTTAGTAAAATATGCACAGACACAGTACATCAGATTAATGAACTTAGGATAACCAAGACCATATTTACTGTGCACCATCAGTGAACAGACTGGATTTGGCTCCCATAGAGAGCTCTGTTATTACTTCCAAAAGTTTTATAAGTAAAAAGCTCCTCACCATCAGGAGTTATAGAATCCAACTGTACCTGTATCACTCTCAGCAAAGAGTATCATGCTTCTAAGAGATCATCTGGAAGGGAACTCTGCAACTTCTCTAAAAATAGAGAAGTTGCAAATTTGAGAATCTGACAATATATCCAGTCAGAGAGGGATGGATAAAACAAATTCCCTACAGCTGGAATGTAACCTTACTCACTTTTGTGAAAGCATTTGGTGACTTTTCGGGACAATAGCATGTGGTAGTTGAAGAATAAGTTCTGGAGTCGGACAAATCTGAGCTTCTGCCTCTGTTCCACGCCTACACTAGGTGTACTAAGCGTGTGACCTTGGGGGCAAAACAACCTTACTATAAGTCCCAGCTACAAAATGAAGGTGATGTTATCTCCTAGGATTATTGTTAGGATAGAGATAAAAGGTGTAAATTACGAAACACTACTTCCTGCACACAGGAAGCACTCCACAACATTGGGTGTTTTGTGTTATCATTAATATTAGGACTCTTTCCTCTGGTCCTAATTATAACTACAGTAAACTTTGTAATTAAAAGGAAGAAACTGACATTTGTTTCTTAATTTAGACACATTCAAAGATATGGGCCTCAAGATAGTTCTTCCTTACAAACATCTAGATACAAAGGGAATTTTAGTCGTGGAAATACGCAAGTGTAGAGAGTCCAGAAGGCTCTGAAGGAGGGCCCACTAAGGGGTTGCTAGGATGGCAAAGGAGCAAGAGAGTGAAGAGAGATGTCTTCCTTGTGTCCCAACTTGCTATGGGATTTATGTTATAAGTGGCAGGTACACTTTATATGACCCTACTAGTACATGTGGCTTTTGAAGGCAGGTCTAAGAATTTTATTTATTCATTTATTTTAAGATTTTATTCATTTATTTAGAGAAAGAGTGCACATGAGCAGGGGGAGGGGCTGAGGGAGAGAATCCCAGACGGACTCTGTGCTGAGCATGCAACCTTGATCCCACGACCCTTAGATCATGACCTGAGCCAAAATCAAGAGTCAGATGCTTAACCAACTGAGCCATCCACATGCCCCAGGTGTAAGAATTTTGTATCACTGTTTCCAAATAAAGCAGCCTGCTACATTTCACTAAATGTATGGCTAAATGGCTAAATGGCTCAGGAAGCAATGGGTCTAACATTAACTCTTCTTCCCACTCTTGCAATTATTGATTTTCAGTTCCACGCCCCAGAGCAAAGCAGGGAACAAGGTGAGAAGGCTTTGCACACAAGGGATCTGAGAGGCACACAACCATCACCAGAGGGCCGTGTGGCAGGGATAGGAAGAAGAAAGGCCAGGTCAAAGGAGAGCACAGAGGCCACGCCTCAAGCCTTGCTGCAAAGACACATTGAGACTTCCCTCTCATGTTGGCTTACCCTGTTGCTATATGCCTCTGTCATATGGAAGGGTTTGTTAGGCTGTTGTTTTAGCAACTTTACAGAGTTTTCAGGAGGCCTGAAATCCTCTGGCGATGGAATAAACGGGCTGGGTGTTTTCTCCCTACCTGGGAATAAACGGGCTGGGTGTTTTCTCTCTACTACACAGGTTAAGTACAGAGTGACTTATTCCATCACAAAGATATCCTTCCTTCCTTTCTGACCCATCCACGCTCAGCTCAGCCAGAGATGCACGCCTCTCAGCAACTACATCTTTTTTTATGTTTTTAAAAGATTTTATGTATTTATTCATGAGAGACACAGAGAGAGAGAGAGGCAGAGACATAGGCAAAGGGAGAAGCAGGCTCCCCACAGGGAGCCCAATGTGGGACTCGATTCTGGGACTCCAGGATCACGCCCTGAGCTGAAGGCAGACCCGCTTAACTGCTGAGTCACCCAAGCATCCCAACTACATCTTGATATTAATGTCACCTGGTACTTTTAAAAAGGCAGTTTCCCTAGAGTATGTTTAAAAGTGACATAGGAGGGGTGCCTGGGTGGCTCGGTTGGTGGAGCGTCTGCCTTCAGCTCAGGTCATGATCTCTCAGGGTCCTGGGATCCAGCTCTATATTGGGCTCCCTGTCAGCGGAGGGTCTGCTTCTCCCTCTGCCTCTGCTCCTCCCCCTGATTGAACTCTCTCTCTCTCTCTGTCTCTCTCTTCTCTTCTCTCAAATAAATAAATAAAATCTTTAAAAAGTGATGTAGGACTGGCCCACTCTAGAGGTTGACTGAGTTCACAGTCTGCCATCCCCTTCAGTTCATTCAAAACCAACTGCCTACATCTCAAGAATGTGAAAAAAAAAAAAATGCCATGTGACAAGCCAAGGGCCCCACCTGGACATCTGTGAGGCCATGAATGAAAATTCCATCTTCACCATCACTTCTTCCAGAACTCAGAAATCACACACCCCCTCCCCCGAGAATACAGGAAGACACAAGATTGCCGGGCATTGTGGCCAAGGGAGAAGAGTGGCCCCCCAAAGGTCAGGAAGATTCTGCTTTCCTTCCACCTGCAAGGAGCTTGTTAAAGGCACTGCGCACTTGGCTCTGCAACCCGAGAAGACCAGCTCACCTGCAGGCCCAGAGTTCATGGCCCGTTTTCAGTTTCATTTCTTTCACTGTCAGGGATTTAAACTGAAAAAGCTGTCACTGTTGTACAAAGCCTGGATTCCAGATCTTCTCTTTTGCCAAAAATTCCTGCAGGCAATAAGGCCCTGCAATGGGTGCTGCTACTGCCCTGGGGTCCGGTACGCCCCTGCTGGCCTGTGGTGAGCATTAGCGGGAGGCCAGGGATGGGGAGCACCAAGCGTGATGTCCCGCACACAGGAAGCACTCAAGTGACTGTGAGACCACTGAGCACCCTTTTTTACTTTTTTAGCATAATGTGTTCAGTGAAACACAAAACAAATTTGCCAAGTGCCTGTTCCCTTAATCCTGAACCCCTTGTGCATTTTAAGGGAAACTAGACCATATGGTTCAAATTTCACTCACAAATAAATCAGCATAATGTTTGTTCAGTAAATGCAGTTTTATGCTCTTGTTTTTATGGGCCTTTTTATCCCAAGTCCTAAAATAATAATAATAATAAAAGATAGTTGTGCTTCGCTAATGGTGAATAAACTTAGGCCTGCATCCTCTCCTCTATGGACTGGAGGCGGAGTACCTCTAATCACAGCCACAGGAGCCTCTCACTGGCCTCAAGCCACCAACACTGGACCTGGAAGGAAGGGGAGAATCCATAGCAGGGAAAGCCAGGATTGAGATGGGTGGGGGAAGCCCAACAGAAAAGCAGCAGACTCCCAATAGGAATTTCTAAATGGCAGGAGCAAAGGCTTACTCCTCTTGTCCCATGCAGCCAAAGGAAGCAGCAAAAGCACGCTCTCCCCATCAGCCATCCTGGAGGCCACAGACTGCTCTTTGTAGAAATCTGGAAGACTCAGCTACTCAGAGACTGGACAGGAAAATTCAGCGCGTGGCCATGTTGCTGCCACAGGTCCTGATTGTGGGAAGTGGTTTATTGTTGGAAAGCCAATAGAAGGTACCATTTCCTTGTTTTATAAAATGCCTACTGCTTTAATGAAGCTTTACACCACCTTACCTCTAGCTAAATCCAAAGAGGACTTTTGCTTTTATGAAAAAAGGCAAAGAGTGGAAACAGCATTCGGTGTTTATTTTGAATGAAGCATTAATTTAACAGTTTTGAGAAGATAATTGTTTTCCAAAGCGAAGAAGAAGAGGAGGAGGAGGAGGAGGAGGAGGAGGAAGGGCTTTTTTTTTTTTTTACATTTTTGCAAATCTCTTCAATGTTTGGCTTAACAGAATATAGATCAGATCTCATATCTGCATTCATTCTGTCATGATCGGGTTTTGTGGCGATAGCATATAAAGAAAATTCAGCCTCACAAAGAAATGTAGTTGGAAAATGGAGGAGTATTTTAATAGCCTTTTCAGATAATTACGGCCATTCATCTTTGGTACAAATCACAACCTCACAAGTGGCTGTTTCTTCAAGGGGAGCTGCAGTGTGGAACCTGAAACCGTATCAATCAACTTTTCATTCTCTGTGACATGAAAAGTCATCGGTCTATTTACACTCAAAATGGAACTTTTACTGTGTATGATGCAACAGTATATATGGGCCATCTGGAAAACAATGATTCACGGACTGTGGCAGAATTTCCAAATGATGACGCGTGCAATCATACAGCATTTTAAAAATCACGTGTGTTGAAGTCACCCCCAATTTTCCCAATGAGGAAAGACTTCAGGTACTGAACAGCTCTCAAGCTCATGGGGACACAAGTCTCCAAAACACTAATTTTCATTTGGAAGTTCAAGTCTTATCAGTAGCAACAAATATTGTCAATTGTTTCAAGGGACAGCTTCACTCTATGTGCCATACACCAAATATGTGCAGTTTGCCTGGCATGTGTTGTTTGGCTAGTTCAGGTCACAGCTCAGTCCTGTGGCTGTTGCTGGTGACAGCCATGGCCCTGGGTATGGATCAGTGGAGCCTCACGTGCACCTCATCACATGGATTCAAAGGACACATACTCAAGGAACAGGATTTTATAAAATTAATCACTTTCACAGCCTCACCAGGGACATTTGTAAATAACGCTAGCTTCTTTTGCTATAGGTGTAGGGTGAGCTACAGGTAACTGTGCAGACAGTTTGGCACCACTGCCTTGATTTACCTGCCCTGCCTTTGCACCACCAATGTAAAGGTCACGATGTAAAGGGGAAAAAGTCCCAGTGTTATTATGAAATTAACGGGACATCCAGACCCCTCCCAGAAGGCGTTTGAGATGCTCCCAGGGGCCCACAGAACACACACAACACTGCTGTGCCCCATACCTGAAAGAACTCTCACACAGGAAAGTACAGAGTTTATGATTCTGCTTATACGCAGTTCTAGAACAGACAAAAGTAATCTCTGCTGGGGGAAAAAAACAAAACAAAACATCACAACAGTGTTGCCTCGGGGGTGGGCAGTCTGGGAGGGACCAGCAGGGGACTTTCTGAGGCAATGATAATGTTCTGTAGGGCATCTCCAACCTTCTATGACAGGCATCAAAAAAGACATATTAACGAATGTAGGGTTCCTCCATCTCAGCACTACTGACGTGTAGGGCTGGATACTTCTTTGCTGCGGGCCTGTCCTGTGCGGTGTAGGGTGCTGAGCCACATCTAGCCTCTGCCCAGGAGAGGCCATTAGCCCACTCCCCCAGTTGTGACCACCAAAAATGCCCACAGACATTGCCCAAAGGTCCCCTTGGGGACAAGCTGACCCCTAGCTGAGAACCCTTGGATCAAGGGAAAGGATGGGTGGATATGCAGTCAAGCAAAAAAAGCAAAATGTTAATGGTATAAACCAAATGCTGGGCATTCAGGTGTTCAATGTAAAATCCTTTTAATTTGACTTCATGTTTGAAACTTTTCACATTAAAATTTGGGGCAAACATGCTATCATTCTATAGTATACCCAAAGCTAGTGTAATGTTACATTAATTATACCTCTATTTAAAAAGAAGTAAGATTTTTTTAAATGCCACTGTAGTGTAAGCAATCCTTTTTTGTACTTAATAGTATATTAAGATTTATACATGTCATTGTGTGACATTGAAGGTATTGATCTTGGTTGTTATTTTTGAAATTCCACCATGGAACAATTCTACATCTATCCCTTCTCCTCTCAGTAGACATCCATGTTGTTTCAAGGTTCTGCTGCTGTGCTGCTGTGAATATGTGTGTCTGTGCAATCTGTGACTCAGTCCACTAGTCTTGTCCATCCATGGATTTTTCTTCCCTTGTCATTTGGATAAGACTTCCCCACTCCAAGATCAAATAAAAATTCGCCTACACTTTCTTCTACTCCTTTTAGTTTCATTTTCTACAATCAATCATTTTATCCCTCTGGAGTACGCGTTATTAGCTAGCGGTGTTCACTGCAGAATATGTATTAAGAGATTCTTTCTCTCATTACACTGGCATGAAATATTCAACTTACAACATACTTCTTCCTACACAGATGGGGAAAAAAGAATATTACTCAGAATTGTGCTCTTCACAACTGGAACAGAAGGATTCTGTTCACCTTCCCTGTGCTCCCACAAAGTATGGCCATGGCTGCCATGCACCAAAGCTCCTCATGAATGTATGTCTGACCGTATCATTAGATCATCGATTCCAATTAGCTTGTAGAACAGCTATAAGCACTTGCCGCTGTCTCAAAAGGGAAAGAAGGAAAGGAAAGGGGAAAGGGAAGGGGGAGGGGAAAGGGAGGGAGAAGGGGAAAAGGGAAGGGGAAGGGGAAGGGAAAGGGAAAAGGAAGACATTTTTAAGGTTTTACTTCCAAACTCAGAATTGAATTCACAACTTCTAGCTCTTTGGTCAGGTTGCCAGAGTTTGTCAAGGGAAATGCTGGACGCAAATCCCAAGTGTAGAGCAGGAGTAATAAGATCAGAAGCAGAAGAAAAAGTTGTTTTCCTTGCCTTCAGACTTCGGAGAGGTCAGGCCACCTCTAAGCCATGGAGGCTTGTTACAGATATGCCCCGAATGCTTGCAGGGATGCGAAACCCTTTCCAAAGATGTGATTCTTGCTTTTGTCCATTTTTCCTTCTCTTTCTTTGATTTGGCTCCAGTCTCGTGGGTGACATTAGCTCCCCTGTTTGCTGTTACTGTCGCTGCTATTTTGAAAATACTTGGGTATTAACTGCATGTTTTTTAATACTGGGGAGGGAAAAATTAATTTCCCATTAACAAACTTATTTATACAAATGTCACCCATTGGAGCTTAACTGACACCATGTGCCTCCATGGACACCAGCTGATGGGAAGGCGAACATTTGAGTCACACCAAATGGGGCTGTCCTGGGCTAATGTTTGGTTTTTTCGGCCACCACGAATCCCTGGGGCCTGCTCCTTCCTGATCCCCCTCTTTCCCAGGCTTCAATTTGGGCATCCTGCAGACAAAGCCGAGGACAGTGGAGCCATGTGAAATTCGTTACCGAGGAAGGACAGAATGGCTCAGGCTGTGGTCTTTCCTCCCCAAGTTTATCCACACCCACTCCGGGCCCCAAAACCCACACCCTATACTCCTGGAATTTCCATTGTGTTCGGAAATACTGTGGCTTTCTGAAACAATGCTGGTATTGCTGTTGGTTAAAGAAAACCAGCTGCACCATCTCAACCCCTTTTTGCAAGAGACAGTATTTTATCCTCAAAGAACGCATCTCGACCTCACCCGCAGCGACCACCACCCCCCCAACAGACATACTTCACTGGAATACCACGCTGTCACATATCTTATTCCCTCTGATGCCTGACTAGTGAGGGACACTATCCAGCTTGTCCTGCTGCTCCACTGGGAACCCTCAGCCTTCTCCTGCCATCACAGATGGCCCATCGCTCAGAAATATTACACCCGCTTCCCTACTCCAAAACAGTGGGATGACCTGCCGTGCTGGGGGACAAGGCTGCCCAAACCCAAAGCTAGAGAAGAAATGGGAGGAGCAGAGGATGTAAAGTCAATAGGCCTCGCAGTCCCATTCTCTGGCCACCTACCTTCCCTGAGGCTCGTTCCTATATCTGTGAAAAATGGGGCCGATGGGATCCCTGGGTGGCTCAGCAGTTTAGTGCCTGCCTTCGGCTCAGGGCATGATCCGGGAGTCCCAGGATCAAGTCCCACATCAGGATCCCTGCATGGAGCCTGCTTCTCCCTCTGCCTGTGTCTCTGCCTCTCTCTCTCTCACTCTCTCTCTCTCTCATGAATAAATAAATAAAATCTTAAAAAAAAAATGGAGCCGATGGTGGTAGGTCTTACCCCACAACCCACAGGGTTACTACGGGAATGAACATGAACATATATTAAGAAATTGATCAGTGTGACTAGCTATTGGGGGTTATTATTAACTGTTTGTCTAAACTGTCCAGGGGAAGGGGTACCTGGGTGGCTCAGTGGTTGAGCATCTGCCTTTGGCTCAGGTTGTAATCTGGGGATCCTGGGATCAAGTCCTGCATTGGGCTCCCCGCAGGGAGCCTGCTTCTCTCTTTGCTTATATCTCTGTCTCTCTCTGTGTGTCTCTCATGAAAAAATAAAAATAAATCTTAAAAAAAAAAAAAACTGTCTAGGGGAAGACAAATAATTCTCAAAAAGGAAGGCACTGCCCTGTTCCTCTTATTTTCTGGTCCCCACCTCCCACATGACCCACTGGCTGTCGATGTAAACCAGAACATGTGCTGCTGACAGAAATGCCAGAAGCCCCACAGGAAGGACCCGGCAGGGTTCCTCCTGAAGGCCCGGTGTCCTGCTGGAGTCTGACCTGCCATCATGCCTCCTACAAAGGCAAATGAAGGAGCTCACCAGAGCATGGGCTGTTCAGAGCTGTTCAGAGGAGTGAGGTAGGGTGGAATCTGCCTCTCACCCCAAAAGCCTACTGAGACCCAGATGGGCAGTCCCAGCAGCCTGGGGGAGGGAAGCAGTCACCAACTCTGTGTGACAGGAGGGAACTGACAAGAAAAGCAAAGATCAGGCTGGAAACTGGGAAGACACAGTTAATGCACTAGCTTCTTTCTTTCTTTCTCTTTCTTTCTTTCTTTCGTTCATTTTATTTATTCATTTGACAGAGAGAGAAAAAACAAGCAGGAGGCAGATGAGAGGGAGAAGCAGACTCCAGCTGAGTGCGAAATCCAATGCAGGCCTCGATCTCTGGACCCAGAGATCATGACCGGATCAGAAGGCAGACACTTAGCCGCCTGAGCCTCCCAGGTGCCCCACTGCATTGGTTTCTAATACAAGTAGGGTGCCGGGCACTGAGTGGGGCACTTGACAGGATGAACACTGGGTGCTATACTGTATGTTGGCAAATTGAACTCCAATAAAAAAATATACAAAAAAAACAAGTAGGTGTTTGCTGCCTCCTGTAGCAAGTGCTTTCACCTCTTGGACAGACACAGAGTAGAAATCAAAAGTCAGAACAAGCTGCTCGTGACTCTGGAGAAAGATCACCTCCCCAAAAACAGTGTGCATGCACAAAGCTGCTCCTGGAGCACCCAGTCTCGGAGGGACCCCCACAAACGCCCACACAAGCTGGGGCAAAAGGTTTCAGGTGTGGCTGTGAGGGCCTAGCCAACACGTACAAAATGCAGGAGTTAAGAGCCAGTAACTTTTTAGTGGCTCATTTCTGCCCCAAGCTCCCTTTTTAAAAAGGATCATCCTACTAATTCATAGATTTGAAAATAGAGAGCCCCCCTCCAGCAAGGCGCACTGCACATTTGTTACCTAAATTTCTTAGCAAGAGAGCACAAGTGGAATACATAGTGAAACTGTCCATGCCTGAGCAGCCTGGCTCCCCGCACCCTATACAGCAGGCCAGAGCTCCTGGGGCCCCACCACTGCCACACCGGGACTGGCATCAAGGTTGGAAAGGAAACCGGATTCTCGTCCTCCTATGGAGAGTTAATATTCAGACCCCGCAGCTGACTGAGTGAAAAGTCAGCACCTGCCTAGCTTTTTCCCTCACCCCCCTGCTCTCCTTCCTTCTCAGATGAGCAGAAAGGGAAGCAGAAAGGAGGGAGGGAACCATGGAGCTCCCTCTGTTTGCACCTGAGCTCCTCGCTCTGTGCAGCTGCTGGCAGCTGCTGATCCTATGCCTGTTCACTTTATGCCAAACGAACCAAAAGGATGGAACCCTATTAGCTGGAGTAGCTGTAATGCACCCCACCGAATAGCCCCAGGCATGGTTTTCCTTCCAGGGTCTGATGTCTCTGCTCAGGTGACATGAACACACTGACACAAAGCCAGATCCCTGAGACTCAGCCTCAGCATTCTGGGGGGTCCCAGCCATGGCCTTGCACAGTGCATGGGACATACATCTCCTGAACTGGATGAGGGTGGGCTCTGTTCAAAGGCTTGGTGCAAGAGTCACCAATCAAACTAGCCAGATACCGTATCACCAAGTTGGGACTCTGAAAAAAATCCCAGGCTAAGTTCCAGTTGGATCATCAGTGGGTGAATCTCGAGCACTCATTTGTTCTCCTTGAGCCTCTCTGGTCCTCACTTGGAAAACTGGGGTGATATAAAAAACCTAACTGGCAGGGTGGTGATGACCGAATGCCACTCCCTGGCGGTGATTACCGTTGCATTCTCACAGTCACGCAAGTCAGGAAGCCACTCTGACCTTCAGTGTCATCTGGAAAATGAGGTTTACAATCTTTAGCAGGCAACCACTTGGTATTCTTGGGGGAGCTAGGGGAAGTCATGAGATTACATATTGGAAATAAAATGTGGGTTGCTCTATTAAAATAAAAGAATTACAACCAAAAAAAACCCAGAAGAATCATCCATTGTCCCAATTTCAGAGGGAAAATTTTCCAGAACAAAAACCATCTCTCCTTAGTAGGAAGCTTCCTCCATTTCACTGCTAAGTTGGGTACAGGTTTTTGTTGTTGTTGTTTGTTTGTTGTTGTTGTTGTTACCATTTATGTCTCTTTCTCCTCTCAAGTTCTATCTTGTAGAGCAAATGGACCCTCAGAGGGGGGCTAGCCATCAAGTCACTGTCCCCAGACAAGCAGATAGCAATAAGGGCCCCTCCCTGCTGAGATCAACATTGTCCCCCTGGGGACAATGAGCTAGGTCAGGAAACCACAAAGCCCCAGCTCTCCCAGAATCATGATGGAGGCGCTAATAGAATGGTCTCAGACATGAAAAAAAAAAAAATGGTAGGAGTAAAACACTTTCATATGAAACAGTTAAAAAAACAAAACAAAACTATAGTCAGAGTGGAGGCAGATACATCTTCCCTGAAGATCACTAAACCCAGTCAAATCTTTGAACCTCCTGACTTCACCCGAAAGGACCAATCTGCAAAAGAACTGAGGTCGACTCCTACCGTGAATGCTGCAGAGCCAGTTTAGGCTTATTTCCAGGGGAGCAGCTCCCCATCTGATGAAATGAGCTCTTCTTCATTTAAAATCCGAAGATAATTCCTGAGAATACAACGCATCCTTTCCGAAAAGGCTACCATAAATCAATTTTTCTTGATTGCATACAGTCTAGACTTAGCCACTTGGTTCATCTTAATAAACAAGCTACTCATTCAAAGGAAAATAAATGAAATGTTTTGCCTTGAGGGACAGTTTTATTTTTAATAGTTTGGTGATATGGTGACAGAAGTAATATTCTGCAATGTGAATTGCCTTTTGTTCTTCCGGAGCTCTTGAGGACAGAGTGGGGGCAGGGTGGGTGGAGAGGCTGCCATCTTCCTGCGTTTGCCCTGCATGTGAGCATGAGCGCAACATCTCTCTCCTGCTCGTCTTTGGCACAGACACATGTGCTCTGGCAAAGAGCTCCATTAAAAGAAATGGTGCTTTATCTTCATAAAATACCGATACAATGTCAAGCGGTTTGGAATTTATTTAAACAAGTCAAGCCAACAAAAATGGAAGTCCAGGGGTGCCTGGGGTGTTCCTCAGGTGAAGCATCTGCCTTCAGCACAGGTCATGATCTTGTAGTCTTGGGATCAAGACCGCTTTCCGGCCCCCTGCCTAGCAGGGAGTCTGCTTCTCCCTCTCCCTCTGCTCCTCCCACTGCTCATGCTCGCTCACATTCTCTCTCTCTCCTCTCTCAAATAAATAAATAAAATCTTATAAAAAAAGGAATGCAAGAAGAAAGGATTTCTTTTAAAGAAGTAATTAGCACTACAAATATGACACTGGAGTCTGACTCCTTTAATATGAAATCTTGAGGGAATCCCTGGGTGGCTTAGTGGTTTGGTGCCTGCCTTTGGCCCAGGGCATGATCCTGGAGTCCCAGGATCAAGTCCCACATCGGGCTCCCTGCATGGAGCCTGCTTCTCCCCTGCGTGTGTCTCTGCCTCTCTCTCTCCTCTGTGTCTTTCGTGAATAAATAAATAAATAATCTTTAAAAAAAATATGAAATCTTGAAAGGAAGATTAGGTCATGCCAAAGTCATGGCATTCCACCTAAGGAACCTAAAGGGCACATTTTCAACTAATCTAAGGAGCCAACATTATTAGTCAAAAAAAAAAAAAACAAAAAAACAAAAAAACAAAAAAAACCACTATCATGTAAGTCTCTAAAGAAATACAAAAGCACAGAGATGATACACAGAGCCCTGGTTTCTACTATCCCAACTCCCCAGGTCCAAAACCCAACCTTAAATGGTATAAGACCCTCAGGAGTAGAAACCAGGTCCAGTTCCCTTTTGCAGACCAAGCCCAATGTAACACCTGGCAGGGAGGAGATGTTGAATGAGTATGTGTCAAATGGTTGGATAGATGGATGGATGGATAGACAAACGAGTGAGTGAGCTAACAAGTGAGATGAATCCTCAGAGAAGGAAAAGGCTCCATGTGCTCAAGAAATGGAAGGGAGAGAAGTTCTGTCTCTGCACGCCCTGAAGAGAGAGATCCACTTTGTGCCTGAGCACATCAGCTCCCCTATGTCGGAGAGGCATGTTCAGTAGCCAGGGAGCTCTGTAACTCAGGAACTGAATCTACTCCACAGGAATTCTTCCCGACATCCTCACAACATCTCAGTGAAGGGAGGTTCCTCAGACCATGTCACATTGGGGCACCTGGCTGGTCCATCCAGGAGCCAGCCCTGCAAGTACAGTTGACCGTAGAACAAGGCAGGGGTTGGGGTACTGATATCCCTTCCTCCTCATGGTCAAAAATTTTGAGTTCCCCAAAATTATGCTATTAATAGCCTACTGTTGACTGGAAGCCTGATCACATAAACAATGGATTAACACATATTTTGTATGTTACATGTAGTATGTGCTCTATCGTTACCATAAAGTAATATAAAGAAAATATTTTTAAAAACAATACGGAAGAGAAAATACATTTATAGTACTGTATTGTATTTATTAAAATAAAGCACAAACATGTATAAGTGGATCCATGCCGTTCAAACCCGGGTCATTTAAGGGCCAGCTGCTCTCAGCTGCTGCTCCCTCCCCTGGTGTTGCCATCGGGCTGGCACATAAACCAAATCTGGGAACACCTCTCACCACCATGCAGAGGCTAAGCAGCAGGGGAAGAGTTTTTGTCTGGGAGAAAGAAGATAAAGTGAAGGTAATGGGTAAAGAGAAAGCTGATCAGAAGACAGGAGGTGACCCACTAGCTGTCAGCATGTTCCACAGTCACCTCGTCCTTTCCTCATCAGATCATCAGACATATCTGATGTTCCCCTCTTCCACGCCCCCATTTTGGGGGTCAGCCTTTCTCCATCAGCACCTACCAAACCCTACAAGTTAAGTTACTCATGTACCACCTTCCTCTCCCACACTGCCAATAAACCACAGGCTTCCCAGGGACCAGACGACATCTTGCTCACCTCTGTCATTCGTCTGAGTTCTGGCCTGGTGCAGGTCGTGACTGGCACTTAGAAAACATTAAATGGTTTAAATTGAGTTGAAACTAAGAATAAAAGAAGGGACAGAAGCAAATTACAGACTCCAAGGGGGCCTGGAAAATTCTAGGAAGACACAACTACAGCTAGATGTCAATTTCAGAGATGAATAAAAGATGGCACAATGGGGGAAAAATCAGGGTAAGATACACCAAGAGAGTGATGAAGTGAGATTCAAACTGGAAGTGCACGAAGTAAAAAATGTTAGCTTTCGTTATTAATTTTCATGTCAGAATATTTTTTAAAGATTTATTTTTGAGAAAGAAAGAGAGAGAGCATGAGCAAGAGGGGTAGAGGAAGAGGAGAATCTCAAGCCAACTCTATGCTGAGTGCAACATCTGACGTGGGGCTTGATCTCACAACCCTGAGATCACAACCTGAGCCAAAATCAAAAGTCAGAGGCCCAGCCAAGTGCACCACCCAGGCACCCCTCCTGTCAGAATATTATAGTAAACCCATCCACAGTGATATCAAAGATTTCTCTGTGGCCTCAGATGCTGGCGAAGAGAGACTCAAAATGACATCTGACAAGAAGCAGAGCAGCATTTCTCAACTCAGGAAACGGAGTCACACTTGCTGCCACCAGAGCAACATAAGCTCGTGGGTTGGAGGAAAGGTTTGCCCTTTAAAATTTCTTTTTAGTTGCCAGTCAACTCTGTTCAAATACAGCTTGTTTTCGGGGGTTTGGACAGGGAGGAAAAAAATTATAGTTGGCTCAGAATAAATGGAAGATACACATTGGTGTGGACACAAAGGCTTTGTGACCACTTGTGTTTTATGCTCTTTAAGCTCCTTTACTTACAGAGAGGGGTAAAGAGTGAACCGTGGATAGGCACTCTCTCCCCTTAACACAGGGTATTAGCTGCCAGGTAAGGCATGGACACGGTAAGCCAGCCCTGCAAGCCCGCAAGCCAAGACCATGAGACAACAATTGTCCTCCTAAACACAAAGTCCGGCTGCTAACTTAGGCCCGAGTTCTGGAACCCTGTGGGGGCTTGTAAACAGAAGATATACAAGGTCCAGAAAGAAAAAGAACGCCCAGATTTTCTGGAGACTACACATCAACTACAAAGAGAAGAGCTGTCAGGATGTGGGCATTTCTTTGACACCTGTGGCCTGGATACTCACATACGAGAATAGGAGGATTGCCTACGTATTGGAGACTTGGGAAGTACACTCAGACAGTTTGACTCCCAGTTACAGAATAATCATCTCAGAGGGGCCTCCCATTTATGAACTCAAGTGTCAGGTACCATCCACATGTCCTTCCTTCCTATGAACTGATCTCCCTGCCAATGAAATTTCAGCTTCTGGTCCCTTTAAAAAAATAAAAAAGCACCAAGGGGAGGTACACAAAAGATCTGAGGGAGTCTCACTCCATGGGAAGGAGTAAACTGCATTTCAGACTTCCAATTTTGGAAAATTTTGCATTCCAGGTATAATCATGGTAACACAGTTACCTGAGAGTAGCACCAGGTTGCCCCCTCAACCAGGAAATCCTGTGGTCAAGCAGAGCTCGAAGCAGAGTCACCACATCCTTCACTATCTCAATAAGGAGAAATGGTCCAGCATATAGCCACATGAGCATCCACACAGAGTAGATGCTTTTTAATGATGGGTAAAGGCTACAAGGACTTTGCTCCTGATTTACTGGCCCAGGGTGCAGTGAATGACAGCCTTGGCCCCACTCCCTTCTCCCCAGACCCTGCTGGAGGTCCCCAGCTTGAAGAGTACCTAGGGTTGTCTCTTGCATCCCTGAGCCCCACCAGTGATCCCTGGGACTAAAGGCTGCCAAGCCCACTTCCCAGGAGAAGAGAGAACATTCTCCTTTAAAAGACATGAAGAGCTTCAGCATCACTCAGCATCAGGGAAATACAAAGCAAAACCACAATGAGATACCACCTCACACCAGTCAGAATGGCTACCATGAACAAGTCAGCAAATGACAGATGTTGGTGGGGATGCAGAGAAAGAAGAACCCTCATACACAGTTGGTGGGAATGCAAACTGGTGCAGCCACTCTGGAAAACACTATGGAAGGTCCTCAAGAAGTTAAAAATAGAGCAATTGCACTACTAGGTATTTATCCAAAGATACAAACATAGTGATCCAGAGAGGCATATGCACCCCAATGTTTATAGTAGCAATGTCCACAATAGCCAAACTATGGAAAGAGCTCAGATGTCCATCAACATCTGAAAGATGTGTCATACACACACACACACACACACACACACTGAAATATTATTCAGCCATCAAAAAAGAATGAAATCTTGTCATTTGCAATGAACTAGATGGAACTAGAGAGTATTATGCTAAGTGAAATCATATGATTTAAGAAACAAAATAGATAAACATAGGGGAAGGGAAGGAAAAATAAAATAAGATGAAATTAGAGAGGGAGACAAACCCTAAGAGACTCTTAACTCTTAGGAAACAAACCAAGGGTCGCTGGAGGAGAGGGGGGAGAGGATGGGGTAACTGGGTGAT
The DNA here is from genome assembly GCF_048164855.1 of Canis lupus baileyi. NCBI lineage: Eukaryota > Metazoa > Chordata > Mammalia > Carnivora > Canidae > Canis > Canis lupus. The sequence continues at coordinate 45,355,825 of NC_132843.1, forward strand.
AGGCACTAAGGCAGGCACTTGATGGAATAAGCACTGGGTGTTCTATGCAACTGATGAACCACTGAACTCTACCCCTGAAACTTTAAAAAAAAAAAAAAAAAAAAGACAGGAAGAGCTTGAGTAATGGGAAAGCCCTCAGAAGTCACTGCAGCAGGCAATGTTTATTTAACCAGGCAGCAAGAAAAGAGGACGCTCCCACCAGGGTCTCTGCATGAGATGACGGCCCTAAGTGTTCATATGGCCCCTCTCCTGGCTCCCCACCAGTCTGAGAGTCTGTCTTTCGGGGTTAATTGTGGTAACTGAGCCCCCTTAGGGCCCAGTTAATTTCCTCTCCCTCCAGAGATTCATTCTTAAAAATTGGAGATTGACCTACATTGTTTTGAACCAAAAGGAAATCAAAATTGAACTAGGTTAATTGAAAAAAATAATGCTCTGGCTACATCAGGGGTCCCCCCCACCTTGGAAAACCCCACTGATTTAAAGGATATCGGTCAATAGACCTACAAATGCATTCATGTTGTTTATTAACTTGAGCTTTCGACTAACTGGGTCAACTTCCTCCTCAGTGTTAGCTCCAGGGAGAACACCCATAAATGATGATTGGAATCCTTTTGTAATTATAGGCATGGATATGCCAGCTGTAGAGTAATTGTATTCAATTCATGGGTACTAAGTACTCATTAAGTGGCTGGTACTCTACTGCAGAGCGACTCACGACCAGCAGCAACAGGGGTGAAGTGGGACATGCAAGCCCAGGCAGCTCTGTGCCGCTGCAGTGACATCTCTCGTGGTGACCTCACTTGAAGTATATCAAGTGTAGAGACTTTCGCTCCAAAACCAGGGGCAAAGTCTGCATTCACACCAGTGGGGAAGCTGAATGCAGCCCACTGGGCTGGAGCTCTTCCACAGCATGAAAGGAGAAAAGCAAACCCCATGTGCCGGCAGGAGCTGGGGCGATACTGTATCCCCAAGGAGGGAGGAGACAAAAAACCTGCAGTTTGTTTTTCGCTCCAGACTCACTGTGGACATCAAACCCTATTCACCAATGGGAGAGGGCAACAGCATGGTTGTGAATGGAGCAGAAGATAACAGGAAACCTCAAGGGTTTGCATCCATCCCAAGAGAAGAACCTGTCACGGTAGCAGGTGGGCAGAGTAGCCTGCAAGGACCAGATTTCCAGTCCCAGCCCTACCACCTTCTGCTTTATCAAGAGCAACCCACTTAGTACCTCTGGGCCTCCAAGTCTCCAAGTGGAGATGAACAATATGCTTCTCACCCAAATGGGATGTGGAGAAAGTGCTTCTCTGATGGAAGGTTCCCCACACCATATCACTGAGCCGGAACTGGAGCCCCAGCACCCACACAGCCAGAGCAGCCCAGACAGACACCCTCGTCCAGGAGGGCCTGCAACAGACAGGGAAGAGTGTGATCCTGGGGCACAGCTAAGGGGTCTTTCCTTCCTCCCGCCTCCAAATCGCTATGCTGTGGGGAGCACCATGTCTCGTGATCCCCAGGGCCCCGAGCTCTCCCCCATGTCCCACATCCTCCCCGGAGGAACAACCTAAAGAGCTTACCATCCTGGGTGCATGGCCGATGGAAAATAAACATGTTTGATATGGTTTGGTGCCTGCAACAAGTCAGAGTGTATTTTCTAAGAAGCAGAAGAAAAAAGCTGCTCCCAAGAGAGAGCTCAATGAATCTTGATAGAAAGTTCTTTCATTGTTTGTAGGCACAGTGAGGAAAAAGAAAGAAGAAAATGAAAACAGATTTTTTTTCTTTATAAAAAATCATAAACTCTTTCAGGCTAATAAGGAAAAAAATAAGGAATAACACATATCTACAATCTGGCCTAAGAAACAAAACATGACCATATCCGAAGGCTTCTTTAAAAAAAAAAAAGATTTTATTTATTTATTCACGAGAGACACATGGAGAGAGGCAGAGACACAGAGGGAGAAGCAGGCTCCATGCAGGAAGCCTGATGCGGGACCCGATCCCAGGACTCCAGGATCACTCCCTGAGCCGAAGGCAGGTGGTTAATCGCTGAGCCACCCGGGCATCCCTGAAAGCTTCTTCCAGAAGGGAAAGTCTGTGAGCAGGTGCCCCAGAGCAGGCACACAGGGATAAGCCTCAAGTTCAGACAGAAAATGGGATTCTGTGGGACATGAAGATGCCACATTCTGTTCCCACAGTGATTATGCCCTTCCGGTTGCCTTGGGTCTAGAAAGCTGACCTCCAAACACAGATCTGTCTTCAGTCCTGTCCACAGGCAGAAAGCTAGACAGTTGGGGTGGGTCTGCAGATGGCTCTGACCACTTGGATGGTACATCCTTTGCCTGCCTCCAGAAGGGACAGACGTTCTATTGCATTACTAAGTGGGAGAGCCGCAGGCCACACAGGGGCTCAGACAGCTATCTGTGGATCTGTGGTGATGGTTCCCATCCCACGCCCAGCCCAGCCAGACCCTGGTTTGGCTGGAAGCTGGGCCTTTTTTATACACCAGGGAATGCTGCGTTTAGCAACATTTGGCTCATCTTTCTCTTCCAGCCCATTGCTGGGAAACAACTCAGCAAGAAAACACAAAGCCCATACAAACATCATCTTGGGATGAGCTTTAAAACTGCCATGGTTCCCCTGGATGTATCTGTGGTCTCAAAAAACAAATGAGGCTTCTGTGGCATCCCGAGGAGAAGCCAGCATCGCCAGTGGCCAAGAACAGCTGTCCAAAGGCAAATGTGTCTTAGGAAAGGATTTCCCTCATCTGGGGGTCCCTCTGGGGAAGAAGAAAGCTACAGGCTCAGATGCTCCAGAACCCGCTTCAGGAATGGTCTGATTCCTGACCAGCAGCAGCCCCCACCCTCCAACGCACAGAGAGGCCTCCATGGGGATGAAGATAACCACGGATGACTGGAGATCCCCAGGGAGCCTTCCAGGCTCTGATCCCGTGAGTGAGCTTGTCCTTTGGTGACGAGCTCCATGGAAATCCTCTTATCCTCCCGCTGCACTTCTGACCTGACCACTAAAATACAGACTCTGGGGGCACCCAGGTGCCACAATCGGTTTAGCATCTAGTTTCGGCTCAGGTGACAATCTCAGGGTTGTGGGATCGAGCCCCACATCGGGCTCCAAGCTCTGCACAGGATCTGCTTAGGACTTTCCCTCTCTCTGCCCCTCCTGCTCATGCTCTCTTTCACTCTAAAATAAATAAATAAATATTTTTTAAAAAGAAAAAAACCAGACTCTGGGCCCTCAGAACTGGAATGAGATCATGCTGAACTCTGCTGAGGAAGAAAATAAAATGCCCCAAGCAGAATACTGGATCCTCCTTCAAGATAGTACTCAAAGGGTTTCCTTCCCACCCATGGCTCCTCGGCATATCCTGAAAGCAGCCCAAGGGCTAGATGGGGCAACCTCACCTCTCATCTCCTTCCATCTTGCACAAAGCCACCTCATCATGAGAATGATCACATGACCTGATATCAAAAACCTTCTAAGGAAACCTCACAGCCAGTGAATGGAGTGCCATCTTTAGCCTGGTGTTCCAGCCCTCCATGACCTGCTTCCAACCGAATTTCCCCTCTGACCTCAACTCTATCCTTACACATATCTAATCCCCAAGTTGAAGCCAGTGGCAGCTGGGCACCTGGTATTATTTCTTACCTGCGTGCCAAATGTTCTCTGAGTTCACCTTCTAACCTGGAGCCTTCCTAGGTACCCTAAAAATCCACTCCACCAGGACATGCTAGACACTGAGCAGGAGGAAACAGATGACAGATGTAGATCAGATGTCCCCTTGCCTCCCGGGGCCTCTTTTCCTCAAAACTGCTAACCCGAGGACTTCCCATGCCTGTGCCCCCTCTAAGGAAAGAAGTTCTAAGCAGAAGCAGCCAACTGGCTCTCTGGATGAGGCTGAACCACAAAGCTCTCCAAAAAGTCTGCTTATTTTATAGCTTCAGAGAAGAACCACCCCTGAAAATGACCAACTTGTGTCTATTACAGAATACAGGGGCCTGGTGCCTTCAAAGGGAGAAGATAAATGTACATTTCAGCAGCTGAACTGCAGTGAATTGGCTATTAAGTGGGACAATGGGCTAAAAGATGTTGTTTGGAGCACCTCATTAATAAAATTCAAAATTGTTTTCTGCAATTATGTGCAATCACTGGTTATTTTACCCCTCGCCAAGTATGGTCCCACTGCCAATCTACTGCTTTGGTTTCAATTGCCAAGAAACCGTCCCTGGCACAGAGGTGAGAATAGAAGAGGAGCTCCATCCGAGGAGCCCTCGATTAGCTTCCAGAGAATAATTATCTGTTGAGGAAAGAAACCTGTTGGAAAAGGAAACCAGTGAGTATCTCACTGAGGCAGTGCTCGGGCTGCAGACCCCACCTCTTGTGGCTTCTCCATCGACCTCCCAGATGGCTTCCTGCAGCCAAGAAGCCAACAGAAGGGCTGCTCCTTGCTTCCCCATCCCAACAGACCTAAGGATGTGTGCACCGGTGGGGAACGGACTGATGCATGGCCAGAAAGCGTCATGTAATAATGTGATGAGTGCAAACTGGCTGTGTGCACGTGTTAGGTGGGCACTGGGGGAAGGCGGGCAGTGGAAGGTGGAAACTAACCTAGCACCTGGGGAGGGCCAACTGATCAGCCCCGAGAAATGCTGGATGTTTCCCACAGCAAGTCCTGCCTTCATCCCTTGCATTCTACTCCATATGCTTCATTCATTCACTGAGCAACACTCTTTCCTACCCTGTGTGTGCCAGCCCTGTGCTGGGTACCAGGCCCCCAGGCTTCCTTCTGAGAGTGGGCTGAGGCCTTCAGAGCAAACCACACCCCAGCTAAATGTCACGTGCTGATTCAGACTGGATCGTTCCCACCGGTCAAAATCACCCAGACACGATTCTGTGATCTCTGTGGGGTGGTGTTATAGATGGTTTTCTATTTGTGGTCTCTGTGTTTTCCACATTTCCTATAATGGGTATATGTCACTTTTGGAAGCAAAGGTATTTTAACTTATTTAAAATAGAACTTGTCATAAACTAATTTCACATATTTAATTTTTAAAGAACAAAGCAAGAGGGAGCAGAAGTGGCCTGCAGCCAGAGGTCCTACCTGGCAGCAGCCATCTGAGGCTTTGTTATCTGTTGCTTGCACAGCAGAGGCCAATGGCAGCATCGCGCCCCGGGTGAGAGCCCCAGCGTCCAGACTCACTGTCCAGGACTCCCTCGGCCTCTTTCAATAGAGCTGCATCTCATTCCTGAAAGCAGCCACTGAGGTTACTTCTGCAGATCAATCGCTGCCTGCATGGCAACATGAAGCTGTGCTCTGGGCGACTCCACAGCCACACATTGTGCTTTTAATGCCAAGCACACATTGTTCCATGAGGAAGACACATCATTTGATTTGACAATCATCTTCTATGCCCACCCCCTCTTCACCACTCACCAGGAAAATCAATTTAAGACACATCATGTGAAATGCCAGGGTAGTAGAGGGTGCCCAAGACAGAGGCAAACAATGGAAGAAGAGGGGACCATGCTAGACACAGGTGTAATGAGGGCTCCAGGCTTCACACCCTGTTTCTGGACCCAATGACACCCCTCCTCCCCACTGGAACACAAGATTTTTCCCAGAATTATGTCTTCAGCCTTCGCAGGGCACTGTGGGTTTACAGGGGACTCCTATTGCTCAGGAAGGATCCTGGGTTCGAGCATGTGGCAGCAACCCACAGCGGGAGTCAATGAAGAGGACTCTGGACCAGCCTCACCTGGGTCTCTCCCAGCTCCACACCAGAGGCGGCGGGAGAGTCATCCTGGAACCAGGTGCATGGGGAGATGTGGTGGCTACTTTACCAGCCAGGTCACACTGCTGCTCGTTTTCCCAGGTGAGCAGCAGTTGTATAATTATTGTGGAAATTTAGTTTGCACCCACATCACTCTTAGGATAATTGGTGTAGCTGGCTGAATGTATTATTATTATTATTATTGTGCACTTCAAGCACGATTTCCCCTAGATCCTTATGAGAAGAGTCAATAAGGCAGAATTATTTCTGTGCCTTAGCTGTTCTGTCCCATAGGAAGAGGAATTAGTGCACTTTCCACACACCTTAATAATATCACCATGAATTACAGAAATAGTTCTGGCATAACGTGCTTCGAGTAAACTGCATTTGCAAAAACAATAAACTACAGTAATGGTCCTTTTAACAGAATCTGCTACCCTGACATGCACAAAATCCCGTGTTTGGGAGACTGTGTGCTAGAAGGTACTCCAGTGGCCGGAATTACAAAGAATGTTAAACAAACACATTGACTTCCTTTTATAGTGCCAACTAGGGCCGTTAATGAAAAATCAAGTAGTATCTCACAAAACCCTGTACAAGATTAAAAAAAAAAAAAACGAAATTATGAGAGGAATTACTTGCTTTGAGGTTGAGACAGAGCCATAGGAGGAATTTAAGAGATCCTTACAACCCAAAAGATGCATTTCACTACAATTTCAAATTAGTACAGTTTCTAGGGTAATGTTCCAAATAGGTTTCCTATTTAATGTTGCAGCTGAAATATTTCATGTGTATGAATTATCACCCACGAATCTCCAATGTGATTTTTGTTGGTTCCTTCTGAGGCCTGATGGATCTTCTGGCCCCCTCAGGAGAGCCCCATCCAAGTCCCACCTCTATTTCCCTGGTCCACTGCCACCCGAGCCTGGCATGACAATGGCTGGAGAAAGAGGTCTGAAATAAGCCTAAAACTTCTTAGTTTGAAGATGTAAGCTGATTGCTGACTCTCTGTGAGCTCTCTATGTATGGACATGAGCAGCTTGGGGTTTATCCTCCTCTGGGGAACTGGACCCAGTTCCTGACAACTTTCAAGAAACCTTGGTAGGGGCTCAGTGGGTTAAGTGTCTGCCTTCGGCTCAGGTCATGATCTCAGGGTCCTGTGATCGAGCCCCACATCTGGCTTCCTGCTCAGCGTGGAGCCTTCTTCTCCTTCTCCCTCTGCTCCCTCCACTTGTGCTCGCTCTCTCTCAAATAAATAAATAAAATCTCTACCTACATACATACATACATAAATGTTTGTTGAGTGAGAGCCTCTGAGGGTGTTAGGAAAGTAGCACGTGTACTGGACACCTGCTACCAGAACCCATCCTCAGAGCAGCCCACACATGAAGCAATGATCCTTATGCCTGCCCACTCTTCTTATGGGTGACAAGATCATCTTCCATGTACCTCAACCCACTTGCAAATGGAGAAACTGAGGTTTAGAAAACTTAAGTAATTAACTTTTGCAGATCAGAATTTGGATCAGAATCTGAACGAAGGTATCAAAGCTCATGCTCCTCCCACCACAGCCTGTAAGTCCCCATCCTCTGGCACCAATGAACTTTTTCCATCATTTCCTGGAGTATGTTTAGTTAGGGTGGAGGTGCACAAGGGAAAGACAGTGGGTAGGGTCGTGAGGGACCCAGGATGCAGACATGAGCCTCCCTGCCAGCCGACCCGGGTCCTGCTGACTGAGGGCAGGGACAGTGGGTGGTGGCTTGCTGGAGGAGCCAGGAGAGGTGTGGTACAAAAGACCTAAGCACTCAAAATGGGATAATTGAGTGCATATGATCCGTCTAACAACCCTAAATAAAGCTGCTCTGTCATTCTGATGCCCCAAGGCCAATATAACACAGACCAACGGGCCTCCTGCCTTTCAATATTCAGAGAGACTTATAAAATAGCAACAACACCAACAAGGGCAACTTTAAAACACCACAGGAAACAAAAGTCTTCTCCCTGAAGCAGAAAGTCAAGCTGCCCTTTTAGATACGATCACAGCCCCCCCGCCCCCCATCGTGGTGAATCACACACACACACCACCACCACCCCCTCCCTGGGTGAAGAATAGCTCACTGTAAAAAATTCTCCCCATTACACAAATCCCTTCGGCAGCAGGGCAAAATTTAAAATGGATCCCCTTGCCCCACCTGCCTTGCCAAGGAGGCCTGTTTCCATTCCAGAACAGGCTTTAAATAGCAGATAATGGCTTCTGGTAACATTTAGCTTTGATTTCTCCAGGTTGTGAATCTAAGGAAGCGGAAAGCTGGTTTTATGTTCAAGCAAAGATCTAAGACCTAGAATTACAAGCCATTTATTGCAGTTATCCTCTGCCTCTAGGTGGTTGTCTTAAAAGTTATAAAGGTGCAATTATCCAGGTGGCTAATAACCTTTCTGAATTCAGAATTCCAGTGGTCACAGAAGACACCAAGCGCAGGGCTGCAGGCTGTAAGGCAAACAGGCCAAATCTGAAAACATCGAGAGCTCAGAAGCCAGTCACAGGCCCTCACTGGCAAGACTTTCATATCCTCTCTGCCAGCAATCACGATGGCAGGTGGCTGTGCTGGCTCTGGCATCGGGACCATTTTATTTCGGGCCTAACATTCCTCTCGGCCATTACCCACCTTCTAACTGCTACGGTATTTCAGAATGGAACTGCCCTGGCATATCTGTGCATTGAACTTGTAGGAACTTGAAAATGGCTAAGAGGGAGGCAAGGTGAGGCAGTGGGGATCCTGGGGCTCTATCTCCCTCGGGCGGATGAGCCAGACCCAAGGGCCCAGGTCTCACGTCCAACTCTGATTCTCAGCTGGGTGGTCCATAGCAGGACCCTTCACTGCTCTAATCTTCAGCTGCCTCATGCATCAAATGAAGTGGCAACACCTTCTTCTCACGGGTGTTGTAGGAATGATCCTGGGCACCTGGTGTTGGGACTGATAAACATTTTTGAAGGGGAAATCCAGTTACCTTTTCCAAAAAATCAGGATAAGTAGGCGTCAACAGGATAGCACAAGGCCTTTACCCTGTTTGACAAAGTTGCAGCCCTGGAGCCTCCCCAGAACAGCCAGGGGTCTGCCTATACCTGTATGCTGGGACTTCAAGAAGGCTTGGAAAATCCTTTTACCCCCAAACCAGCCCCGCCCACATCTGACATTGAACAAGGAGAGAGTCACTCCTTGGGAGCAAAGCTTTGATTTCTACAAAAAGGCAAGTTCCCCTGGAAGATGTAACAAAACAGCCCAAGCCTCTATCGACCACTTACAGTGACCATTTTTCATCCTTTTCTAGAAATAAAGAGAAACATGTATGTTAAGGCAACCAGGGACCAAAGGAGGGAAGTAAGGGGCAGTCCCAAAGTGGAAGGGATGCACAGTTGGGAGGCTGGAGAAATTTATGAGCATACGTGTACATTTCCATACACAAAGACAGTGACATATTCTCCTGGGATGGAGACTGTGCCGAGCAGCATCTGTGTGTAGCACTTGCATTAATTATATTCCAAAATATTTAGGATTTCAGCCACAATGTTCCTTCCTCAAACTCCCTAGAGCTGTGGAAGATTTAAATATTTTGTCTAGGAGATTATCAGGGCTCTAGACAAGATCAACCAGACTCAAGAGACCATAAGGGAAATAAAACACTGGTTCACGAAATTCTGTTCCTTGCTGAATGCCATGTGCAACTCTAACCATCTCCCAACCCTCACTGAACATCTGTGAAAATGAGATTTAGGACAGAAATGAGATTGGGGACTATCACTGCCCCTATCGTGGAAATTAAAAATAAATAAGCCAGTAAAGGAACAGCCTGGTGGGATCAACAGGACTATATATTCTGTATGGGGGTTAGGAGCAGACTGCATCGCTTTTTGCATCCCCTAGCATAAATCATGTGTGGACACGGGCTAAATTGCTGTTGATTTATTACTGATAGATTATAAACTACATGAGGGCAGAGACCTGGTTGATTTGGTTGACTATCAAGAATACCTTACACGAATGCTTGACCTATATCTGCCCTTCAATAAATATTTGTGGACTGTGTCACTAAATGAATGAACAAGCAGATGGCTGCTTGATGGATGGATGGATCGATGGATGGATGGATGGATGGATGGATGGATGGATGGATAAATGCATGGATCAGATCATTTAAATCTGGAAACAAAGGAGTGGTCTGAATTCTCCCCCATTCAACTACCAACTGCCATCTAATTTATCCCTCCAAGCCCTACTAGCCCAAGAAGGACCAAGCCCAAGAAGGCAGGTAAGAGGAAGGGAGAGAGAGCAGCATGTGTGTGTGTGTGCATGTGGAGCTAGAGTGGAAGTGGTCTGTTATATACACCAATGCTCCGGCCTCTTTTGGCATGGGGGCCTTTCACTCTACCAGGCCCAAGTCTAAAAACATTCAGGTTTGCATCTGACAGGAATTTAAAGTAATAAAACTTTAGGGGTCAAGGATTTTCTAGGCAGGGCATCAGGAGTAGGGACCTGTGTCTTGCCTTAGCTCTGAGTAGCATGGTGACCTGGAAAAGGCAATCATCTCTGGGAGCCTTGGCTGCCTCATCTCTAACGTGAATAATTTTAATAAAAATTATAAATTTGTTATTAAAGATTGTACTTATTTGAGAGAGAGAAGTGAACTAGATCTCCTGGGCCCCACGTGCTCTGTCTCTGCTTAGGACTCCAGCCTCAGCTCCCTTCACACCCTGCCACACGGCCCTCCTTCCCACCACCGCTGCTGCTCACTATGCTTCCTTGACATCCCAGCCCAAATTAGGACTCCTTGTCATGCCCACTCACAGCATCCTTCACCTTTCTGTCCTCACCCCAACTGCAAATAATAACTAACATTTATTGAGCATTTGCCACATATTAGGTCCTCTCTAATCATTTGACATGTGGTATGTATTTTAATCCCTACAGTAACTTTCAAGGTAGGTATTTTTATCATTCCCATTTTGCGGGTAAGGAAATTGAGGTCCAGAGACACAAGTAGCTTGTCTGAGGGCACACAGCTTAGTCAGTGCCTGATGTGGGATCTGGACTCAGCTGTCTGGCTGCAGAGATCACGCTAACTCTGCTATCCTATTTGAACCTCCCAAAAGGCAGGCACTGGGTCTGTTTTACTTGCCACTGTATATCCAATGCCTGGAAACGGTGCCTGAGTGCAGCAGCATGGAGCAAACACTCCATGAATATCTTCTGGAAGAAGGAAGGAAAGAAGGGAGGAACAGGGAAAAATCATGAGGCAGGATCTCTACCTTAGCTTCTTCCCTGAATAGCTGGATAAAGGGCCTCCGCTTGAGAGCATGCTGGCTGAGGCCGCAAACCACTGGGAAACACCCAAGGGGAAAACTGAAACATACCAGTGAAATTCAGGTATGTATAGAAGTGCAAATAATTTTGAAAACTTCGGAAAAAGCATCTGATGATGATCCTGTAACAAAACTGTAGCTGATTGTTGTCTATACTGTGAACATCCTGTACTTTACTTTCCAGCATTAAAACAGCAAAATCTCTCTGTATCACATTAAATTATAAAGTATCCATCCCCAGGGGTACTTTAACTTTGGGCTCTTATCTATTTCGGTGAAGTGTGTGTCACTTACAGTGAGCATATATTAAGCTTATAAATTTTTTATTAAAGATTGTACTTATTTATTTGAGAGAGAGAGAGAGCACAAGCAGGCAGAGAGGCAGAGGGAGAAGCAGACTCTCCACTGAGCAGGGAGCCTGACACAGGTTCGCCATCTGAGTAGGGATGACCCCCTGGGATCATGACCTGAGCGGAAGGCAGACACTTAACCCACTGAGCCACCCAGGAGTCCCTTAAGTTTGCAAAGTTTTAAAATCAAATACTGAAAATAAATCATCAAAATCTTAGACTTCTCTCCCTTGCTTGTCCCGGCTTCTCCAGACTTCCTAGTGAGTAGGTACACGGCCACCAACACTGGCCATAAGCAACTTCTGCGTGCATGTCTTGCAGAACAAGGTTATTATAATTATATTGAGCTAAAATAAAAGATCGGCCTTCACTCTTCAAAGCGTTCTCCTGTGGAAAAGTAATATCCTGGGGACGGGGCACACCCCGCCCTTCTCAGGTCTTCCTGGCCGATGGATACTATTCAAGGCTACATGTTGGAAGGATAATAAACAGGTTTAAACTATGCCACACACCAGTTCATTAAAAATAATAAATGCTCTCCTAGAAGGCCCATAGTTTATAAGAAGATTGTAGGCGGAGAAGCAAGAAGGCTGTGCAGAGCTTCCCCCTTATTTCTCAGGCCTGCAGCATCTCAAGTACTTAAGCTTGTTATTCATTCAACAAATACTTATTATGGGCCTACTCTATGGACAAGGAATTAGTCAGGTGGTGCAGAGTCTTCATATGAATAAGATATAACCCCTGCCCTTTAAGAGTCTCAAAGCACTTGCCAGAATCTTTAAAACAGAACAGAATCAACTAGAAGTCAGGTTTCTTATCTCAAAAAATTGTTTATCCACCAAACATCAAAGGAGTTCTATTTTGTTTCTCTCAAAGAGTTTACCATCCGGAGGGGAAAATAAGATGGAATATAAATAATGATAGCACATGGTAGGCTCTGATAAAAGAGGTGACAGGATTGCAGCCAGTCCAAGGAGGGTGTGCTTAAAGCCATTCAGGAGGGTTGACAATCACTTCCTGGAAAAGCTCAGATGGACATGTAGGATTTTGATGGGCCAAATGGGCTGAGGGGAATACTCAAAGTGAAGAAAGAAGCAGTAGAAAGAAATTCAAGGAAGGGTCTGAGGTCTGTTAAACTGTCTGTTTCGCTAGAACTGTGGTTCTCAAAGCCTCACTGGGTACCTGTTAGAAATGCAAGTTCCCAGGACACCTGGGTGGCTCAGTGGTTGAGCATCTGCCTTCGGGCTCAGGTCATGATCCTGAGGTCCTAGGATTGAATCCCACATCGGGTTCCCAGCAGGAAGCCTGCTTCTCCCTCTGCCTAAGTCTCTGTTTCTGTGTCTCTCTCATGAATAAATAAATTAAAAATCTTAAAAAAAAAAAAAAAAAGAAATGTAAGTTCTCGGGTCCATCCCAGAACTACTCTCTCTGGGGGTGGGGCCCAGAAATCTATGTTTTAACAAGTCTCTCGAGTTGTTGGAAGAGCACTGCCCTGGAGCACAGACCACATCCAGGGGACCAGCCTGGGAAAGGTGGGTGGGAGACCTGCGAGCCTAAGGAATTTACACTAAGTTCAGCACTCAGCATGGAGCAGGTCTGTGATATTACAAGAGCCATCCTTGCAAATGCACTTGAAAAACATGGTGAACGTTGTGTTTAGAGCACTGAGAATGGAAAGAAAATGGGCTTCAGGAAACCATACAGGAGGCTGGGGTTCAGGCTAAGAGGGAGGCACTGACATCTTGATCCAGAGTGAGAATCAGCAGGATTCGGAGTAGCTGCTGGGGAGGAAACAAAATATTATCATATTTTAAACCTCACTGGCCAGGAGAGCAGTGGCATTGTTAAGTGGGGTCTTGCCATAAGGACAGCATCTGACCACTGTGTTGTATCTATGACCATGACACAGAAGGTCCTAACACTCCACAGAACACTAGAAGAATCCTCATTCCACAGAAAGACAGCCTGAGAGGACCTAGCAGATCATTTCAGTCCCAGGCAAGGACTTCAGTGCCTCTGCTGCCCATAAGGAACATGACTAGCCAAAGGCTCTCCTCCAGGGTGCCCTGTGCAGGCAAGAGAGACCAAGGGTAAAGAAGCTCCACCTGGGAAGATCAAAGGCAAAGAAGGACTTAACACAAGTGGAAATGCAGACACTCAACCCCAGCAAAACCACAGACTCATGTTTGTGACCCATTTCTCCTAAGAAAGTCAGGCAACACACAGCTTAGAGGGTGCGGCCTACCCAGCACACCTCACACGAGCAGGTGCAGATGAGATAGCTCACCATCCCCACACACCCCCTATTTAAACGATGGAGAAACAGAGGCAGGGCAAAACAATACTATTCCCGCCTCAGAAAGAGGAACATTCCCCAAACTGGGTGCCAAATACGCTGCATGAAAATGTGGGCATAACTGAGGAGACTGCCACGTGAGTAAAAGTAACATGTAATCCTGGATTACCTCCCCAGCTGCAGGTGGAGAAAGGAAACCCAAGGTTGAAGATATGCAAATACAGTAAGACAGAAATGCAAAGGTGACTTTTTAAAGATTGACTGATTAATTGATTTTAGGAAAGGGAGGGGCAGAGAATCTCCAGCAGGCTCCACGCTCCATGCAGAGCCCAACACAGGGCTCAATCTCAGGACCCCAAGATCATGACCTGAGCCAAAACCAAGAGTCAGGCACTTAACCAACTGAGCCACCCAGGTGACCCTTAAAGGTGTCTTTTCAAAGGCAATCTGCAAAGGAATCTCCCAGGTCACACTGGTTCCTGTGCAAAATCCTAGCAGAGCTCAGGGAAACCGCAATCCCAAGTAGCTGTGTTTTACATTTTTCCCCACTTTTACATTTTTCTAAAGGCCTTGGAGCCCTCCATATGATGTCTCAGCTATATATAACCACAGTCAAACAGCTATTAAACCTACAACCCTCTCCCAACACACACACACCACGGAATGAGGCAATTACTGATATTTCTACAATGGACAGATTTGGGCTTTTCAAGAAAAAAACGAAACTTGATGACAAGCATCTTTATTTTTCTGGCTCTATGGGCACCCAGGTCAATGTTCGCCATCTGAGTAGGTTAAGTCTTGTTAACGATCTCAGGCTAAAATATCAGTTTCAAGAGGAAAACGCCCAGTCTATGTTGCTGTCCTCCTCTCCGGAGTTCATAATGTTACTATTGTACCAGAGTCAAGGCAACTCTGCTCAGAGATGGCCCCCTTTTCCAGAACTCTCTCCTGCATCAGGCAAGCTACGCAAAGCGAATCAGAAATAGTGTTTCAGGAAATATCTTTGTGCATTAATCTTTGTAGCTATGATTATTCAGAGAGATCCTCAAAAGTGAAACTACTAGGATCAAAGGCAAAAAAATCTTTACCTTGAGGCTTATCAAACCACTTTCCAAAACAGGTGTTATCAATGCACCCTTTGCCATCTGAAAGAATGTATCACATTTTTAAGAAGTCTTAGCCAAGGGCAGCCCCAGTGGCCCAGCGGTTTAGCACCGCCTTTGGCCCAGGGTGTGATCCTGGAGATCTCGGATTGAGTCCCCCATCGGGCTCCGCACATGGAGCCTGCTTCTCCCTCTGCCTGTGGCTCTGCCTCTGTCTCTCTCTCTGTCTCTCATGAATAAATAAATAAAATCTTTAAAAAAAAATTTAATTAAAAAAAAGAAGTCTTGGCCAAGCTGAATTAAAACTGGAATCCCAGTGTTCTGATTTGCATGTGTTTGGTAACTAATGGGGCTGAAGCATGTTCCTTGTACTTGTTGGCCTCTTGTGCTTCTCCTTTCACAAAGTCTGTTCACAAACTTGGTCCATTGATCTCCTGGGGTCTTGCTGTTTTAAGTTAACAACCTGTACCATGAAATTATATATGAAGTATAGTAACACTGTGTTCTAATTTTTCACACTCTCTACAGACTGGTTTTATTTATCCAATGTCCAGCTGTTTTTCGATACACATAATGTATATGTATAATCACACCTGTCCCTATATTCTCTTGTGATACCTTCCAATCTTTTTCTCTCTTTTACCTATTGAGACATATTTGGCTTAGAACATGGTGGAGCCTTTCATTCCTATCGGCTTAGGATCTTCATCCATTGATTAATCACCTATATTTTTCTGTATTTTTCTTTTTTTTCTTACATTGAATTCTCTTACCTATTTAAGATTTATTTTAGTATATAGTACTTTAATTACATTTTTGGGGCAACAATACGCTCAAAATTTAATGGAATCTTGAAATAATTATTACAGTAATTAAGTTCATAGTTATTTTGTCAAGTTAATTAACAGTGCGGCAGGACAAATATTGTATGATTCCACTTATATGAGGAGCCTACAAGAGGCAAATTCATAGAGACAGAAAATTCTGATCTAGGCCCTGACTAATTAGAATAGATGCCCAACCCATGATAGAAGGTGCCCAATAAATCCAGAAAGGCAATTTCCATCAACAACCAGGCAGGCTTTCCAGGTAGATAGATACCCGCTAGATAACAGCAGCTAGATTACCCGCCCTATCTCCAAGGATTATTTTATTCATGTAATCAATTGCCAAAAACCCTCACCCTTAGAGGTTTACAAGGCACACAGACAAATGACATCTACTTCTCTTCTTGGTTAGTCACAACACCATCAATTCAATCAAGTTGATTATAAATTTCTCTTCATAGTAATGATCCAGTCATATCTTCCAGAGAGCACATCTTAGCCGTACCAACTCATCCCTGATCAATCCTTTCTTCAGTGGATTTATGCAAAGGTTTACAACACATGGATAACATCATCCATCAGGTGTTGATTTTACTAGTGTCCATCTTAGGAGGTAACTTCTTTTCAACTTTCTTCCCAAATCTTGGTGGTGCCTTATCACAGGAAAAGCCAGGTGTTTTCAAAAGCAGCAGAAGTTGCTCTTGGGGAAATCAGATGGTTTCCAACACAGCCATAGGACCTGCAACTGATTAAGGGGTGTGCTATGGGCAGCTGTGAGGCTGCTGCCCCACATCCAATCTAGAGGCCAGACCGCATGCCAACTAATTCCAGGCAAAGGATCCAGAAGACAGTCTCAGATGGAAAGGTTACCAACCAAATGGCTTGGTTCTGATGATACCTGGCACAAAAAAGAGTAAGAGTTCTGGAGTAAGTAGGTCCTAGTGATTTGGGCAGCTGGCGGGAAGTCCTTCGGTATGGTGTTCTCTTAGCGTGTCTTTCACTTTTTGTTAACACTCTCATCACTCCAGGGAGGACGATCCAGTCTCCCTGGCCACAAAGAGAAGACACAAAGTTCTAACTTCTGGAGCATCAAACAGGAGTGATGAGGTGTACCTTTAATTTAGGGTCTCCTTCAGAAAGAAAAGTCTCAGTGGACATCTAGAACCCAAAACACTTCCATAGCCTTAGGCTCACAAAGTCCTGAGTGCACCTCAAACACACATTTAAAGACAGTCCAATTGTTAGCATAAAACCAATATAAAAATTGCTCCTTTATGGCATAACAATACAACAGAATGAGATAAACTTGAAATTACACTTTGCAATGTATTAATGAAAATGTTAACAGGGTGTGCTTGGCCTAGGAGATATCACTGCATTCCCACTCTATAGAAAACCAAACTGAAGGTAAGTTCCTCACCACATGGCTCTCAAAGCAGATAGTGGAACTAGAATCGCTAGGAGTTCTGACTCCTGACCTTGGGACCTCTCACCACCCTTCAGGGTTACTCTCTACAAACAACAACTGTCAACACTAGTTATTGATAATTTCCTTTGCCTCATTGACACAATGAGGTTGCTTTATCCCAGAGCATAACTTTCTAAGGCTGCTTAGCTGGATTTAGTTGCACCCAAATAAAGTGGGAAATGAAGACTCCACGGAAGGCGCTGGTGCATGACATGTAGCCTAAGGTTAAGGAAACAGGTCTGTTCTTTGCTGGGGAAGCTTTCACACAACTTTCAGGGGACACTGCCAGCATCTCCAGAACCCAAATCTGCCTGTGCCTTGCTGTGGAGGGATTTTTTTTAATATTTTATTTATTTATTCATGAGAGACATACAGAGAGAGGCAGAGACACAGGCAGACGGAGAAGCAGGATCCCTGCAGGGAACCTGATGCGGGATTCCATCCCAGGATCCCGGGATCACGCCCTGAGCCAAAGGCAGACGCTTAACTGCTGAGCCACCCAGGTGCCCCTTCATAGAGGGATTTTGTTGTTGTTCCTATTATTTAGAAAATTAGCACACATGGGGGGGGGGGACTCAATTTGACAAAATATAAACATTAAAAATATGAGTAAATTGGAGGCAAGTGGAATTCTTGATGTTGGTCATTAAGCTGCCAGATGACTGCCCACCTCTGTGATGAAGACTACAAAGTGCCACCCCTCAGGCTTTGCAAAGAGAAAAAACAGATGACAGTGTTCATTGATGGAGAACAGAGCTGACTTTCAGAGTAATGAGACAACCTAGGAAAGGATGTTTAGATTCCCTTACTGCCAGCAAAACACGCATCTTTGAATATTGTCCAGACTCTCCCCTTGCTATACCATTCTTAGAGGCTAGAACCACTCTTACCAAGTATCTCCACTGCCTTAGCACACAGCAGGCTCTCAAAAATTCGCGTTGAAGTGAATCTGAATTGGATGATTAGCATAATCCCAGAGAAGCAATACAAAAAATTTGGCTCTGAAAATTAACTGCGGGTTTGAGTGTCTTGGATTCCAATCAGGAATCATATGGTTTCCTGGTGTACTGGGATGTAAATACCCAGAGAAATGTTTAAGTAAGTGCTCTGGAAAGACTTTTCTCAGTGCAAATAAGAGATGCGTTCAGCAATACATCTCTATCTACTGAGGCAGTAATAAACTTATGTCAATCCTCTGGGGTTCAGGAGGAAGAAACCAAACAGCCACATTTGCTAAAAACCATCTACTATTTATTACACAGCCTGTCTATACCCTGGGAGATGGGACATACAGGTGTACTTCCATATTTAATAAGAGAATTCTGAAAAGTTCATTGCAATTGCACCAAGGAGGACCTGCTCTCCAAAGGTAACCCATGGATATATATCATTTTGTGATTAGAACTGGTACTCCACATTTGGTTTGTTACACAAACTCAGAATTTTAAATATTGGCTCTCTTCTGATTTTCATGCAGGAGAGATGACCATATTTTATTTTCAGTACTTTCCCCCAAGATTTTAAACCCAAATGGTGGAGAGAAGAACACCGACCATGAACTAGAGCTTCCCCAGAGAGTATGTGCACACAAGTGTGTACTTGTGTGTGCAGACGATTATCTGCATGCACACATACAAACACCAAGATCGGCACCTAAAACCAACTCATGCTCTCTTTTATCACTCAGTTTGCCAGAGGGCTAAGCTCTTTCAGGCTATGTGCCCAAAATGTTTGAGACCTGACCCAGAGCTCAAGTAACAAAGTATTAAAGTTCCTCTTGGCAGGCTACCATTCAACTTGATTTTATGATTCATGCCTCAAGAGGGAACATCCTGTGAGGTCATTGCATCTAGGGACTTCTATCCAGTGCCACAGGTCTCAGTTTTTGGTAAAAACAGCCTAGTATCTCGCCTCCCCCACACTTCCCCAGCAGTTATAGCTGATCCTTGGGGGACTTGGGAGGAAAACCAAGGGTGTTCTTAAGAAAGCTCCTGCGGCTTTTGCAGGAGGGTGAGGGGCAGGATGAAAAAAAAAAAACCCAACCACCAAAAGCAAGAATAGAGAGAGATTTATCAAATAACTACATGACAGCACCCCAGCAAAAAAACCTGATCACTGTCTGCCCTTCTGACAGCTTGCCTGGCACACTGCCCTGAAGCCACAATGACTTAATTGCGCCACCAGGTCTCTCTCTGATGGCTCGTTTGCGTTGTCACCTGTGATGCTGGTCAAGAGATCTAGCTTTCTTCCACTTACTGCCAAGGTCCTGGAACCCATCTTCTGCCCACAAGTTGCCTGTATGATCGTTCTCTCAGCTGTGCATCCAGAGATGCGTTAGAGAATCTGGCAAGATATCCAACCCTGGCCTGTCCACATGCCAAATCTCACGTCAATCTCTGCAGTCTTGACTCTTACCCAGCATGCAATGGCCACTAGGTATGTTGTGTTAAAAAATAATAATAATAAAGAGCATAAAAGAAAACCCACATCTTACTGAATCCTGAATGAGTCTGGGAAAATTTTTTATTCCAGGAAAAGTGAAAGATCTTCATTAAAAATGGACCATAGACCTAAGTAGAAGTTAAAACTGTAAAACTCTTTAAAGAACATGTAAGAATGAGTTTTCAGTACCTCAGGATGGGCAGTGTATTCTCAGATAAGACACGCAAAGCATAGCAATAAAAGAAAAACTGGTAAGTTGGACTTCATAAAAAATAAACTGTGCTTCAAATGACATTGTCAAGAAAATGAAGATAAATCACAGATTGGGAGAAAACACCAGTCAGTCCTATATCTGATAAGGGACTTCTACCTAGAAAATATAAGGGACTCCTATAATTCAGTGACAACAAAAAGCCCCAACTACAAAATGAACAAAATATTTGATTAGACGTTTCTCCAAAGAAAACCTAAGAATGATGAATAAACACATGAAAAGATACTGGACCTTCCTAGTCAATTAGTGAAATGCAGAACAAAACTGCAGTGTGACACCACTTCACATCCACCAGAATCAAAAAGACAGACAATGGAAGAAGGACATCTGATCTGTTGCCGGTGGGAGTGTAAATGGTGCAGCCACACTGCAAAACAGCTTGGAAGTTTCTCAATACGTTAAACATGGAGTTACCGCATCCACCAGCAATTCCACTCCTAAGTCCCAGCCCATGAGAACATGTATGTCCACACAGGGACAGATGCCCAAATGTCCGCAACAGCGTTTATCATAATAATGAAAAACCGGAAATAACCCACATCACCATTCACTGATGAACAGGTACTCAGCGTGTATGTCCATCCACACAAAAGAATGCCATCTGGCAATAATTAGGAATGCCACTGAGATACACGCGACAATGCGATGAGCCTTGATGACACTGTGCTGACTGAAACAAGTCGGTCACGAAATACCACATGTTGCATGATTTCCATGCATAGGAAATGTCTGGGATGGGCAAATCCATAGAAAAAGAAAGCAGAGCCATGTTTTCCTGTAGCTGAGGAGACAGGGGAAATGGGGACTGACCAATAACAGAGACCACATTTCTCTGAGGAAGGACATGTTCTAATATTACACAGGGATGGTGGTTGCGAAATTCTGGGAATACACTAAAACCCACTGGACTGCACAGGTGCACTGTATGGCATATAAACTGTATCTCAGTAAAACCACTAAAAAACAAAAGAGAATAATCTTACATTCCTGTGTGTAAAAGTCTGGCCAACAACAAACAACCTGGTGTCCGAAAGTAGCACCAGCCAGCCCGCAGTGGTCAGCACCACCTCCGTGGTCTCACAAAGCCGACACTAGAAGGATCTTGCCAAATTCACCGCCCCCCCCCCATCTCATCTTTTCCCTAAAATCAAGATTTCCCAGGAAAACCAATCCTACAAGGAATCCAAAGACAAACCAGAACACAAAGTACTTTGAACCTACTGCTAGGTGTCACCGTCCCTTATAACCAACACACCTCCATGCACTCACTCCACGGGTTCTCTCAGAACACAGCCAGGTGGAGCCAGGTTCATTTTCATCTGGGTTATAATATAATGAAAGAAATCATCATTTTCTTCTCTCTCTCTCTTTTGCTTTACTAGTACATTTTTCTCTCCTGAATTCTCCTGAACGAATGCGATATGATCTTGAAAATGTACACCGTGATGAGATCAAGAGGGCTGGCAAGAGCCCGTGCGGTAAGCTGGCATCCGAGCTCATTGATAACCTACTTTCATGTGAAAAGAGTCAGGCCCGATCCGTCCTCCCAGCCGAGGCCGCCAGGCAACCGAGCCCCTTCTCAGGGTGAGCGCTAATTGCTGCTCACAAAGCCGGGGGCATCTCGTCCAGGTGATCCATTAGCGGAAACCACTATAAAAGCAGCAGCAGAGGAGGGGAAATCAGGGTAAAGAGGTTAACCAGCACAAAAGTGATTTAAAGGGAGTGGGGGGATTGAATTTGTGTGTGAAGGAGACAGAAGGTCCGATGGGAGCAGGCAAAGTAACTGCTGCAGGACTTGCTGGGCTGGGGCATGGGGGACAGACCCCCACCCATCTTACCCCCAGTTGGGGACAAGAGTCTGCTCGTGACTCCAGAGGGACCCCAAATGATGCTCTGTGCAGGAGCAAATGTGTTCCCACGGCTGAGGTTTGGTTCTGTTCCCTCCTCTCTTACCACGCCCACGAACCCACACAGCTGCCTCATCCAGAAAGGCTAACCCAGGCTCAGGACTGCCCGCAGGTGTGTGCATTTTTAAAAGCGACTACCAGTGCCCTCTCTGAGCCACTCATCTACAGCCTCCGGCATCTAAAGTTGAATGCTCAAACTGAGGACAGAGAGACAGAAGTCCCTCCCACACTTAGAACTGGGAAGGACCTGGGGTGCTCAGTCCATTAAGCATCTGACCCTTGATCTCAGCTCAGGTCATGATCTCAGGGTCGTAAGATCAAGCCGTGCATCAGGCTCCATGTTCAGAAGGCAATCTGCTTGAGATTCTCTCCCCCCTCATCCTCTACCTACCCTTCTCCCCTGCTTGAGCTCTCTCTAAGAAAGAAAAAGAAATGGGGAGGATCTGACATCCTCAAAAAATTTCATAGAATAACAGCAAAATCAAATGTTTCAAAGGCAAGCTAGTCCTCCAAAACTATCACAAGGGTCTCCTGCCTGTGACGGTGGCAGTCTTGCCACCCTCCAGTCCTCATCCTCGTTGCCGCCAGCCATCAGCCTAGAACCCAGATGCCATGCCCTGAATGCAGTTCTTCAGCAGACGCACAGGGTCCACAGCTCATGATCACCTCTGTCTTCCTCCCCACACTACGCTCCAGATGCTCCAGGGCCTCTGCTCCCTGCACCTGCTCCCCCGATGCCCTCTGTGCCCTCTCTTGTCAAGGCCAACACCTGCTGCTGCTCCCTCACAGCTCAAGTGAAGGGTTCTCCCCTGGTCCTTCCAACACCACCTCATCTGCTCCGACTCCACCCTCCACGCTTGTCCTGCAGCCTTTAAGGACTCATTTGTGTACATGCTTGTCTCCTCTACAAGTTGATCAACCTCCTGAGACCAAAGTCTGGGTTTTGTCTGGTTCTGAAGCTGCAGTATGTAGCACAGAGAGTGGCACACATAAGAGCTTAAGGGATGAATAAGTGAATGAGTGACTTCATGAGTCATTTAGGTCTTTCTCCCTAGAGCTCTGGAGTGTTTCTAACACTATTTTAGTTCAAAATAACTTAGAGCAGGGAAGGCAGATGGAGAGCTGTTCAGTGGGTTCAGAGTTTCAGCTGCACTGCACACTTCAACATAGTTAATTTAAGATGGTAAACTCTGTATTCTCCCACAGTTAAAGAAAGAAAGAGAAAGAAAGAAAGAAAGAAAGAAAGAAAGAAAGAAAGAAAGAAAGAAAGAAAGAAAAGAAAAGAAAAGAAAAGAAAAGAAAAGAAAAGAAAAGAAAAGAAAAGAAAAGAAAAGAAAAGAAAAGAAAAGAAAAGAAACGAAACTCAGAATAAAAAGCACTAAGGGGTACCTGAGTGGCTCAGTCAGTTGAGCATCTGCCTTCAGCTCAGGTCATGATCTCAGGGTCCTGGGATCCAGCCCCACATCAGGCTCCCTGCTCCACTGCTTTGCCCTCTCCCTCTGCCCCTTCCACTCTGCTCCTGCTCCCTCCCTTTCTCTCTCTCCCTCTCTCAAATAAATAAATAAATCTAGAAAGAGAAAGAAAGAAAGAAAGAAAGAAAGAAAGAAAGAAAGAAAGAAAGAAAGAAAGAAAGAGAAAAAAAGACTGCCAGGAGGCAACTGATGAAGAATCTGATCACCGAAAGGACTAAGAAAAAAACACTTGAGCAGAAACCACAGCCCTAAGGACAGCACTCCTCTTGTTTTAAAATGCAGCCCTTGGGATCCCTGGGTGGCGCAGCGGTTTGGCGCCTGCCTTTGGCCCAGGGCGAGATCCTGGAGACCCGGGATCAAATCCCACGTCGGGCTCCTGGTGCATGGAGCCTGCTTCTCCCTCTGCCTCTCTCTCTCTCTCTCTGTGACTATCATAAATAAATAAAAATTAAAAAAAAAAAATAAAATGCAGCCCCAAGTCCAGGATAGGGACTCCAAGGTCAGACTCCGTTATTTGGTTGTACTTGAAAGTTTCAAGTTCCTAATATCCCAACGCATATTAAGTGCTCTAAATACTTCCTGAATGTTCTAGAATCACTTGAGGGAGCAGCTCCAAGCACAAAAATCATCTCCTGTAACATAACAGATAGGGTATGACTTGAGTTCCACGTGGTCCCCTCCTAAGGAACAAGGTGGTCTCTGCCCAGAGACATCAGGTAGTGCCTGGTGCCCTCATCTCCCTTCCAAAGATGCTCCCCCTCTATACCTTTAGCTGGCCCTCCCCTTCCTGTGTGGAAGCCAACCCCAGCCCATCCCTATACCAGTTCTCAGTGTGACCTCCACCTTCTCTTTAAACAAAAAGCTTCAATCTCCCCATGTCATGCCTTTCATTTTCTCAACCAAAACACAGGACCTGAGGCCACTCAACTGGTCATAGGAAACACCAGGGTTCAGGAGGTTCAGGAGAGCGTTTTTCACTTAGTCTCAGATGAAGGGTCACTGAGTAATCAGAAACAGGCCCCAAACTGCCACCAGTGTTATCCATCATCAGAAGACAAGTAAAATCAAAACCAAAAGGTAATGAACCCCAGCCCTCACCTCCTAGACAATGGCTTCCCGGAGGCCAGCTCATGCAGAGACCCGGGTGGCAGTCGCCACCACTCCCCTGGCTGCTCAGGTGAGCCAGTGCACCCACAACAGCCCACGTTCCTCACGACCCCCGACCCTAGCAAAGCCAACCCCTGACCCTAGCAAAGCCATAAGGAGGGCTACTCAGCCCTGCTCTTTTGTTAAAGGATAGCATTATCTCAGAGGGAATGAGGGATCCATAAAGGCAGGGTTGTCTTTTTTTCAAAACTGTAGGGAATGGGCCATGTCTTTGTGGGTCTATGCAGAAGTTATGCAAATGGCCTCAAGAGGCTACAGCACAGCTCCCTGAAAACTACCTCTTCACAAAAGTACCAGAGTGGTCAACGCTACATACCAGATTCTACTCAGAAGTACACATCTCCTACAGAAGTCACAGGAAGAATCAGCTGAAATTCAGGGGTGCCTGGGTAGCTCAGGTGGTAAAGCATCGTTTGCCTTTGACTTGGGTCATGATCTCGGGGTCCTGAGATCAAGCCCTGCATCGGGCTCCCTGCTCAGTGGGGAGCCTGCTTCTCCCTCTCCCTCTGCTCCTCCATCCCCACTCTGCTTATGCTATCTCTCTCTAATTAATTAATTAATTAACGCTTTGGAAAAAAAAAGAATCGTCTGAAATTCAGAGGACCCATCACCCATGAGCCCATCCTGTCAGCCCTATGCCCCCCATGGCAGCTGAAGTCATAGTTCATAGCAGGAGCCATCCACTGGGTGTCCCTGAAGCCTTATACAGAGCAGGAAAGGTATGGACAAGATTCCCACACCTCCCCAGTGTCCTGGGGACAGTAGCTAGAACAGCTTATTATATAACAGCTGTCAGGGCCTTCTGTCCCTTCTATGCCCTCAACTGGCAGCCTAGCCACCAAGGGCATGCAGCTTTCATCGAGGGAAGTAACAGGGGTGGGTGTAGACTACGAAGGCCCAGAGTTTTCCAGCTCCTGAGGGCAGGCACAGCAACAGCAAACACCCAGAGAAATTGGGGACAGGAGAAAATCCCAGAAACCAGCTGGAATGCCAAGAGAAAAGGAAACAAAATCCCAGGTTAGCCCTAAAGGATGTGTCTTTCTTGGATGTCTCTGGTCTCCTTCCAAAGAATATGACTTCCTACTTCCCACTAAATTCTGTTATGATCTTCATAGACCATAGATACATTTCTTCCCAAACAAAAGTTTTTTGAAAAATAATCCCACTGTCTTACAGGGAATAAAAATTGAGGTAAAATTTCACCAGTTTCAATAAAAGCAATGCTTCCATGCTTGCGGCTCTACCCTTTGAACTCTAGCTGGGAAAACAATTAGAAATAGGACAAACAAAAAAAAAAGGCTTTTGAGGAAACATGAATACAATAAAAGAGATCTCAGAACTTAGATTATGGTTTCTTTCTTATTTTCGGATCAGAGCTAGACTCAGTGGCTTTCTACATCTTGCCACAAAATTATATCTTCTAATTTTTTGTGCCTATAGGGTTTTTTGTTATTGTTGTTTGTTTTTTTAACAAATCTCTAAGGAGCTCAGCCAATGCAAACTGGCCCTTGGCTGGTATTTCCAGGGAGATCCATGGAGAATCTCAACGTCAGAAGGCAGCCCTGCCTCCTACTTAATTACACCCTTTCCCAACTTCCCAACACAGTTTCTGGGGCTGTGTGTTTGAGCCACCACCTCACTGAGCCACCCAACACAATCACATCCACAGCACATATGACAGAGCAGCCACCCCAAGGGAATGAAGCTCAAATGGACTGAGACCTGGGAAGGGAGTCTCAACCTCCTGTGACTGTTTCAGACCAGCACAGTCAAAAAGGTTGGTGGAGCTAAACAACATAACTAAGATTTCAATTTCAACCTTTCTCAAAATTATGGAAAGAAAAACAACCTCCCTCTGAACCTAATGCCTTGTAATTCATATGTCTATCTACCATAAATGTTCACATAGGAGACACACATATATTGCAGGACCAAAGGACTACATCACTGATATTCTTGTATTAACATCAGCAATGCCTTTACAAAAATGGCTCTAGAAACTGAAGCTCTACTCTTAGACTTTCCCATACCTACTTATAGCTGCCATCTAGCACCTATGTCACCCTATCCTTCCTCCTTTCTCTGCTGAAATGCACTGGAGTCTGGAGGTGGGTTGGCTCCAAGTTGTAATGGCATATGTAGCCTTTCACCTCTAGGTGGTGACCCTACTGAGTCTGGGCCACACCAGCAGCATCTGAAAGCAGTTACTGTACCATCCATGGCCTTGTTTCAGACAAAAGCCACTGTTGTAAGCTTTTCACCCTGTGGGAAGTCTCAACCAGGAAAGGCAGTAAGGAATGAGCAATGAGCCGCCAAAAGAAACTCCCAATTAGCCAGAATCCATGAGAATGGTCTGAAGGAGACCTTTGCAAGAAAAGCCTGGGAGCCTTATAGTCTGATATCGATGTTGGGGCACTTCGTCTGTGGGGTGTGTGATGCTACGGCCAAACTCCCTTCCCTCAACCTGGTAAGAGTCAGATGCCTATAAAAAGGCAAGCATCTCATTAACCCCTGAAATCCCACAAACTCAGAACAGCACCCCTTCAGAAAAGACCAGGCAGGAGTGTGAGTGAGCTCAGTGGTGACAGCAATCAAGGATCCCATAGCCCAGACCTGCAGATGCTATACAAACACTGGTGAGCAGAAGAAGAAAGAAAAAAAGGAAAAAAAAAAAAAAAGGTTTCTTGCCTCCCTACCCTCCTTTCTTTCTCCAGCTTGTGAATCGAGGTTAAGACAGACCCTCCCCCACCCAATATCCGGCTATAACATCCCTGTAAGAAATGTCACACAGTGGGGAAACAAAATGATAAAAGCCCAGTACAATAACCTGAAAAAAAGCAGCTATTCATTGTTTTTTAAAGACTTTATTTATTTGAAAGAGAGAGAGAGCAGGAGTGGGGGGAGATGTAGAGGGTGATGAAGAAGTAGAACAGGGAACAGGGAGCCTAACATGGAACTCGATGTGGGGCTTGATACCAGGACCCCAAGATCATGACCTGAGCCAAAGGCAGACACTTCACTGACTGAGCAACCAGGTGCCCCAAAAAGCAGCTATTAAAGTATAAGTTTCTATCAACCTGTCTAATCTTTAAAATTGTCCAATTAGTCCAACTCCAAAAAACCAATACCCACAATAAAATGTGTTGGCAAATACGAAAAAGTTATGGTGCCACTTAACATATTGCTGTCAAGAACCCAAGAGCTAATAAGTCATTTTTTTAGTCTATTGCAAAATGTGCAATATAGTTACAGCACTCTATTAATAACTATTATGCAGGGAGCCACTTTATGTGCTGCCCTCAAAATGATGAATTTACTCAGTGATGATGATGATGGCCCACGTAAAACTTTCAAACTCTGGGGCACCTGGGTGGCTCAGTGGTTGAGCATCTGCCTTTGGCTCAGGGCTTGATCCTGGGGTCCTGGAATCGAGTTCTGAATTGGGCTTCCCACAAGGAGCCTACTTCTCCCTCTGCCTAGGCCTCTCTCTCTCTCTCTCTCTCTCTCTCTGTATCTTTCATGAATAAATAAAAGCTTTTAAAACACACACACACTTTCAAAACTCCCAGACACAAACAAAACAGCTGCTTCTCAGAAGGTAAGTGGCAGTGAAGGGCCAATTCCTACACCCCTGTGCAGGCCCTCGCCTGGCCCTTTCCTTCCCAAGGGACCTCAGGGAGGCTCACAGGGAGGTCCCCAACCCATCCCGGCCCGCAACTACTGCAGGATGTGGGCCGGATCCCTAGCCTTGATGAATCTCCTCGTCTGTGAAATGGGGACAGTCACCATACCCAATCGTTGGATCAAATATGATTGCACATAATGTGCTTAGAGGCAGGTGGTGGTTAGATCAACAAACGTGGTCATGGTCACCCTTAACGAGCCACTACTGGAGGAAAGCTTCCCTGCCCAGGCAATCTGCCAGGATGTCTCTTACCTTAGATCACTATCCTGTGACACATTTTGTACTGCCATGTTTGGCACATGGGTGAGGGGGCAGGGGGTGGGGGGTAAAGTCTACATGACATAAAATTTTAACCATTTTTAAGTGCACAGTTCAGTGGCATTAGGTACATCCCATGTTCATGCAATCATCACCGCCATTCATCTCTAGAACTCTTTTTCATTTTCCCAGACTAAAACTCCTTATCATTAAGTGTCAAGTCTCCAGCCCCCTCCCCCCAGACACCCCCCACAACCATCATTCCACACCATTCTGTCTCCATTAATTTGAGAACTCAGCAGCATCTGTAAGTAGAGTCACACAGTATCTGTCCCTTTGGTGATTGGTTTATTTCACTCAGCATAATTTCCCCAAGGCTCATCCATGTGATAGCAGGTGTCCCAATCTTCCTTTTAATATATTAAGAAAATATTATATATATTCATATATATATATGTATTTTACCTATTTCCTTCCATGGTATCTATACCACATTTTGTCTATCCACCCATCTGCTGATGGACATTTGGGTTGCTCCCACCTCTTGGGTCTGATGAATAATGATGTCATGAATGTGGGTGTTGCACTGCTAACCTGATGTTTGATGTAGTATCATCATTTGTTAAAACTGGTATATAAAGCATCCCTTGTCATTTAACTTCTTGTAAGGGCAATGTGGTGACTCCTCTTTTTGGACACTTTATGTCTGGCAATACTGTGTAATCTCTGTTCATGATATTCCTGGAATGCCTTGCCTTCTGCAGCCTTCGCCCACCTGTTCCTACTCACTGATCAGCTTCAATCACCTCTTCTGGAACCCATCCATAGGCAGCCAGCAGAGCCATCCCTTGCAGGAGTCAGCACCTGCCCACACCCCAGGCTGGGAGGCTCAAGGGCAGCAGGGCTGCCTCTTAACCACCTTTCTATCCCAGCACCGAGTCTGGTGACCACACAGCTATACAGTAACAGCCAAAAAATATTGGCCAAGCAGATTAGCCAAGATGGACAGACACAGAGCATGAGAGAATTAGAAAATAAATATACTGGATGTTAATTGCGTGGAATGAATCCTGGGGTCAGGAGGTCATGTCTAGGTGCACCGGGGTGACTCAGTGCTTGAGCGTCTGCCTTTGGCTCAGGTCGTGATCCCGGGGTCCTGGGATTGAGTCCCACACCGGGTTCCCCACAAGGAGCCTGCTTCTCCCTCTGAAGGAAGGAGAAAGAAGAAAAGAGAAAAGAAAAGAAAAGAAGAAAAGAAAGAAAAGAAAAGAAAAGAAAAGAAAAGAAAAGAAAAGAAAAGAAAAGAAAAGAAAAGAAAAAAGAACGAACCATCTAGAGAGGTGAGTTTTATTTTTCTCTTCTATAAAATGGCAGTTTGGATGCTAATATTTTATGAACATGTGCCAGGCAAAATACACCTATGAAGCAGTTACTCCTGTTAATGCCATTATACAAGTAAGGAAATTGAGGCAGAAGGTGGCAAGTCCCTCTCTAAGTCCACAGAGGTGGCAAATGACAGAGCCAAGATTCATACTCCATCAGTCTGGCTGCAGGAACCATGCTCTTAATTGCAAAAGTAATAACCCAGGGGTGCCTCATGGTGCAGCGGGTTGAGCATCCAACTCTTGGGTTCAGCTCAGGTCCTGATCTCAGGGTTGTGGGATTGAGCCCCACATCAGGCTCTGCACTCAGCAGGGAGTCAGCTTTTGACTCTCTCTCTCCGTCTCTCTAAAAAATAAATAAATCTTTAAAAAATAGCAAAAGTAACGCAATGTTACATAACCTCTAAAGTTCCTTCCATGCTATAGTTCTAGGATTATAACATGCTAATGACTCAAAAGGATATTCTGAGGTCTCCAGGAGTGGAGGTGATGTATAACATTAAAATTTTATGATGTTCATGTAAATCAACATATTATATTGAATTTTGCCCTGTGTAAGGATTATAAAGAAAGTTTGGAAAGTTCATGATCCTTCTAAAAAGATACTTGACGCGTGCTCTAAAATAGAGCAGTGAACACTACTCTGTTTCTTTTCAGAACCAGCGGGACCCAGTCACGTCTTGGGAAAAAAAACAGCTCACTTCCTTGCTACTCTGCCCCGAAGGATTTGAAAGCAGCCCAGTGCATTTTTCCTTTCACTTCAAACTGTGACAGTTCCCAGCCTTTAAGGTTGGGGGGGGGGGGGGGGTTCCTTTATTACTGAAGACCGTCCTCCAGCCTGGATGTGATCCGGTGTCACCACCTCACCAGATAGAGGAGGCAGTGCTGTATCAACCCTACAGATCAACCATCAGATGAAGGAAGAAATTAAATCTGAGGGCCTGGTGTCTGGGTGCCTGGCCTGGAGCTTGCCCTCTCGGTTGAGTTCTGACCAGTGAAGATACACTTCCTCCCTGGAATACCTGGGACCATTCTGAGCATCCAGCAGGTACCCCCAAATTCCGTTATTCTCCAGACCAGAACTGAACACAACCATATTAAATGGAGCAAAAACCAAGGTCTTATCAACTAAAAAGAAATTCAAGGATCTCCAAACTAGTCAATCCAGAAACACCTAGACCAGGAGCCACCCGGGCAAGGGAGCTGCATTCACATTTCATCCCTGTGGATTTCACTCTTCTAGAACAAGAGGCCACGTCAGTGGGCAGGCATCACGCCCCCCTCGCCATACCCTGCCAGCATCCCCTCCTCCATCAGTCTCTCCCCTCATCTCCCATGAGGTTTCTACTATATGAAAGGGGAATGGGGGAGATTTTTTCCCTGAAAGGCTAGAAATCCTTAGAGAATTCACAGACAAAAAAAAATTACTGTCTAGTGGGTACACAGATACTAAGTAAAGCATAAGTTCCTAATATGATGACCTTGCTCCAGGGAGATCCACACAGGCAAAACAACTGCCTAAATAAATCTTACTAGAGCCTGATGGAGCACTGGGAGCCAGAGGTTTTCCGGGTGACCCCCAGCAACCCCTGAAAGCTCTATGTCACTGTTATCTCCTCCTGACCACCATAAAGGGCTGTTAGGGAGAATCACTACTAACAAGAAACACTCCATTTTAAAAAGTAAATTAGCACAAACCACCACCACAGAAAAAGCCCACAACCAGCAACTTCCTTCACACAGGAAGCAGAGAACTTGATTAGGCATATGAAAACCATGCCTTTGTACTACATTTGCCACCCTGGCTGCAAAAATACTTGTAAAGCCATCATTAAGCGACTGGCCGCTGTCAGCCCTTCCTGTGCTTGCAGGCTGCCGAGACAGTTAGCCATCCTGCTCTGCTCAATGCCCTTTAATTGCACGGCCTGTTTTATTAGCTGCCTTGACCTCCAATAAAAGCTCAGGGGTAAACATGCCTGAAACCTGAGCTAGGATGTCTACAGTGTTCCAGCTTGTGCATTTCTTCCAGGGCTCCTGCAAGATGTGCACACACACATGCACACACATGTGCGTGCACACATACACGCACAGCCCAGCTGGTTAGAAAGACTTCTTAGAAATTCTACCAAGAGTTACCTGAGCAAATTTAGGGGGAAAGGACTACAGGAGCAACGAAGACTCCGATACCTGGGACCACAATCAACGAAAATACGTGGAGGGCATGCAGTGCTGGGTGGGGCACTCTTGGCTGTAGCGTGTGTAGTGAGCCTCCCCTGGAAGGGGTGCAGAGAACTGAGTGCAAGAATGCCAATGGAAAGTGGTACTTGGGTACGGGCACCAGAATCCTAGTGCTGCTCAAGGCCAGATGAAGTTCTATTTTTTTTTTTTAAGATTTTATTTATTTGAGGGAGAGAGAGAAAGAGAGAGCACAGAAGGAGGGTGAGAAAGAAGCAGACTGCCTGCTAAGCAGGGAGCCCTATGCGGGGCTGGATCCCAGGACCCTGAGATCATGACCTGAGCTGAAGGCAGATGCTTCACCGCCTGAACCACTCCAACACTCCTGAAGTTCTACTTTTAATATCCGGGCTCCCTGAGTTATGTTTAAATCACAATGCAAATACAAATTATTATCGTTGAAATAAGAGTGAGCAGAACATTTCACAGGACGCAGACAGGTAAAAGACAAGCTAGGTTACTTGTCAGGGAAGAAAATATGATGGATAATAAACGAGCAGACCTTGCCAACCTGGCAGTTGGCCACCTGCCAGCTCCTCACAGACCACCCTCCAAAACTACAGGAGATTATGCCCAAGTCATGGGCATGGGTATGTAAATATTGGTCTAAACAACTGTATTCATAGGAGCAGAGGGAAGAAGGGGAACAAAAGGGAGAAGAAAAGTATTAGAAAAAAATCTAGGTGTAGAATTTTTTTTAAAGAAAGACAAATAAAATGTCTGGAGTTTTGGTGTTCCTGGACTGCTACCCTGGATGAACTCCCCGCAAATTATTTCTAAATCCTGACCAGGGGGTGCCTGGGTGACTCAGTTGGTTAAGAGTCTGCCTTCAGTTCAGGTCAGGATCTCAGGGTCCTGGGATCAAACCCGTGGATGTGGGGAGGGGGTGGTGTCCCTCCCTGTTCAATGGGAAGTCTGCTTCTACCTCTGCCATTCCTCTCTCTCTCTCTTTCCCATAAATAAATCTTTTTAATAAAATAAACTAAAATAAATCCTAATCAGTATGACAGGGTTTTATTTCATGTAAAACTAACTATAAGCCATCTTTATAACTAAGGTACTATTTTTTCTCAGACATTCCTTACCAACTTGCTCTTATAAAATCGATTGTCCTTTTGTCTGCCCGAGTTTATTTCTGTGTACAAACAAAGAAGACAGTAAAGTAAACTGCTTTATTAAGAAACAGGAAGGATCCTGTCCATCAGTTTACAATCCAAATTCCAATGCAGACACATCAGGGATGACAGTGCTGGCAGTACCTCTGTTTGGATGGGCAATCCAGGAGGACAGGCCTGGCTGGTTGCAGGGGGGCGCGGGGAGTCCCACAAACATGGCAACCCTAGGAACAGCTTCAGGCTCCAGGTGTAGCCAGAAACCCATGTGAGGCCTTATGAAGATCCCTTTGGAACTAGGGAGCAAGGCCTGGGTACCATAGTCTTGGGGCTCCTCTCCGACTTCAGAGACTTGCAGAGACCACCGACTCCCACTCTCCTGGTTTACAAAAGAGGAATGAAGTGCAAGCTGGCTAGCAGGCTTGCCCAAGATCCCAGTGCTAATTAGTGCTGAGGGCAAGATGGCAAACTCTTGTCTCCTCATCTAAGGATAGTCCATTCTCTACTAAACATCTGGGATTGGGGATGTCTGGGGTGGCTCAGTGGTTGAGCGTCTGCCTTTAGCTCAGGTTATGATCCCAGGGTCCCAGGATCGAGTCCCACACTGGGTTCCCTGCAGGGAGCCTGCTTCTCCCTCTGCCTGTGTCTCTGCCTCTCTCTGTGTGTCTCTCATGAATAAATAAAATCTTTAAAAAAACAACAACAACAACAACAACAACAACAACAGTGGCGGTTGCCAGCTGTTTGCCTGATCGGCTGTTTATTTTCTGTATAACCAGTTGGTTAGAGAGCTCAACAGCTTTGGGTTGTTCTTGGTTTGTTACTCGGTTAATAAGTAAGTCTCCTATTGCTGCATGAAACCACCATTTAGATGGAGCAGGACGCAGGGAAGCAGCTATTCCAACTCCAAAGAAAGCAACCACTATAAATAAGACAGTAGTGTTTCACGGGGAAGTGTGGCTGCTCATCACTGCTAATTAAAAAATGGAATCACACCACAGACAAATCTCAAGCTCTTTAAGTTCCAAGAAAAAAAATCCTGAATTCGCAATTATAAATCTCAGATATCACTCAGCTTAGATAAAGAAGCATCAAAAGCTTATATTTGTCACCACTCATGGGGCAAAAGAGATTTTAACTTATTTGCAGTTCATTCTTTAAAAATAAAGATATTTGGGGGCGCCTGGGTGGCTCAGTCGGTAAAGCACCTGCCTCCAGCTCAGGTCGTGATGCTAGAGTCCTGGGATAGAGCCCCACATGCAGCTCCCTGCTCAGCTGGGGGAGAATCTGCTTCTCCCTCTCCCTCTGCCCCTGCGCCCCACTTGTGTGCTTTCTCTAAGAAATAAATAAAATCTTTAAAAAAATAAAAATGAAAATAAAGACATTTTGTGCATAAGAACTAGCAAAGATTTTAAAACCATGCCGTGAGTGGAGAGCTAACAAACCTTTTTCCAAGAACTTTTTGTGGCTGGCGACAGTATCGAGCTTAAACTCCATTAAGCAGAAACGATGAGTCAAAATAGCCTCCCCCTGCCCAACATGGCCTGTAACACTTAAGATATATTTAGATATAGTTCTGCTTATCAAAAGAATTCAGTCTACCCCAGAGCCTTCTGATATGTTAACCCACACACAGCAGCACAGGAATATCGACCCTTTCTGGGTAAGAGTTTCCAAGAACGCTCTGAGAGCTGAAACGTGGGCAGGAAATACCCGCTCAGTGGGGGAGGGGTCTCTATTTCCAGACTTCTCCGCAAGGTCTGGGCGGCATCGATGCGATAGGATCAGCAAAGCATAACTGCAAAGAAAACTGTCTGCGAAAGATAAAACTGGATGGGAAGGCAGATAAGCCAGATTCCTGGTGTTGCCCAGATCTGCAGCATCGCCCATGCCCTCACTGGGGGAAATCTGCTCTCCCTGCTCAGGAGTGGGAATGGGAAACACAGCGTCTGCCAAGCTCCCTGGAGGGTCTCGGAGGGGGCAGGGCTTGACGAAGGGATTTCCATCTGTGACAAGGAATCTCACTCCATATTCATGGTATCGCAACTGAAAGGAGTGGCTATTTTTGTCAACTGAGCTCTCACAAATTTTCTGTGGAGTCACCCTATAAAGGAATAAATAAGCGCTTTATTTGCTGGAAGGCGAAGAAATGGAAAAGGAGAGGAGTTCACTGGCTCCGTTTTCTCTGCTGCTTTTGCGTTTTGCTGTGAGACCACTGATGAGGGAGGGAGGGAGGGAGGGAGGGAGGGATGGATGAGGGAGGGAGGGAGGGAGGGAGGGATGGAGGGAGGGAGGGACGAAGAGGGAGGGAAGAAGGGGAGAGGGAGGGAGCTTTCATAAAATTTACCTTCCCAGGGAAAGCCACTGGAATAGACAGAAAGTGAAGGTTGGACATTACCTGGCAGGTTTCACTGACCCTCCTACCACTGCCACCAGTGCAAGGAGGAGTTCAGACAGGCTGCGCCCAAGGTCACAGGACCAGGTTCAGACAGACTGTGCCCAAGGTCACACACTTAGTGATGTAACCCAATTTGGCACCTAGGTTTGTGGACCCCAGGTCTTCCTTTTTAAGGTCATAAGCGCCTCAAAAATGGATCTCTTACCCTCTTAGTGCCGTCAACAACTCAAGTGCTGCCTCTCTACCCACTCCTGGACATGCTGTCACTGCCCACCTTTCTCGGGGCACCAGACACTCTTCTAACAGAGATCCCCAGCCACCTCCCATTCACTGAATCAGGGAAACCTCCATCATCACCTCCTTGATCTCTCCAAGGTATCTGACCGTTGTCTCCCTCTGAAGCTTGCTTCTCTCTCATCCCATGACTCTACTGTCTCTGATTTTCTTCCCCTTCTTCTGGCTTCTCCCTGACTTCTCTTCTGGTTCCTCAGAGTGCCCATGCCTTCAATGTCCCTGAGTCCCACAGCTCCATGCTCTCTTGCCACGCACAGCCTCACCATCTGGGGAGAGCTCACCCTCTGGGGATGCCACCACACTCACCACCAACATCTTGAAGACCCATGTCTCCAGCTCAGAATCCCATTGGGACCCCCTAGAACATTCTGCTTCAAGCTCTACAGAGCCCAAACCAATTTTACTATCCACAACCTTCCTCGTAAATCAGACCCACAATAACAAAAACCCTATCTGCTCCTGTACCCTCCATCTCAATTAATGGCAGCAGCTCCTCACCCTTGTCCCGGCCAGAAATCAGGGAGAGCCCTAATCTTCCTCCTCTCCCTCTACCCCATATTCCCATGAATTCCAGCCCCTGTGGGTTTTCTATGTACAACATCTATGTGGTCCAAGCTGCCTCTCCATTGCCACTGCCACCGTCTTAGCATCCTCCATCACCCAGGCCATGGCGAGGGGCCTCCTTGTGGGCTCCCCGATGCTGCCCTCAGCCACTTGTGGGCTCCCCAATGCTGCCCTCAGCCTATCTTCCCTCATTGTCAGAGTAACCTTTCATAAATAGATATCTGGTCACCTCATTCTCTTCCCAAATGTCCATCAACAGTCACCCAAGGCTTATAGGGTAAAATCAGACTCTTCAGCTGCAAGGCCATTCATCCTCTCCCTGCTGCCTTTCCAGCATGTTCCTCACCTATGCACATGCTGTGCTATGGTAACAATGCACCCCTGCAGTCCCCCAAAGGGTATGACTGAGCACGCATAACCTCCTTGTGCCTTGTGTCTGCCTTTCTAACTGCCTGGATGTCAGTGCTGCCCTGCATTCAATGAGCCAGACTCCCATCCACCTGCCAAAGGCAGCTCTATCCTCCCCTCTGCTCCCTGCCAACTCACATGGCCTGTGGTCCAGCACTTACTATACTGCTCTCTAACTCTGGCTCCTTGCCTGTCTCTCAACCAGACTGAGAGCTGCTCTCAGACAGGAATTTTCATCGTTTTGGTACCTTGGTTATAATGTGGGAGAGCAGTGTAATTGATACATAAGCAGGAATCCAAAATGCTTAATGGGCATAGGAATATGAAAGCAAAGACAATAAATATTAACAAATCCAGTCAGCAGCATATTTTAGAAATACATTTTGACCAAATAGAGTTTATTATGGGAATGCAAGGATGGTTCATTATTAGGAAAACAATAATAATAATTAACAGTACTAACAGATCCAAGGAGAAAAATCATGTGATCATCTCCCTAACAACTGAGAAAGTATTTGGCAAAATAGAACATTCATTCTTGATTAAAAACACTAAATAAAATAGGAATTGATGGATACTTCCTCAATTTGTAATACTATATGTACATCTCAGTCCAAAAACCAACATCTTACTTAATGGGAAAAACTATACACATGCCCACTGTATCACATTCATTTAACACTGTATCGGGGCATTAATCAATGTAACAGAGAAAACCATTAAAGGAATAAAAACAGCAAAGGAAGAGAGTAATGATATATCTACTTGTATAAGATATATTCTCTTGAAAATCCGGGGCACCTGGGTGGCTCAGTGGTTGAGAGTCGGCCTTTGGTTCAGGTCATGATTCCAGGGTCCTAGGATCGAGTTCCGCATCAGGCTCCCTTCAGGGAGCCTGCTTCTCCCTCTGCCTATGTCTCTGCCTCTCTCTGTGTCTCTCATGAATAAATAAATAAAATCTTTGGGCAGCCCGGGCGGCCTAGCGGTTTAGTGTTGCCTTCAGCCCAGGGTGTGATCCTGGAGACTCGGGACTGAGTCCCACGTCAGGCTCCCTGCATGGAGCCTGCTTCTCCCTCTGCCTGTGTCTCTGCCTCTCTCTCTCTCTCTCTCTCTCTCTGTGCCTGTCATGAATAAATAAATAAATCTTTTTTAAAAATCTTTAAAAAAATTTCTTTTGAAAATCCAAGAGTATTGATTTTAAAACTAATGAACACATAGAGTTTAATAAGTAGGAAATGAAGTTAATTTACAAATCAATACCCTTCTTATGCACAATTATCAGTTAGAAGATTAAGGTGAAGAGCTCATTTATAATAGCAACAAAAGATATGAGAGTAAATTTAACAAGAAATGCACAAAGTCTATAGGAGAAAAGCCTTAAAACTTGCTGAAAAGTAGACTTGTTCAAACAGAAAATATATTCCATGTTCTTGGGAAAGATTCAACATCATAAAGACAGCAAATATCCCCCAGATTAATATATTAATTTAACATGGTCCCAATTAAAAGACTTATTTTCTGGAATTAGGCAAGTTGATTCTAAAGTTCATGTGGGAAAGAAGGAGGACTAACCAGGAAACTCCCAGAAAGGAGACACACTATTTGGGAGAGGGAGGGATAGCCCTACCAAATATTAAAACATATTACAAAGATTCTGTATTTAAAATAGCATGGGGGCCTGTGTGGCTCAGCTGGTTGGGCATCCAACTTGGTTTTGTCTCAGGTCATGATTTCATGGTGGTGGGATCGAGCCCCACTCAGGTTCCCCACTCAGCACAGAGTCTGCTTCAGAGTCTCTCTCCCTCCCCCTCCTCCTTCCCTCCCCCATGTGCACACACACACTCTCTCTCTCTAAAGCAAATAAAAATCTAAAAATATAAATAAAATAAAGTAAAATAGCATGGAACTGGCACACGAAGAGACAGATACACAGCACATAGCAGAAGATACAGCGACAGACCCAAGTCCACCTGAAAAGTTGGTTTATGATAATGATAGTATCTCAGATCAGTGGGGGGAATATGGATGATGAATGTTTGAACTGGTGACAACTGGATAGACATTTAGAAGATGATAAACTCGATGTGTACCTTTCATTATATACCAAAGTGACTTCCCAGTGGATCAGACCTCTAAATATTTAAAAGGAAACCACAGAAATACTCAAAGAAAACATAAGCGAATTCCTTTGAAACCTGAAAGTGATAGCCTTTGTAATCATAACTTGAAATCCAACTTCCTTAGATGGGTTCTGGAGCTCATTTATTATTTTTTTAAAGATTTTATTTATTAAAAAAAAAGATTTTATTTATTTATTCACGAGAGAGAGAGAGAGAGAGAGAGAGAGAGAGAGAGGCAGAGACACAGGCAGAGGGAGAAGCAGGCTCCATGCAGGGAGCCCAATGTGGGACTCGATCCTGGGCCCCCAGGATCACGCCCTGGGCTGAAGGCGGCGCTAAACCTCTGAGCCACTGGGGCTGCCCATGATTCACTATTTTGATAAGCACTTTTTTAAAGTAAGTTCCAAACCCAGCGTGGAGCCCAACACGGGGCTTGAACTCAGGACCCCAAGATCAAGACCTGAGCCAAGATCAGGGGTTGGATGCTTAACTGGCTTAGCCACCCAGGTGCCCCTTGATAAAACATTCTTAAAGTAATTTAGGAATAGAGGTTTATTCCCTGTCCTTTGGCACCTACACAAATACACTCTACAAGATTTCAGACTGGCGCATTAAGTATGAAAGATCAGCGGGAACCCACCGAAACCTTGCTTCTTTGCCACAATAAGACCACAGAGGAGGTTTAAAAAAAAAAAAGAGGTAAAGAAAAGATGTTATGGTCAGCACGTGATTCAAGAGAGTCAAAAGGAAATCAGTTTATTCTCCTGAAAACAGACCATGAGCCCTGAAAGAAGCCAGCAACCTGCCATCTTGGCCAGGGCAGAACAGAGCTGAAGTCTGGCAGCCCTTGGGCCGCGGTGCTGAGACATCCCCCTGAAGAACTCTCCCCCCTAGGAGGCCAGTGCAGGGTGCCCCCGACAGGGTTTTCAAGAAAGGGCAGGCAACAGAGAGTCTCAAGTGAGCGAAGAGAAATATGCGGAAGTTCCTTTCCCCGCTGCATTACATTCCAGCCAAGAAAATTACTCAGTTCACAATCCTGACAACCCCATATATTTTTCCCACCACCCCCTGAAAAGTGATGCTACCGTCTGTGAGCCCAGGAAAAACAATCGTAACTCTCCTTTCCCTCTCTCTCTCTCTCTCTCTAAGGTCGGGGGGGGGGGGGGGGGGTCTCCGACTCAGCCAGTTATCCTAACAGTGACTCTCAAGGGACTCGACGGGGAAGCTCCCTTGGATTTCTCTGTACCTTGCATCTTTACTCATGCTTCCTTTTTGTGACCTGAACCACATAAATCACTTGAATTCCAGAGTAAAGAAATTGGATTCATCTTTACTTTGCTATAGGAGATCTGATGTACGGGGAGGAGGAGGCATGGCTGAGTACAGTGCCTAGCACATCCTCAGGCCAATAATTTGCTAGCCGTTTATAATCATCATCATTACCATCACCATTAGGATTACTTGATGAATGGCACGATCTGTGATATGCCAAAGAGCAACTCATGTTGCCTAAATTTTATTGACTTAATCGTTCCAAATGCTGACAAATTACTAGCCTCAGTCATTTAAAAATCACATTTCTAATGCAATAATCCTATCTGCGATGAGTGTGGAAGACATTACTACAGCCCAGGGATTTTTACAAAGTGAATTAAGTCACTATAAAAACTGACCGTGTTGGTTCACAATTAAAAGTCTGGTGGAATGAAATGCCATTACCCAGAGCTTGCTAAGCCCGAAGGAAGAGATTACCACTCACGTGGCTCTACTGGGAATGTTTTTAGAATCCCTAAAATGTTTCAGAAGTGTTCTCATTACTGATATTATCTATCAGCTGATTTTGTATCGAAAATATTTCTGAAGTGGGAAAGATTCAAATAACGTTTTCTGAAAATAGCCATGTGCTCTTAAAAAGATTTCAGGTTAAAAAAAAAAGATTCCTGGTAAACTTCTCTCTTAATTTGTATGTATTTAAAATGCAACATGTATTGTATCTGTAATGAATCATACCATGCATGGCTTCTAGAGGAATCTCTACATGGAGTTATTTTTTCATACCTGTCTTGGAGCTGGGAAAAATACAGAAATACACACACAGACACACACACACACACACACACACACACACACATATTCCCCAAGTCTAGACTTACTTGGGCTCTGGCTATTTAGAGTCTACGTTTGGTGTTTTTAAACCCCTATGACACATTCCTTTCTTTCATCTCTCTAATTCCTGGCCACCCTCTCAGTATGTCTGGCTAATCTTCCTGATATTTCTGGGGCATAAATGGTCCCAGAATACTTGACTGAGAGAAAATCAGATAGGAATGTTGTTGTGAACATTTTTTTTTTTACAAAAAAGATTTTCTTTTATTGATATGGAAACGAACAGATGCCTGATACCCTTTTGCCAACCCGAAACATTTCTGCTTGCTCCAGGGAATTCTTTGGGGCTGATGTTTCCTAGAGTTCCCACTGTCAATTCAAAAGTTGTGTCTCAGTTACCAGAATGATCTAGGATTGCTCAAAGGTGGGAGATTCATTCCTTGGCCCTTATTTCTGCTTGGTGCCTTGATTGTGCATAAAATGGGAAAGACACTCGTGCCAGTGGATATGAAATGGTTTTAGATTTACACACTGGAACGCTACAATGGGCAAAAGGACTGTTTTTACTGCAAATCCCCACACTTCACAAATCCACATTCTTTCATCTGACCCCTTCTACTTACCAGCCCTAGAAAAAGACATGATATAAACCCAGTAAGTACCTTTTTACTGACTGAGGTAATAAAAGTCAATCCAAATGTTTTACAATCCGCCACCAGGCACAGATCTTTACGCACCCAGGTAAGTTGTTATTTGAAGGGACAAATCCAGAGCATCGTCAACAGTTGCGTGAGCTCACAGTTGCCATTTCTACACCCCAGAGTCTTTTGTATTCCTAAATCTGCCTCTCTCCAGAAACCTCACACTCAGTGCATGGGAAACCAAACCCATTATCAGCCTTCTCTCTGGGAAACTCCCAAATCCGGATCTCCTCTTGTCTCCTGCCTCAGTTAACACCATCCCTACCCACAGAGTTAGTTACCTGAGCTAGAAACCTCCAAGTCCTGTTGCCTTCTGCCCTGATGCCTTATTCTCCTGGGACACGGGACTCCCAGGAATGCTCAGAATAGGGTGGTCACTCCTCAGGCCATCAGAGCCACTGTCTAAATGCTGGGATGGGCCAGACGCCCTCAGTGGGCTCGCCAGAACTTCAGCTCCCCCCTTAACCAACTGTCCCCGAGATAAAACCGGGAGGATTCAAGGGGGCTTGCTATCTACCCATGAGTGCAGAGTGAGAACTCCTATGGCTGTACATTTGGAAAATGTACTGATGAAATGAGAAACTGAAAGTGGATAATCTTTCATAAAAAAAAAAAAAAAAAAACAAACCTGTAACTACATAAAACATAAATCCAACAGTATCTGGGCTAATTAATAATCGTCAACCCCCATATCTTTCTCCAAAGAAAGTCATAAATATGGACAAAAGCTGATTTACTCAATGTCACTAAATAAATTAGTGGTGGAGAAAGAACTAAAACCAAATCCAGCCTAAAACAGTAAGATTCTTGAATGTGCTATTCTGCCTCTGACTTCTAAATGTCCACCTAGGAGACTTTTAATACCACCTAGTAGAGTTTAATATTCTGTTTAAGAAAATATTCCCCAAATACAATTAAGCGTCATAAGTGAATTACAATGATCGTTTTTGCTAATTATCCCTCAAAAACATGCCTTTATCTTCTAGACTCTTACTCTCCAGGGCAAATTGCATGTTGGAGGCACAATGACATCTCTTAGGCTAATGAAACTTAACTCTTTTGGTGCCTGAGAGCCTACAGAGGTTCACAGTTTGCTCATAAATCCAGCCCTGGGAAGAAGGCAGGCCTTCTTCATGGGCCTCCATCCATCCACGGGCCTCCATCCATCATGCTCAAGAGAACACAGCATTTGTTGCCTTAAAATATAGCAGGCTTGAAAACTGGAATGGAAATTGTACCTCAACTGAGGGTACTGGTGCTTTAAAAATAAAGAAAAGGCTGAACTTTTATTAATTATTATTATTATTATTATTATTCCCAGAGATACGCAGAAGATTTGTAGTTAAAACTGAGGCCCCCTACCTCATGACTAACAATGAGGCAATCCAGGTATTGTTGTTTCTGGCTAAGTCTTGTGCAGTCCCTGTACCAAATGTCATGTTTCATTTTTTTATGCTACATCCCATATAAAACTCCAGGCAACTGCGGCACTGTGTGATATTCCTGTGTGACTCTCCTACAGACATGCCTGGGTCACTGTAAGCTGGTGCAGAGCACTGAGCTTCATTGTCCACGATGGGTTCCCCAGGGTCCCGTTAATTTCATCATGTAAATACAATTGGCAAATATATTGACCTGCCTCCTGTAACACTGGGAATGGATGGTCCTGGTGCTTCCAACAAAATCCAAAATCAATTTTGTCACCAGAGTCCACAACATAGGATAGATGCATTTGAATTTGGACATTTGTTTCTTCTTCCTCTAGGCTTCCTTCCTTTCCTCTATTTGTATGAAAAGAGTAGATTTTGATTGACCTTTGCACATAGCAGCACTCAGCAACCCAAATAAGCTATTCCTAGAACAGGCTCTTGAGAATGTTCTAGAATGTTTTGGTAGGCTGCAACTTACTAGGATTACCACCTAGCAGATGGTGCCATGCGTTCTGGACCCCTTGAAGAACCAAGGTTTTTCAAGATTTGTCAGGTGGTCTAGTCTGGTTGTTCCATCTCACAGCACCCCACACTCTTCCTCTGTAGGACTTAGGGCACATGGGAGCAAATTCTGAATTGTGCGTTTTGCGGTCAATGTCTGTATCCTCCGTTAGAATACACGCTCCGTGTGGACAAGGACTGTAGGTACCTGTTATTTCATTGCTGTGCCTAACACAGTGCCCTGACTGTGGTGGGAAATCAGAGACTATTGATAAACGATCAAAAGAGTAAATAAATGTGTGAGTGAAACAGTGTTAAATTGGAGGATACTGAATGCAAGTATAAAATAAGCTTTTATATTCCCTGAGATTGTTCTCGGAGAGCCGGGGCAGATTTATCACCAAACTGCAGAAATGGCATACCGACAACAATCCACAAGTTAATTATTCTTGAGATAAATTCGGAATTCATAAAACCAATTCTCTGGGTGGTAATTCTCTGGGTGTAAAATTTTACAACCTCTGTGGGTATTTGTGTAATTTAACCCTTGCAATATGAAAACATTGACGTGTGTGAATTTAGATAAGCAGACGAGGCAAGCAGGTGCAGTTACCGCTAAATTTCACGACTGAAAATCACAGCATTTCATTTCAAAAGGCACAGGAATATAAATCCGAAAATGCCACTGAGCGGTGTCAGAAATCCCCACAGCTATGCGCTCTGTTTTCTGGATATTTCTCTCTAACCACTGATAAAAACTCTTTGAAGTGGAAGAGTAAATATTATCACTT
Organism: Canis lupus baileyi; assembly: GCF_048164855.1. Classification (NCBI taxonomy): domain Eukaryota; kingdom Metazoa; phylum Chordata; class Mammalia; order Carnivora; family Canidae; genus Canis; species Canis lupus. The sequence goes on from NC_132843.1 coordinate 45,400,261, forward strand.
GATAGTACTTGGGCCCAACAGTGCAAACACAATTGCATTGTGTTACACTCTGGGGTCTCATGAACACACCACGCCGAGGCAGCGTTGCCATGGAGGAGCCGCCGCGGCCGCTGCGCGCTGTGCCCGGGGCGCGGGAGGGGCGCCGGAGCCGGCCTCGGGGCAGCCCCGCTCCCAGGCGCGCCCACCCCAACCCTCCTCAGCCACACACGCGGAATGCTAGGGGGGAAATGCTGGCGCTCGAGTCGGAGTCTCTGTTTCCGTCATCCTGGGAACGAAGGCCCCCGAACAGGCGAAGGGAAACGCCACCCCTAAGTATCAGCTCGCCTGTCCTCGTCCCACGGGTATTCGCAGAAGGAGCGCGGGGCGGTGGGGAGGAGAGTCGAAGGCCCGGCCAGCAGTGCGCGCGCGAGGCAGGGAGGGGGCCCCCAGCGCGGGTGCCCAGCGTCCCCCGGCGCACGGCAGGGGCTGGGTCTCGGGGGACGGAGCACCCCCCGCTCCGGGCCGACGGCAGGTGGCCGGGGGCGGGGAGCACGACGCGCTCGCTGTCCCGAGCGGAGCGGAGCGCGGCCGCACCAAAGCGCGGCGCACACCCAGTGGGCGGAGAGGCCCCCGCGCACCTCCCCGCTGCGTGCCCACGGGGCGCGCGCTCGCCGCCACCCCCACCCCCACCCCGCCCGCGGGGTCCGGGGGCCCAGCCGCCCCCGCCCGCCCCCGCGTGGCCTCACCTTGCCGGGGAAGGGCCCCGGGAGGAGCAGCTTCAGCGCCTGCCTCTTCAGCTCCACCAGGCGGGCGTTGCAGTTCTCGCACCAGACGCCGCGGTCCGAGCCGGGGGAGGAGCCGCCGCCGCTGCCGGAGCCCGGGGAGCCGGTGCCGAAGCCCGGCGAGCCGCCCAGGGAGCCCGGCGAGCTGGTGCCGATGCCCGGGGAGGCGGGGCCCGGGGAGCCCGTGAAGGAGCCGGGGGACGAGGTGCCCGAGCCGGGGGACGGGGTCCCCGACGAGCCGAGCGCCGAGCCCGCGCCCTCGGGGGTGGGCCGGCTGCCGGCGCGCGACTCCTCGTACGCTTTCCGGTACCAGCTCTCGGGGGAGAAGGGCGCCGCGGGCTTGGTGGGCGAGCAGACCTCGTTCACCTGCGGGGTAGACGTGCAGAGTCAGGGGCCGTGGGGCGCCCGCGCCCCCGCGCCCCCAGGGCCCGGCCGAGCGCCACGGCCGCGCGCCCCGGACCCTCCGAGCCCTGCGGCGGAAGGTGCCTCCGTCTGTCCCGCTCACCGTCCCCGCCGCTCGGGTGCCCCTGCGCGGCTTCCCCGGCGCCGGCGCACTCCTCCTCGGGTCCGGAGGGGAGGGCTGGCTCGGGGGCTTCCCGCGGGTCCTGCGAGGGGGAACCCATACAGTCACCCATCCCGGGAAAAGCCCCGGTTCGAGATCCTGGAAGACGCTATGCCGCGGGCTGAGGGTGGGGGAGCATCTGGGTTTTTTATTCATCTGGGGTGCAGCCCTGCGGATCCTGAAGGTACATGGAAGGAGCTCCAGGCTCCGGGGAAATGATCGCGAGGAACCGCAGAGAATTCGTGCACACCCTCCCCCTGGTCGGCTTAACTCTGCCTGGAAGTGCACGAATGCTGCAAAAGTTAGGGGTGCGGGGACCGCCAGGATCGCGGGGGCTGAGAAAATCCTGGGGGCCCGGCGAGCGTGCGGGCGTCCTCGCGGGCGGACCCGCCTCCGTGCACGCACGCCCAGCCCGCCCGGCGGAGGCGCCCCTGCGGCGGCGGGAGAGCCCGGGGCCGCCCCGTGGAGCCGCCCGCCGCGGGGAAAGGGGCCCCCGGGTCGAGGAGGGCGCCGGGAACGCGCCTCCGCATTGTACCCGTCACAACTTACCCCGTATTTCTTGCCCCTGCTGGAGACCGCCAGCCTCTCTTTATTCCCAGCTACCGAATTCATGGTGGCTTTTCCAGCGGAGAGGGTCTAAATGTTCCACCAACGCTACATCCAGAAGGTCTTCCAACCCAGAAGGGTCCCCCCGTGGTCGGGGGCCGCCTCTTGGCCCTCAAGTCAAGATTTCTTAATTGGGGGGGGGGGGGGGCGAGAGAATCGAAGCAAATGGAGCCCAGAAGTAATAGCACTAATTTGCAGAACGGGTTGGAGTGGCTGGTTTATTCTCCTCCTCAAATAATGCTCTTCCCCATCCTCTTCGGCCTCCTCCAGTCGCGCGTTTTCTTCTCACGGTCACATCCGGATCATTGGCATTTCCCCCCCGGCCAAGTGCGCGAGGGAAGCGAGGAGGGCGGCCGGGCACACGCGGCTGCAGGGACGGTGGGCGAGCCCCGCGCCGCGCCCCGGCCGGCGACCGGCGGCGGGAACTTGTCTCCTCCACGGAGCTCGGTAACTGAGTTCAAAGAAATTCTCCCAAAATATAAAGATCCAGGCTCGGGGAGGAGCCTCGGCGCGTGGCGGAGCCAATATCCGCCAGCCCGCTCGGCCTGACAGTTGCGCGAGGGCAGGGAGAGGCGGCTCGGCGTGGCCCGGGCGCCGCCGCGGTCAGTGCGCGCGTGTGCGCCCGGGCGCAGCGCGGAGCCTCGGGAACCGCCGCCCCGCCGCCCGGGAGCCCGCCGCCCGCCCGCCGCCGCCGCCGCCGCCGCGCCGCCCCGGATCCATTTTATGCGGCGGCGCGCCCGCCTGACAGCGCGAGGCGAGCGCCGGGGGGGCGGGGGGAGGTCGTAAATCTCGCCCCTCGCGGGGAAGTTCCTGGAGAGCGGCCGGCGGCCGGGGCCCTAATGAGACGCCGCTGCGCGCGCCTGGCGCCGAGGGGCAGCGCCGAGCCCGAGGGCTGCGCAGAAATGGGCCCGGGCCTCCCCGCCCCCAAGTGCTTTCTCTTCCTGGCAAGGCTTGCAGTTCTGCCTTTGAAACGCCGTGTGAAAAAGGGACTGAGTCACAAACAAGTCCGCAAACATGCCGGGTCCTCCCCCCCGCCCTTTGTTCTCCGAGACCTGCCCTGCAAACCTTCTCGGGATCGCCCTGCCAAGCCCCGGGCCGGCCAGCGGGCTCCCCCGCCCAGCCCACCGCCGGAGGACCGGGGACCTTCGCGGGCGCCCCCTCCCCGGGCGGCGCGCCCCGATCTGCGACGTGCCGGGCCGCCCAGGGCTGGCCCAGGTGAGCGAGCCCGGGATCGCGCGAGCCGCCGCCGCGCGGGGGACACTGAGGGATCCGCCGGGTGCGCTCGCACCGCGGGCCCGGAGAGGGGCGTGTGCGGGCCGACCTCGCCGCGCCGCGCCCCGGGCGCCCCCCTCGGCTGCCCGCCTTCCCTTCCGTCCCGCGCCTGGACCCGCGGAGCCCCGGAGCCCCCCAGCCGCCGCCCCCCGCGCGGCGCCGGAGAGCGCAGGAAACCGGCATCTGCCAGGCTCCACACGTGGCTGCTCCGGGGTGTCATTTTTCATTTCCCGGGAGGACATTTCTCCCGGTGAGCCGGCAGGTCTGTTTTGTGGTGACCTTTAATTAACACCCCGAGAGACGCCTGGAGGAGGACCGGCCCAGCGCGGGGTCACGTGGGGTGTAATGGCATCTCCGCTCCCGGAGACACCGGCCTGGGGGTGGGCGAGGGCTCCAAGGCCGGTAGGGGCTTTCCAGGGGCTCGCCTCCTTCTGCGATAGGGAGGGGGCGGAAGACACCCTTCTGGGGGCGCTGAAGCCCCGGGGCGACGCCCCTCCCGCCCAGCTCCGGGGGATTGTTCCGCGCCCCCCTCTCGCGGCCGCCCACCCGCCGCAGCCCGGGCATGGGAAGATCTCAGCCGCCAGAGCGAGGTAAGAGGTCAAAATGAAGATGTCGAGAACAGTGTGGAAGTTTCCATTACGTTCCTGCTTCCAATTTAAAAGCGATCACATCGAGAGAGAGGACCTCGGGGGGCAGGTACGCCTCCAGGCGGCCCACGGCAGCTGCGGCCACATCTGTATTCAGCTGAGCTGCGGAGGAAACGGCCTGTCCTCTCGCGCCGCGCCGCGGAACAGCAGCGAGCGGCCCGGAGAGAGGGACCAGCCGGAGGGGCCCGGGGGGGCGGGGCCGGGCCGGGCCGGGCCGGGCCGGGGGGCGGGGGGGAGTCGAGGGAGAGCTGCTGCGGCGCTGCGACATCCACCTTGGAGACGCCCGAGACCAGAGCTGGTCTGATTCGCATCCCCGAGGAGCTGGGTCCCCAAAGTGTGTTTGGTGAGCTCCGAGCGCCCTCTGTTGATAACGGTTTACAACCGGGGCCCCCGCAGGAGAGTTCGGTTCGAGGCTTTTAAAGATGGACGGAACATTCACGTACAGTGCAAGGCACACATCTTTCAAAAAAAGGAAGTGTACAGTTCTGTGATTTTTGCTAAATATATGCTCCCGGGCACCTGGATGGCTCAGGGCTGAGCGTCCGCCTTTGGCTCAGGTCGTGATCCTGGGGTCCTGGGATGGCGTCCTTTCTCTCCCTCTGCCTATGTCTCTGCCTCTCTCTGTGTGTCGCTCATAAATAAATAAAATCTTTAATTAATTAATTAACTCCCATGCAATCCACCCCCTCAATCAGGTATAGATTTCTGTTAGTCCACAAAGCTCTCTCCTGCCTTTCCTCCAGCGTCCCACCCCTGAGGCACAGCCACTGCTCTGATTTCCATCACCATGGATTCCTTTTGCCTGATCTTGAACTTTTTATTCATAGAATCCAGGCGGTATGCGTTCTTTTGTGTTTGGCTTCTGTCACTTAGTGCAAAGTTTTTGAGCTTCATGAGGTTGGGTCCAGGTCTGTGATCTGCCTGTACCGTTTTTCAGGGCTTGTCTCTCCTGCCCTCTCTTTGTTAGCTGAGTTTTTTTTTTTTTTTAGGATTTTTTTTTTTTTATTTGAGAGAAAAAGAGAGAGTGAGAGAGCATGAGCAGAGGGAGGAGCAGAGGAAGAGGAAGAAGCAGGCTCCAGAGGTGGGGCTCCATCCCAAGACCCTGCATCATGACCTCAGCCCAAGGCAGATAGTTAACCTACTTAGCTACACAGCACCCCCCCCCCTTAACTGAATATTTTTTTAGTGTTCCACTTCCATCTCCCTACTGGCCTTTTAGCTCTAATGATTATAATGTGCCTCTTTAATTTATCACGGGCCACTTAGAGTTAACATTTGTGCCACTTGACCTAAAATGTAAGAAATTTGCAAGAGCAAATTCCATTTCACCTCCCTCTTTTGTGCTATGTTGATCAATTTTATATCTACATACATCATAAAACCCACAATACAATCTTACCAATTTTATTTTAAACAACCTGTTGTCTTTTAGTGAAACTAGGAAATTTTAAATTTAGTTTTTCCTCTGTGCCCAGTTTTGCCATTTCTGGGACTCTTCATTTTTTTTCCTCTAGGGCCAACATTCTAACTGGGTCATTTCCCTTCTGACGGAAGGACTTCTTTTAGAGCATATCTTGTACTGAGGGTCTCCTGGCAACAAATTCTCTCAGCTTGCACTTATCTGAAAATATCTTTGTTTCATATTTTGTGTTTGAAGAACAGTTTAGCTGGATGTAGAATTCTAGGTTGACAGTTCTATTTCTTCCAGCCCTTTAAAGATGTCAATCATTATCTTCTGGTCTTTTTTACTTTAAAATTTTTTTCCTTTTTTTTTTTTTAATTCTTTCATTCATTCATTTTTAAAGAGAGAGAGAGAGCAAGTGGGGAGGGGCAGAGGGAGAGGGAGAGAGAATCCTAAGCAGACTCTCTTGATCTCAGGACTCAGACCATCACCTGAGCCAAAATCAAGAGTTGGACGTTTAACTGACTGAGCTATCCAGGCACCCCTGCCTTTTTTGTTTCTGATTGGAGATCAACAGTAATGCCATAGGAATTCCCTGTGTGTAATATGTCCTTTTTTTCTGGATCCTCTGAAGATTTTCCCTTTACCGTTAATTTTCAACAATTTGCTTATGGTGCTTCTAGATGTGCTTCTCTCTGTAGTAATCCTGCTTGAGGTTTGCTGAATTTCTAGGACCTATAAGTTAATCTAGAAGTTTTTCACCAAATTGGGGAGCCCTTCAGCTATTTTTTATTCAGATTACTTTCGGCCCATTCTCTCTTTCCTCTCCCTCTGGGAGTCCAATTACATGTATATTATTGCACTACTTGAATCATCTCAGAAGTTACTAAGGTGGTTCTATTTATTAACATTATCCTTACCCTTCAGTTCTTCAAACTGGATAATTTGTCAATCCTTTATTAAGTTTCCGAAGCATTGCTTCTGCTACCTCCACTCTCTGTTAAGACTATCCAGTAAATTCTTCATTTCAGATATTGTACTTTTTAATACATGCTTATGAACATGTATAGTTTCCACTTACCTGCTTCTTTTTCCTTTAAATCATCAAACATAGTCATGATAGAAGCTTTAAGTTTCCTGTCTGCTAATTCCAACATCTGGCTCATTTGGGGGTCACTTTCTATGAACTGATTTTTCTCTTGACTCTGAATCACATCTTTCTGTTTCTTTCCATATCCGATATCCAATCAATTTTAGCTACATGCTGAATACAGTGGACCTTACATCATAGAGATGCAAGATTCTCTTATTTTCCTTTGAAGATTTTGTTCTAGCAGCAGGCAGTTAAGCTAGTGGTGGATCACCTTCAACTCATAGCAATGTGGCTTTATGCTTTGCTAGACCAGATCTATGTAGGTTGTGCCTTATATCTAAGAAAAATTCCTTGGTCTTGATACTTGTTCTTTACCCCTCAAGTATGGTGCTTTTGGGGTGTCAGGAAAAAGCCCAGTGTGTTTACCAGACCCTCCAACTTGGGACTTATACTCTAAGCTCTGCTCCCCTGAAGTGAGAGCTGCTGAAATCGATTCTTTCAGCTTCCAGATGTTGCTCCTCAACTTCTTGTAGCTCTCCCATGTATTGAAAATTGCAAAATATCAGCCAAGGACTTGGGGGGAATGGCAGGTTTGGGGGCTGCCTCTCTCTTTGTAGATTTCCCTTCTCCCTTTCCAGCAATGGCCCTCAATTCTACCATGTAATGCCTCACACCAGAAAAACCAGCTATCTCCTTGAGTTATAGCCCCTGTGCCCAGCAGACAGGAACAAACCCATATAATCCTTCTTTGGGGGACTGAACCCCTGAGTCCCCAGGCTTTCTGTTGTTGTTATCCAGCTTGTAATTATTTGCTTCGGGGAATTCATTTGTATATAAAGTAGTCCCTAATTTTAGTTTTAATGGTGGCTTTTCAGGTCTACCTTGGGTTTTTTAGGATTCCTGTAGCTTCAAGGGTTTTTATTCTGTGAGTTATCAGCCTAAAAAGTTAGTCTTTAAAGAGCCTAACTATATATCACTTCTCAGTCTTATGGCTAAGGTCAAGTGTAAAGAGTCTAACTCTAATTTTATTTTCTGTTGCACTGAAGGATTCTAATGATGCAACCAAAACCTTCACTAGATAGATAGAGTAATCTATATAGATTTCTTACATTTTGACATTTGATGACGTTAACACCATTATGTCAAAGACACACACACAAATACACACACACCTTATTTTATGAATGAAGAAATTATATACTGGCTTCTAAAAGCCGAGCGCTTCTATAGACATCAATTTATCTATTCCATTGATACCCATGGATGAAACAACATCTCCCTGTTACATCCACAAGTATAAAGTGCAAAAGGCTAAGATCTATTACTTGGCTAAGAATGAAACTCTTATTCCTTGTTGCTTAATTATTAAATAGATATAACTTCTTTGGGAATGTTTCTTTTTTAAAAAATCATTTTATTTATTTTATTCATGAGAGAGAGAGGCAGAGACATAGCAGAGGGCTCCCACGGGGAGCCCGATACAGGACTCGATCCCAGGACTCCGGGATCATGCCCTGAGCTGAAGTCAGATGCTCAACCACTGAGCCACCCAGGTATCCCTGGGAATGTTTCATGGGACTTTTTTATCAACAGAAAATGCAATTTTGCTTTCTCATTATTTATACCTCAGGGACAATTAGCAAATATATTATGTAAGTGTATATTTGAAAGTCTAAAAGAATAAATAAAAAAAGATTTTTAAATCAGGCTGGAAACTTCTAATGGCTAAGCAGATAACAGATTCCACTCTTTAATACTTTTCTTTTGAAATAACTTCGGTTTTGATTTGGGCACAAACATGCAAGCAGAGCCAGTGGACTGACTGCATGTGCCAGAGGCAGCTGAGTTTCTCCTTGAAAGATAATTAAAGCAGCTTACACTGTCCATGTGGTATCTTGATGAATATGCACACAATATTTGCATCTGATCTACTGTGTGTTCTGGGGACCATATGATCATGTGTGGGCTGCCAAAGAGTCATCAGCAAGCTGGTGACTTTCATTTGTGTGCTTGGTCACTACTGCAGTGTAAGGGGACAGTTGTTACTCTGTAAGCCAAGGAAGGCTCTCCACTCTTGGACTACCATTTCAAACACTAATCATTTTATCCTTGTAAATTCCTTTTGTGCTAAACTACAACTTTGATTTCAGTCCAAAGTTGACCATAGATAAAGATAGAGAAAGAGAAAGGGTTTGAACCAAATTTGTGTGGCTGGAGTGATAAATTTTTTTTAAGATTTTATTTATTTATTTGAGAGAAAGAGAGAGAGAGAGAGCACAAGTACCAGGGGAGGGGCAGAGAGAGAGGGAGAAACAGACTCTCTGCTGAACAGGGAACCTGAAGTGAGGATCATGACCTGAGCCGAAGGCAGACACTTAACCAACTGAGCCACTCAGGTGCCCCTGGAGTGATAAATGTTTTATCATTATTTTTATTGTGCTTTCAGGATAGGAAAGAAAAGATCAGTTATCAAAAACAGAGTAGACCAGACAATGAGTGTTCAGCCCATGGACATTGGGCACCAGATGTGACAACCATGAACCATACCACCACTTATCACAAGAAGTAACCTGTTTTGAAAAGGGATCGTGGCATCCCATGTGTCACTGTTTATGATTGTGAAGAAAGAAAAACAACCTACAGGTGCATATGTCGGGGATGGGTTTAATAAATTACACTAGCCTCAGACCATGAAATACTATACAGCCATTAAAAACATTTTCATAAAAGAAGAATTTTATGGAAGTAATAGAAAGATAGTGATGATGTATTAGTATTAAAAACTGCTAGAATCCAGCATCCAAATATTAAAATATTAAGAGTAAAACAGCTCTCTGGGAGTTTCCAATTCTGTTTTCAGACACAAATGTAATATTATTATTATAAGAAAAAGGTTACTAAAATAAGAAAAGAGATTACAGTGAGTTTTGATTGTTAGGAAAGGGATCACAAGGAACCAGAGGGCAAAGAATAGCACTGCCCCACAAACATCCATGGTTATGTGTCCAGGCACACACACACACACACACACACGCCTGCATGCTCAGTCAAGGCCAGGATACAATGAAAAACACAAAAACAAAAACAAAGCCAGGAAGGGAAATGAGAATATCTGTGATTAAAAATAAATATTGTACAATACAATAGGTTTTCAGGGTGCCTGGGTAGTTCAGTCTGTTAAGTGCCTGCCTTCAGCTCAGGTCATGATCCCAGGTCTCAGGATTAAGCCCCGAATCAGGCTCTCTGCTCAGCAGGAAGATTGTTCCTCCCTCTCCTTCTGCCCTTGCCCCTGCTTGTGCTCGCTCTCAAATAAATAAATAAATAAATAAATAAATAAATAAATAAATAAGTTTTCAAAGCACTTTACCAAAGAAAGAAAAAACTAATCCTAATTCATTTGTCTGTACAACTTGCTAAATTTGGAATTTGGAATGTAAGAGAGGGAAGTCAGAGCTCTCAAGAGGTGAGGTGGCTTGCCCAAAGACACAGATCCAGCCAAGGGAGAGTGCCAAGGAAAAAACACAGAGCCTTCTTTGATGCCCAGTCGGGAGCCAGAAACAGAGGTGCCCGCAGGTTGGCAGCAAATGGAAATAAGAAGGCTGTGACAGCCCAGGACATGAAGTAAAACCAAACCACATCTGTTTGATGACAGGTCTGACAAACTGAGAGCAGAGCTGGAGCCAAATGTCATTGTGTGGGTGCCGGGCAACATTTTTGTTTAAGATTTCTAGAACAGCATTCAGCTTATGGGCAGGTCAAGCACAGCCCAGCAAGACAAAGACAACAGTTAGGGGAGGTCAGAGAAGGGTGGGATATTCCCTCTGGAGGGGTTGGCGAGGGACCCCCCCCCCCCCGGGCAAAGAGACTTTGATGAGGCACGGCAAGATGGAGCAGAGATTATGAAACCTCGAACAAGGGACAAGGAGGTCACAAGGGTGCCATTTTTCCAGACAGGCCTACTGGTTAGGAGGCAAAAAGCAATAGGAGATGTCCTCATTTGATAATTAGAAAATATCACCTAATCCAAAAGCAAAAGCTGTGAACATGTATTTCACCCTAAAAAAGTGGACAAATAGCTTAATGAGCACATGAAATCATGCTCAACAGCGTTAGTCATCATGGAAGTGAAAATTAAAAGCCACAACAAAGTACCTCCAGAAAGACACAGCAACAAAGATCCTGGAGGATACGGAGAAATACGGGGGCTCTCGTGCACTGCTGATGGGAATGGAAAATGGTGTGGCCGCTTTAGAAGGCAGTTTGGCAAATGCTCAAAAAGTTCAGTATGAAATTATTGTCCTACCCATTCATTCTACTCCTAAGTGTCTACCTGTGAGAAAAAAGCAAAAAACGAAAAAACCTGTGTCCACACAAAAACCCGCATATAGCACACTTGCTCATGGCAGCGTTATTCCTAAGAGCCCCAACACGGGAGCAACTTAAGTGCCTGTGGTTCGTGAAGGAAGGGACGGATAGAGTAGGCCATCTCCGCACGACGGGACAGCACCGAGCACTAATAACACGGCAGCCCTGCTACAGGTGCCACCTCTATGAGCCTCACGAGCATTATTTGGAGTGAAAAAAAACACACCTAGCACACCTGGGTGGCTCAGCGGTTGAGCATCTGCCTTCGACCCAGAGTGTGATCCTGGAGACCCGGGACTGAGTCCCAAATCGGGCTCCCGGCAGGGAGCCTGCCTCTCCCTCTGCCTGTGTTTCTGCCTCCCTCTCTCTCTCTCTCTCTCTCTCTCTCTCTCTCCCTCTCTCTCTCTCATGAATAAATAAATAGAATCCTTAAAAAAAAAAATGCCTGAAAGATCAGACACTATAGGATTGCATTGATGTGAAATGCTCAGAAAAGGCCAGCAGAGAAGCCCAAAAGCAGATCAGTAGTTGCCTAGGGATCAGGGAGGGGCAGGGATCTGCTGGCCTGAGTGATCATACAGGGCGATGGAGACTACTTTATGGTGATGGCTGCCGCACTAGTACATCTACAAAAACAAAAACAAAAGTGTGCATGTGAGTAGGATGACTTATTCTTTTTTAAGATTCAATTTCACGACCATGAGATCATCACTTGAGCCGGAATCAAGACTTGGACACTTGACCAAGGCTCCTCATGCATGACTTTTATTATATGTAAAATGTATCTCAAGAAAGCTGTTTTTTATTTTCATTTTATTTTTTAAAGATTTTATTTATTTATTCATGAGAGACATAGAGAGAGGCAGAGACACAGGCAGAGGGAGAAGCAGCCTGCATGCAGGGAGCCTGATGTGGGACCGGATCTGGGGACTCCAGGATCACGCCCTGAGCCGAAGGCAGACACTTAACTGCTGAGCCACCCAGGCGTCCCAAGAAAGCTGTTTTTAAAAAGTGGTGGAAGAGGCAAAAGGCAAGGGAAATGAGGAATCCGTTCCAGGCCATTAGCACTGGGCCAGCTCGGCTTGGAGACTAAACGGACCTGAGAAGGAAGGTCACTGTATCAAGACTGGCTTGCAGGCCTGAGAGCAGGACAAGAAAAATGTGGCAATACTGTCTTCAACACAAGGCACATGGGAGGAAGGTGGTGTGTTTGATTTTGAAGAGATACAGGCACAATGACCCTCTGAAGCAGAATCCTCAGAAATAGGGTTCCTGAAGTGTGCCACTTCAGGAGCCAGCACAACAGGCATCAGCCAGCATGAACCCCCACACTGAGAAAGGCTTCAGGAAACACTGGCTGACTGGTGGTGGGAATTGAAGGGTCAGAAACCATGCTGGGAATGTGTGCTTTAAAAAAAAGGTTGTGGTATTAGGATCTCAGTAAGGACCCACCAGAGCAAGGTCACAGAGGCAAGGAAGAAGGGATGGGCTGTCTGCACTTAAGCATTGTGAGTGCCAGCGGTGCAGGAGTGACCAGAAGCCACCAGCCAGCCACAGGGGGCCATGAGCAGAGAGGCACACACAGCCCAGGGGAGATCTGCAAAGACCATTGTTGGGGCGGGGGACGGGGGGGTGGGTAGCCACATGAAGATCCTGTTTGCAAAAGAGAGTAACTTTCAGGAGGTGTGAGATTCCAGGAGTTCCTCCAAAAAGGACTTGAAATCAGGACCAATGTTTCCAACCAGTGCTGTCATTGACTGCACCCTCAATAGGCATCTCCCAGCTGTGTGCTGCCCGAGCCCTGGGTACCAGCATGAGGAGTCTCTGGTTCTCCTCTGAATTGCGGACACCTCCACTCTCATATCAGCAGCCACTCCTTGTGGTGCCTCTGCCTTGGGTCGCACCAGCTGCACAAATTCTGCTCTCACATGTCCCCATCACCCAGTATGTCCTCCCAGTGTCGTGTCTTCCCTGCAAAACCACTAGTTCTGAGTTACTCACACTTGGGCCCATTTCCAGCTCATAAGTTGGAAATGCAGTGTTTCTGTATGGATGGATGGGTGGATGGATGGATGGATGGATGGATGGATGGATGGATGAGTGGGTAGGTGGGTGGGTGGATGGGTCGGGAGATGGGAGTGGAGATGGATGGATGCCTGGGTGGGTGTATAGGTGGATGAGTAGGTGGGAGAATGGATGAGTGGATGTATGGGTGGAGGGTGTATGGTTGGCTGGGTGTGTGGGTGGGTAGACAGGCGAGTGGTTGGGAAACATGACCTTGAAGAAAGAGGGATCCAGTAAGCGTAGCTGGATGACACACAGTCCTGGGTGGGGGGATAGTGACAGCTCACACTGTTTCTATAAAAAGGCTGTGATTGAGATCAAGCCGTGATCCTTCTTGTTACCTTTATACATATATTTAAATCATAGAACTTAAATTTAAAGCCTCGTTTAAAAACAACAATACAGACAAGTGTCAGGGAATTCAGGAGTTATGGTTTCCACAGCAACATTCACGTGGCTACCCAACTACTACTAAATAAATTAGATTAAGAATTTATATTGCCCTTGACATTCAGCCATATGCTAAGCAATCGCTTTATTGGTTTATAATCCCTTGCAGCCACCTGTGAGGGAGGCAGCCTTCTCACTCCCACATTAAGAATGAAGAAACCAAATCCCAGGAGAAGAACTATGTGCCCAGAGAAACCCAGCCGATGCCTAGCTGGCTAATGGGACTCTCCATGTGGCAGCAGGCAGCAGGGTAAAATGCCGACAGCAGGGCTGCTCAGAGTGCATGAATAAAATTGATCATCATTAAGTGCCTACTGTGTGCTAGAGCCTTCTGGTGAGCTTTTCCTGCCACTGAAAAGACTGAGTCACAAGCAACTAAAGTCACAATAATAAAAACCAGAACCTTTTATTCCGAGTAGAAGAAATCCTGTATAGCTTTGGTTCAACTGGCTTCTATATGACCAACTTCACTATGAGCACAGACCCATAAATGCATATGAAGAGAAGGAAAAAGCTCCCTCCAGTGAGAAGGAGCTTCAGAAGGAGGAGGAGCAACAAACACTCAGGTGTCAGAGGATAGAAGCTGTGGCTTGGGTACAAGATTGCCTTTGGAGAGCTTCACTTATTTGGTAGGGGGAGAGAGCCCACTGGAGGTGTCAGATATTTATTTTGGCAAATTTTTCCCTGTAGTGAATCTTACAAATCTCATCTCTCAAATGAACATGGGTATGTGGATTGAAAGCACAACCCGGGGCACCTGGATGGCTCAGTCAGTTGAAGGATGGGCTCTTGATTTCAGCTCAGGTCATGATCTCGGGGTTGTGAGATCAAGCCCTGCATCAGGCTTCTGACCGAGCATGGAGTCTTCTTGAGATTCTCTCTCTCTCTCCCTTTGCCCCTCCAACCCTTCCAAAAAAGCACAACCAAAGGCCTGAAGCCACAAATTGTGATGTGTGGCCCCCAGGCCCCAGACAGGGAGGCAGACCTGGGACTGAGTGTTAGCTCTGGCCTTAGTCATCATCTTAACAAATGATCTTTAAGGAGGAGTAAACAGCAACACATGAAATGCAGAGCCATGCTAAATTGAGAGGTGTTGCCAACACTCCCGAAGAAAGTGAGAGAATGTGTGAAAATGCAGAGTCTCTGAAGTGTGAGAAAACAAAAAGCACAAAGCCAGCCAAAAGCATCAAACTACTGACATCAAGGAGGTGAATTTTGAACCCCATACTTGGAATGGTTGACAATTAGAAAGCAGTTTTCCCTAAAAGACAAGTGAGAGAGATTTGGCTCAAAATTCATAATAAACTTTTGCGACAGTAAAATAGGCCCACTTTGTGCAGGAAGCTTTTCCAAACAAGTCCAACTTACCCACTGTATTCTCTACAGATCTGCTGGTACTGTGGTCTTGTCTCCCCCCACCCCCCTACCCCCATCCCTCATCACCCAGCCTCAAGCCAACAGCTGTGTGACACCACCAGGCAGGAGCTGTCCATGGTTGGCTGCCGTTCGCTGTTTTCCCCAGCAACTCTAGAGTTCTCCAGCCATGATGCAATGCTGGGCTGCAAGATGTTTGCTAAGACTGTCTAACTTAAGGTCTGAGACAGGCATTTAAGGGTTCAGTATCATGTGCATGATACCTGCTGTGAGCTCCTGAAAGCCAGCAGCCACGTCCTTAATGATATCCCTAACATTCCGGACAGCGCCGGGTGTGGCTCCTAATACACGTTTATGGTGGAAGTGAGTGTGTATCAGTATTCATGTGCTCTGTTTTTCCTGTGAAATAGCTCGCTCCAAACTTGATGTCAAACACCACATTGTGTTCTGAATGCCTTATAGGCCAAAAGACAAATGTGGTGTATGATCACAAGTAATTAAAGAATGTAGGAGAAGTTGCTTAACAGTGAAGACCAAAGCAACTAGAATATGTATAAAGTCTAAAAATAACTATGGTAAAACAAGACCGTTTTCAGTGAGTCCATTTCTAGGGGTGAGAACAAAGACAGAAACACATACTAGTTCGAGGAGCTTAAAATTGAGTGATGGATTTAAAGTTAAGAAAGTGCAGGCAAGCTTTCAAGGTAAATATAATGACTGCAAAATCTAGCAGACTGTGTAATGTCTTCCTTTGCTACTGGAGGCAAGCCCGTCACTGATGAATTTTAAATGACACCTGGATGATCCTCTAGTCAAATGTTCAATTCTATGCCTGCATAGGACATTACTCTGTAACAGTTGGATTTTCAGAGTAATTTATAGTGAATGAGTAGAACCCCCTCCCCTTATTCTTCTACAGTGAAAGCTTAGCATAGTTATTTCATTTATACTGATGAGGTGCCCAAAACACAACAAGGCTGAATGATATGCCCAGCCCAAAAAAGAAGCTAAAATGGCAAGGAGAGGATTAGAATCCCAAATCGCAAGTCATGTTTTTCGCTACTCACCTCTTTCTTTGCTACAGTGAGCAAGGGACACCGCTATTCTGGGACTCCTTGAGCCCACGGGACATGCTTCTTGAGACCTACCCCTGGCTTGTGTTTTCAGGTTCCCAAGCACTACATGCAGGTCATTTTTCCTTTTATGTTATTGATAAATTCACCTAGACTTACAAAACCCTCTCCTCCTTGTGAGCCTTCACGTAGCTGAGATGCTTGGGACTGGTTTTTACATTTTGTGTAGGGCAGTATGATCCAAAGTTTAAAAACCCAAACTCCAAAGTCAGGTTCTAGCTATGTAACCTTAGACAAGTTGCTCAGCCTCCATTTCCTCTTTTCTCATCTATAAGATGAGGGTGAGTAATAATGCCCACCTGACAAGGGCCAAATTAGGTAATTTACATGAGAGGCTTACTACAGTCCTGGAGGTAGCTCCATAAATTCGAGCTTAGAATCATTACTTTCTGAAAATTTGAGGCAGAACATTCCTACCATGTGGGACAACAAAGTCTGACCGACCACAATCCATGAAACAACTCTTTCACTAAAGAGAATAAAGCAGGAAGAGCAAAGAGGGTAGATATTCTGTGCCTTCAATGGGACGTCAGCCCTGTTCTCTACTCTTATATATTCCCCCTTAATAGTAGGAGCTGGAAGCTGGGAGCTACATTTCCCAGAATACCAACTGATTGCACCACCCAGAGCACTCAAGTGGGATCCAGAAGATGGATGGGATATGAGCCATCATGTGGCTCCCCCTTCAGGAGCAGGCACCTGTGGCGCACCAAAGGATCACAAGGGCCTTCCTTCCTGGGGAATTCGTGTAATGTGACACTGGCAATGGGTCCTGTGGGCTCCGAAACTTACTGCTCCTCAGTTAGTGTGGGCCGAGACAGCTGGTGATGGCTTTCCCTCCCCTTGCCACCCCCTACCCATCCAGCGATTCTGCAAGACCTTCATTCCTTGAATTAAATCTCTTCTTGCTTGAGATACCCAGAATGGTTTGTGTTCCCCTGACTGATCCATCGCCTAAGAAGTGAGAAGTCTCAACACATTCATAATTATTTATTATTCATTCGTTCATTCAGCACTTAAGGCAAGCAAGGCACCGTTCTGGGTGTTGGGAATACAACAGCAAACCAAACAGAACTCACATGTTAGTGGGGCAACCAAGTGGGAATAAATGAATAAACAAATATGGCGGGGTTGGTAAATGCAGGCGAGGAGGGTGGATGGTGCTCTTTTGGAATCTATATGAACATCTCTTTCTTTTAAGATTTTTACTTATTTATTTGAGAGAGACAGAGCACAAGCAGAGGGAGCAGCTGGCAGAGGGAGAAGCAGGCTCTCTGCTCATAGGGCTTGATCCCAGGACCCTGGTGAGCCCAGGGCAGACGCTGAACCAACTGAGCCACGCAGGAGCCCCTATCCTTTTTTTAATCATGGTTAAACACACATAACATAAGATTTACCAGCTTAACCATGTTTAAATATATAGGTCAGTGGCGTTAAGTACATTCACACTGTTGTGCAGCCATCACCACCATCCATCTCTAGGACCTTTTCATCTTCTCACAATGAAGCTCTGAACCCACTGAACACTTCACCCCCCCATCCCCTCCCCGGCCCCTGACACCACCATTCTTCTTTCTCTGTGGTTTCCACTCCTTTAGATCCCTCCTAGAAATGACGTTTGTCCTCCCGTGACTGATCTCTCACTTGGCACAATGTCCCAAAGATTCAGCCCTGCTGGCGGCCCACATCTAGAAGGTGGGATTTCAGGCAGGCTGGCGGGAGGACGAGCCCGTGCACCAGCAAGGGACACAGACGGGAACACGCTACTGTGTCCCGCGTGCAGATGCAAGAAACAAGGCGGAGTGGACGGCCCTCCTGTCCTCCCCCAACACAGGTGAAGTGGAAAACTACTCAAGGGAAGAAAAATAGCAGAGAACGAAGGTGCATTTCAATCAGCGATCTGCATATCCGTCAACTAAAACCCTGTAGGGTGGAGGCTGAGAGAATCCTGCACATATTGTCTTAACCTAAATAAGGAATGAACGTCTAGCAAGAAATCCGCTCACTCCAGCCCCCTGGGGCCGGGCGGCTCAGCCCACACTTCTCCAGTAAGATCTCAGCGGCAGGCTCTGCTCTGTTCTCTCCCTGTGGCCACCCCCCTGTAAGGGGGATGATGGCCGGAGGGTCCCCATGGGACTGCCTCTGGTCTCACCCACTCCAGGCTCACAAGCAGCTGCACAGAATCATCCCCCGCCTGGAGCCGGAATGGTTCCCAGGGTCCAGGGCCTCAGACCCCGGGTAGGAAGGCTGCCCCCTTTGGAGGAGATCTTTCCAACTACACTCGCCCCTGGAGACTCTCAAACTGTCCTCCTGAGAGGGATGTGTCTGCACCGCGGACTCCGTTGTGTGGCCCTGGAGATCCTCCGTGAGCCAGCGCCACTGGACCTCCGTGTTCTCCCGCAAACTCTAATGTCCCGCCAAACTGAGCCACGTCCAATTCCCCGCACACACTACGATACCTCTCACTCAAGCCTCTGTTTTTCCCTTTGCCTAGGATGGCCCTCCTGCCATGATCACGCATTCAGTCCTCCCTCCCAGCCCCGATGCCACCTCCTCCAGGAAGCCCTTCACAGAACCTCCAAAGGGATGCACCATCTTCTTCCCCCAGTCCCCATGGCTGACCTGTGTGCGCTCCTGTGGGAAGGGCCCTCTCTCCTCTCAGACCATAAACTCTCCTGCATCACCATTCAACCACATTCAGGTTGGCTCCCCTCGTAGGACCTGACCCATGTCTTTTAAGGTTCAGAGTTTGTTCAGTCAATGAACAGATGGGATAATCATTTATTTGAGTCAAATATTCAACTAGAAAATCGCTCAGCACAGGGATTCCTGAAAATGTCACCATCATATCTGTTTCTTTGGGATGTGCTGCCGCGTATCATCTCACCCAGGATCCAATGTGATCACAGGCGAACGTACCCTAACTTCCATCATAGATTTGTACTCACTTTCAGGTTCTCAATTGTCCTGTGTTTTCTCAGTCATACTCCAGATTTTTAATATCTTCTTAGGCACCCATTAATTTTACCATTTATTTATTTATTTATTTATTTATTTATTTATTTATTTTTTGCAAAGCAAAACAAAAACTAAAAGAGAACTTTAAATTTTGTGCAATACTCCTCAGAAAGTCTCCCTCTAGAGAATGCCATGTTCATAAGTCAAAACCATGTAAATAACTGTAGTGAGTTGAACTGTGCACCCAAAGAGACAGGTCCAAGTCCTGACGTGTCCCCATGTGCATGTGACCCGATTCAGAAATAGGGTTTTTGCAGCTGTAATTAAGTTAAGGACTTGGAGATGAGCCCATCTTGGCCTTGGGGCGAGCCCTTAATCCAGCAACAGGTGTCCTTAGAAGAGACCCATACACACAAGGACAGGTTCTCAGAAGGCAGGGGTGGAGACTGGAGCGGTGCTGCCACAAGTCAAGGAGCTCCTGTGGCCACACGATGCTGCAAGAGGCAGGCAGGAGCCTCCTAGAGCCTTTGGAGGAAGCATGGCCCTGTCAACCCCTTGCTTTTGGACTTCAGGTCTCCGGAACTGTGAGAGAATACATTGCTGCTATTTCAAGCTGTCAAGTTTGTGGCAATTGGTTACGGCAGCCCCAGGAAGAAGCTAACGCATTAATTCACTGTATCAGTCCACAGAATAACACCCAAACCCAGTTCTTAGACCAGCCTCCTCTCTTCCCGTGAGGCTCTATACACACACACACACACACACACACACACACACACACACACACCACACACACACACACTTGTATGTAGCCCTATTCCCTCCCCACCTGCCTCTTGAATCATTTCCTTTCGTCTCAGCTCACTTGAACTCCTGTTTTGTGGTCCCTGCCCCTTGTGGGCCATCATAACCAGCCACCCCAGATCCAGACCAGGGGGCTTACACAGCAAACATCCCTTTCTCGGGGATCCCTGGGTGGCGCAGCGGTTTAGTGCCTGCCTTTGGCCCAGGGCGCAATCCTGGAGACCCGGGATCGAATCCCACATCGGGCTCCCGGTGTATGGAGCCTGCTTCTCCCTCTGTCTGTGTCTCTGCCTCTCTCTCTCTCTCTCTCTCTCTGTGACTATCATAAATTTCTTAAAAAATCCCTTTCTCATGGTCTGGAAGCTAAAGATCCCACCTGGAGGGGACAGGTGGTCAGGTCCTGCTGAGACCCTCTCCCTGGCTACAGACTGCCAACTTCTTCTTGTGTAGTCACCTGGTGGGTCTTCCCAGCATGGCACAGCTGCGTTCTGAGGGCATCACCCTGGTGACCACTCACCTCCCCAAGCCCTGCCTCCCTGCGCCTCCACACTGGAGGTCAGCTTTCAACCTATGAGCTGCTGGGGACACAAATATTCAGCCTGGGGAGATTCCCTTTCTCTTTTCTGTCTGTTTCTTTCTGGTTCAGGGGTACCACTATGCCCAACCTCCTTTCCTCAAGCCAAGGAAGCCTCTGGACCACCCTCAGGGGCCCCCATGATGAATGCTGGGGTGTACTGCACACTTTACTATGAGAGCCAAATCCTCTTGTTTGGAGCAAAACCACAGAAAACAAGTCAACAGCTCCACATCATGTCATGACAGAGTCTTAGCCCACGTCCACCCTATGCACCCTCTCCACATCCTTTCTCTTTGGGGTCATCCTCCCCTGAGCCCCCGCAATGGCAGTCTTTTCCACACCTGCTTCTGTCCAGAGTGGAAAAGCCACACGGTCTCTCATAGGCCTGGGTGTGGTGCTGGGGGAGGTCATGGTGTGGCAGGTTGGGTAGGAAGCTGTCTCCCTGTTGCCCCCGACAGAGCCTCAGCAGAAGGGAGGAAGCCCAAGGCCAGGATCTGGGAGAAAGAAAAGATTTCAAGTGACCTCCTTCTGTCCCTTCATCACGGGAGCCTGTGTTGTTCCCTACCCTTCCCCAGCTCTGGTTTGCTCTCACTCAGCCAGGAGCGAGCGTAGTGAATAGAGTAGATATCCTAGCAGTGCATGGAGGATGTCATTAAACCAGAGCTCCGGGGCAGGCGGGGGGTAAGCTCTGGCACAGCAGAGGTCTCTTTGCCCTCACCCCCCAAAAAACACCATTCAGAAATCACCACGTGCATATGGGGGGTATGTGGGGTGAGTGTGGGGTATGTAGGGTGTGGGGGGCATCGTGTGGTGTGTCTGTGTGTGAGGATCGATTGAACAAACTCTGAACCCTAAAAGACACAGGTCAGGTCCTATGAAGGGAGCCAACCTGAATGTGGTTGAATGGTGACACAGGAGAGTTCTTGGTCTGAGGAGAGAGGGCCCTTCCCACAGGAGCGGACACAGGTCAGCCATGGGGACTGGGGGAAGAAGACGGTGCATCCCTTTGGAGGTTCTGTGAAGGGCTTCCCAGAGGAGGTGGCATTGGAGCTAGGCCACCTATTGTAGGAGGGAGAACTGAATATGTGGTCATGGAAGGTCATATATGTGTATGGTAGGGGGTGTGGGAGTGGGGGTGGCTGTGTGTGGGGGGGTGTGGGGTTGTGTATAGTGTGTGGTGGCTGTGTGTGGTGTACGTGCTTTAGGGAGTGTGTGTGTGTGTGTGTGGTGCATGTGTGGGGTATGCGTGGCGTGTGTAGGGTATATAGGGAGGGATGTGGGGGGTGGACAGGTGTGTACCAGCTGGTGTGTGTGAGCGTAATGTGTGTGGTGTTGGGGGGGGCTTAGGGGGTGTGGCACGGGGGTGTGTGTAGTGTGTGGGATATGGCTTGTGTGCGGTAGGGGGTAGGGCAGGTGTGTGCACAAACGCCCACTTTTTCGGTCCTTTACATTTTCATTATGGAACCTCCCACCCCCACCCCGTTCCTACCAGGGTGCATATGTTGACGCAGCTTTTCCTGCTGTTTCTTGGTTTGTCCTCTTCGGACACGGGCTCTCCACTGCGTGGTGCCCCACCGGGTCGGCTCCTATCACCCCCCCATCTGCTCGCTCCCTCCTCGCAGAGCTGCCCAGAGGAGGAACAGGGGTCCCCACCCACGGCCCCGCAGCGTGCACCCCGGCCTGGCTGGTCGGCCCCTGCCGTGGACAGCCGTCCTCCCGCCCCGCCCCGGGGCTCCGTCCTTTCCCAGCACCCAGTCCTCGTGTTCGTGTCCCCTCCTGGTCCCGCCTCTGACCGGGCCGGTGCCCTGAGGACTGGCGGGCTCCGGGCTGCAGCCCCGACTCCTCCGGCCCCCAGGCCCCGGGGCAGCTCGCTCCTGGACGCCTCCACTTGGAAGTCCACGGACATCTCAATGTCGGCCCATCGCCCCCCAACCCCAGCTGATCGCAGGGACAGAGGCTCCCCTGAAGCCTCGGTCGTCTACCGATGGCACTTCAATGACACAGTCGCACAGGTACAAACCCGTGGGGGGCTGAGGTGCTGGGGGAAGGTGGCCAGTGAGAAATCCCCCCAAGGGGCTGTGCTGAAGGCATTTTGCAAAACAGGCTAAAGTCACCCCTGCTCACCGCAGCCCCACCCTCTGCAGCCAGAAAGCGCAGCAACTGACCAACGCGCAAGGAAAGCATGACGGGGGCACCTGGGGGGCTCAGTGGTTGAGCATCTGCTTTCCTCTCAGGGCATGATCCGAGGGTCCTGGGATCCAGTCCCGCATTGGGGTCCCCACAGGCAGCCTGCTTCTCACTCTGCCTGGGTCTCTGCCTTTCTCTCTGTGTGTCTGTCGTGAATAAATAAATAAAATCTTTAAAAAAAATAAACAAAACTCCCCTTGTCTTGAAAAAAGAAAGAAAGAAAGAAAGAAAGAAAGAATAAAGAAAAAGAAAGAGAAAGAAAGAAAGAAAGAAAGAAAGAAAGAAAGAAAGAAAGAAAGAAAAAGGAAACCTGCCACATCCAGAAATGGAATGTTATTCACCATGGAAGAAATGAAGCTGAACATGTTACAACGTGGATGAGCCTTGAAAACATCACGCTAAGTAAAAGTAAGTAAAAGTCGCGGAGACCAAAGGCCACAGATAGTACGTTTCCATTTATATGAAATAAACAGGGCTGAGGGGCAGGAAGGGGAAGGAGAGGAATGCTAACGGGTACAGGGTTTCTGGGAGGATGAAAATGTCCAATACTCAGATAAACTCCGTGGATATGCTGAAAGGCACCGGATTGTCCACTTTCTCAGGGCGAATTGTATGGTATGCGGCCCCCATCTGTCAAGCTGGGTTTCCAGGGGGCTAATATTGAAATTCAAATTGTGTGTTGTAACGTGTCCTTGAGTAACTCGCTGTCCCCACGCCAGCCTTCCGGGAAGGGCAGCCTCCTGGGAGAGCACTTCAAAGCAGATGAAGGAAAAAGCAGGACACTGTGTTTGGACGAAGAGAGAGAGAAGTAGAGAGCCACCCAAGGTGAGATGCAGAGGAGATCAAGAATTAAGGAAGCAGAAAAGATCCAGAAACAACCAGGGGCAGCCTGAGACCCATCAGGGTCCCAGGGGTGATTGTGGATTTGTGGTTGGGGGCACTGGGCGGCCGGACTTGCTGGGTGTCCTCCTGGTCAAGGTATGGACGACTGGGGAGATGTTTGCTACTTTATCCCTGCCTGTCGTCCCTCATTTTGTGCAGGTGTACACCTCACCCCCATTCAGCCCATATACTTTGGGAATCGGGCTCTACCTTTGGTTTTAGGAGAAAGGCATTGCCTCGGGCCTGAGCTCATCAGTGATGCTTCCCAGATGGATTTGTGAGAATAAAGTCCAAAACTGTTGTTCCATGACTAGGGATAGAAGCACTGTTTCCTGGCCACACATCTGGGCAAGGGAAAGACCACCAACTGCCATCTGCCATCTTGAGACTATGAGGGAAGAGCTTATCTGAAGGTGAGGTCACCCCAAAGAAACAGAACCAAGACTTAGGTTCTCATGGTGATGTGTGAGCCTGGGTGGAGCTGCAGCAAAGCTAGTGTACTCTTGGACTGCTCCCTATAGGAGCCAATTAATTCCTGTTTAGGGCTTGAGCTTTTTGTTACTTGTAACAACCAAGATCACATCTTGAGTCAGACATTAATATTTAAGAGTATATACATTGGGGGATCCCTGGGTGGCTCAGTGGTTTGGCGCCTGCCTTTGGCCCAGGACGCGATCCTGGAGCCCCAGGATTGAGTCCTGCGTCGAGCTCCCGGCATGGAGCCTGCTTCTCCCTCCCTCTGCCTCTCTCTCTCTCTCTCTCTCTATGTCTATCATAAATAAATAAATCTTTAAAAAAAAGAGTATATACATTGTGCAAAATTACACCTTACTGTTTCCTTATTATGTTACTTGTTTCTTCATTAGAGGTTTACAAAAAGGGGCATAAAACTTCCTGAAAATTCTACTTATGAAATATTCGTATGGGTTTCATGGTAATAAAAAATCTATAAAGTTTTCAAAATGAAGGAAAAATGTAGTCCACACAATTCATTTTTTATTTATATTTGCCCTAGGTATTTAGAAAACAGAAGTCTGTGCTTGACAAACCCACAGTAGACCTGGATTAACACCATTCCTATCAACACATCCACCATTCGGTTTTTGTAGAAAGCTGCGTGCCACATTATTTTGAGTCAAGTGGGCTGCAAATCCAAGTGAGCCAAGTCTAACATTGCCCTTAACTTATCCACCCAATTGCATCATTACATGCTGTGCATATATCAACCACTAAGCAACTTCCCATCTGAGAAACTAGCTCAGAACCCTTCCATACAATGTCACTAAGTGGCAGGTGTCTCTGTGTCTAAAATGGAACATCTAGCAATTGGTGGAAACATCACAATCATCACTTGAGTACACAAGAAAACCACACCCCACCGCCTAAAATGCTTTGAACCATGTTGAAAACAAAAGGATGAGCAAAAACCTAGTAGGCAAGTGAAAATAAGGACAAAGCTGGAGTCTAGTTACATGTGGGCTGGAACATCCACTACAATAGAATTCAGATTTATGAAAGATTGGAAAGAAGTCAATATTCCTTAAAAGGGGAGTGGTTAAATAAAATATGGTGCATTCATGCCACAGAGGGCTAGGCAGATAGTGAATAAGGTAGATATTTATGGTATTTATGAAGTGGGCGTATAGGATCTGTTGTTCAGTGGGAAAATGTGATGCATACAGTTGCATACAGTAGGCGCCGCACCCATACACCTACACAGAACTCCAAAGAACTGGTGAATGCAATGGGGAGGAAACTGAGTGGTTGATGGCCAAGTTTATAAAGAAGAACTAAATTTTACTCTATGAGCCTTTATACCTTTTTGAGTTTTGTACCAAGTGCACTTTTATTCATTCAAGGAGTGAATTAGATACCTTATTTTTACACTCACGATCAATCTTATTTCTTTAGCTAAATGACCGCTAGCCTGTCTCTCAGTCTCCAGCATGCACACCTGATCAGTTCCTCACTCACAATGGTCACTGCTATTATGAAAAAGAAATTGGCTCTTCAATTTCTTGTATGCTGTTTTGTGATGGAGGAAATTTGGTTCATAAGCCCTTGGTGTCACATTTAAATCTCTTTTAAATAATCATTAAACTGAGAAATTAAATAGAAGTGAGAAATTATTTTATCTAAAAATCATGATTACCCGTTGGTCCAGAACTGGCATTGTTTATCTACTCATTCATTGATTTTTCCAGTTAATTTGAAGTACTTAACTGCAATCTGCTGTAGACCTATCCAGAATTTCTATTCTGGTTACTGGCAGATCACTGGATTATCAGTCTCTGGCGAAGTGGCGTCTCTAGCTCCCACCTCCACAAACAGCCAGAGGCAGGCATGTTGCTCTGCCAGGATCTCACAGCCATGGCTAACCGGAGCACACCCAGTTCTCAGCCACCTCTGCCCAGCTCCTCGCCTGGCGGATGAGTCATGCCCCGTCTCTACGCTGGGGAGTTGCCAGCCATCCTGTGCAGGCACAATGTTCTCTTTATATCACGTCTGCTAGAAATCAAAGCGCTGCACCCTTAATATCACTACCGTACAGCTTGGAGCATCTTCCAACCACAGATTTCTCCTTAGCTCCTAAGGAGCCTTAGAAGGTGGTAAGTAGCCTTCTCCCCCTTTCTGCAGAGGAGGCTGCGAGGTGAGACCTCACCACCCCATCTGGCCTCCTCAGCAGCCCCAGCCCACATTGTTCCTGGCTCCTTTTCTTCCAGATTTGTTAATGGCTTGCTGGAAGAGATTGGTCTGCAATTTCCATCTTGAAAAATGCCGTGTAGGTGCCATGGTTCATTTGAATTCCCTTCTCATCTATTTCTCATGGCACAACCCGGATATCTTTGACTCAAGGACATCCCCTCGCCTGGCATCCATTCTCTCCCATTCGAGCCACATTTAAAACTAAGGGGACTTGCTTCAGTTCTGCTGCTGTCATTTGCAGACAGAAGGAAGCCGAATGTGGTAGCAAACTGCTTGACACTGATGTGTTTGGGAGCTTCTCGATATTGCTGAAAAGAATGAAGAAAAACAAGAATTTTCTTTACAGGGTGTAGAGACTCTTACACAGATATTTCTGAACGTCAGATAAAATCACTGTTGGCTTGATAAATATTAGCCACAAGAAGGGAGATAAAAACAAAATAAAAAAAAATATGCACGATAAGGAGCTAAAGAGCCAGGATTTTATTATGTGGTTCTTTTGTATATTTAGTTGATAAAATATTTTTTTAGAAGACCAGCTTTTGTGTTACTTTGACAACATTCATCCTGATGTCGATAGTTAAAGACAAAGAGAGGTTTCAGCCAGATGTTCAAAGTGGCTGAAAGCTTTAGATAAATATAAGTGAGGATTATATAAAATAATAAAATAATAACATAAAATAAATTCGAGCAAGAAATGCAGGCACCTTCTTCTTGCCCCTGGAAAATCTCTTGTCCTTGTCCTGTATCTGCTGGACTAGATGGCTAGGCTAGCTGCTCTAGGGAGAGCGTTTGTACCCTAGGAGCTGCTATCACTATATGAAGAGACTTCCTTCCCTCGCCACTTGTCTGGAAACTTCCTATTCATCCTTTAAGACACAACTCAGATGTCACCAAGGCGGTTGCTCTGCCTGCTATGCTCCAGGAGCAAACTGGCCAATGGTGCTGTGACTTCCCCATTCACCTATCTTCCTTATGGACAGTGAGCCCTGTGAGGGCCGGCTCTGGGGACCAGTCTTCCAGCCCCGCTACAGAGGCGGGTGTGCCTCGCCAAAGGAACAAAACTATTGGTGAACAAATGAATGAGCGAATGGAAGAATGAATGAGACACACACATCACTGTTGGCAAGCAGCTGGCCGCTTCGGGAGAGATGGATCAGATATCACCAGGTCCTGCCCTGAGAGCACACCCCTGGATCTCTGGGGGGAAATGCCATATCAAGGATCCGTGAAGGAACTCTCCTACCTCTTAGCTCAAGGGCCAGGCAATATTTTTTTTTAAATAATAATTTAAATCAACTGATTGATAGCATCTCCCTTTAGTACATTTTTAAAAAATGAAAAACCTGGCCGTACAATCAATCAGGCAGGCTTCTTCAAGCATCACTGGATTTCCACCGGAACACCTCTCAGCCTGATGGGAGGAGTGGCAGGAACGGGCCTCGGGCCAGCCACTGAGCTTTCCACTGTGGTTTGCACAGGAAAGAGATCCATGAAGGGATCTGGATGCAGAGTAGGAAGAAGTTTTAGAAAAGAAGCCTGGCCTGCAAACCCATGGGAAACGTGGGCAGAGAGACTATTACCAAACTCAAATGGTCTTTTCACAAATGCTCTCTTTTGATTTTCACTCCAACCACAAACAAAATGTAACAGCACAAGACCAACTCCTTTATTTCCAGACCATTCTAAATGATGTAACGGCATACCAACGGTCGCCTGAACAGTGATGGCAAATGTCACACTCGGGACCTAGAGTCGGGCAGATCTCGTTTCATCACTCTCCTGCACTGTGTCCAGAATCTTTGTGTGCGTCAGCTCTTTCCACTGTAAAATGGGGATACTGACAGGAACTTTTTATAGAGTTTTTGTGAGGCTTACAGGAACTAATGTGAGCGATGCACCTGGTGTGGTATTTGGTACATGGTAAATGCTGCATAACTGTTAGGTGTTAATACCATCATCTTTATTATTACTCTAATACATTTCTATCTAGACTTCAGTTATAATTTCATATCATATGTTCATAAATGGCATGTTAATTTTAAATTGGAAATCACGTGTTTTCTGTAGCCAGCTCTAAAGGGATGACCAGCATGTCCTCTTTCTAATGCATTTTCCCCCATAACCACATTATTGTTCCAAGTGATAATCACACTTCCAACTTTTATATTTTCTATGGTTCCCAGTACAGTGCAGAGCCAACAATGGGCCTTACAAGCGGTACTGAAATAAATATAAGAACATTGAAAGACTAAGAATACACTTATCTTGGTGGGCACAGGGCAATACATGGAAGTGCTGAATACAGTATACTGGACATGAATGTAATACTGTATTAAGCACATTGCAATTAAAATTCTTTTAAAAAGTATAAACAATAAATTTTATCCCTAAAAAAGGAGGAAAAAAAGAAAATGAAAAGACAAAAAAAGTGATACAAGGATATATATAGTCCACACAATAGACAAAATCTGTGATCCATCTCATTTGGGTTAAGATCACTGAAAGTAACTCCAGATGAATTCTTACTAGCTTTCTCTGAATCCTTACAGAAGAATACCTAAAATCCTCATAAAATTGGCATCTTAACTGTGTCTCATTTGACTGACTTACTTGTAAGAGAGTGTCACGAGCTTTTGGCGGGGGCAGGGAGGGGGGAACTCACAGAAAAATAAAGCTGGAAGCACACCAGAATGAGCAAACATTATTTACAGATCAAGGTAAAATATATCCTGTTTTTCAAAACATAAGCTTTCATTATAAAAATCGCTCTCAAGGAGAACACAGGCAACACCCTTTTTGAACTCGGCCACAGTAACTTCTTATAAGATACATCCACGAAGGCAAAAGAAACAAAAGCAAAAATGAACTATTGGGACTTCATCAAGATAAGAAGCTTTTGCACAGCAAAGGATACAGTCAACAAAACTAAAAGACAACCTACAGAATGGGAGAAGATATTTGCAAATGACCTATCAGATAAAGGGCTAGTATCCAAGATCTATAAAGAACTTATTAAACTCAACACCAAAGAAACAAACAATCCAATCATGAAATAGGAAAAAGACATGAAGAGAAATCTCACAGAGGAAGACATGGACATGGCCAACATGCACATGAGAAAATGCTCTGCATCACTGGCCATCAGGGAAATACAAATCAAAACCACAATGAGATACCACCTCACATCAGTGAGAAGGGGAAGATTAACAAGGCAGGAAACCACAAATGTTGGAGAGGATGCGGAGAAAAGGGAACCCTCTTACACTGTTGGTGGGAATGTGAACTGGTGCAGCCACTCTGGAAAACTGTGTGGAGATTCCTCAAAGAGTTAAAAATAGACCTGCCCTACGACCCAGCAATTGCACTGTTGGGGATTTACCCCAAAGATAAAAAGGCAATGAAACGCCGGGACACCTGCACCCCGATGTTTATAGCAGCAATGGCCACTATAGCCAAACTGTGGAAGGAGCCTCGGTGTCCATGGACAGATGAATGGATAAAGAAGATGTGGTCAATGTATACAATGGAATATTACTCAGCTATTAGAAACGACAAATACCCACCATTTGCTTCAACGTGGATGGAACTGGAGGGTATTATGCTGAGTGAAATAAGTCAATCGGAGAAGGACAAACATTATATGGTCTCATTCATTTGGGGAATATAAAAAATAGTGAAAGGGAATAGAAGGGAAGGGAGAAGAAATGGGTAGGAAATATCAGAAAGGGAGACAGAACATAAAGACTCCTAACTCTGGGAAATGAACGAGGGGTGGTGGAAGGGGAGGAGGGCAGGGGGTGGGGGTGAATGAGTGACGGGCACTGAGGGGGGCACTTGACGGGATGAGCACTGGGTGTTATTCTGTATGTTGGCAAATTGAACACCAATAAAAAATATATTTATTATTTTAAAAAATCGCTCTCAAAAAATAAAAATAAAAATAAATAAAAATAAAAAAATAAAAATCGCTCTCAAAAAAGTATAAAGAGGGAACAGGGAGCTGTTTAATGGGTACAGAGCTACAGCATGGAAGGAGAAACTTCTAGAGATGGGTAATGCAGATATATGCTTAATGCTACAGAACTGTGTGCATAAACTGGTTAAAATGGTAAATTCTGTGTTGTATATATTTTACTGCCATAAAAAAAAAAATCTATTGGTGCACCTGGGTGGCTCAGTGGTTGAGTATCTATCTGCCTTTGGCTCAGGTCCTGGGATCGAGCCCCACATTGGATTCTCCACAGGGAGCCTGCTTGTCCCTCTGCCTATGTCTCTGCCCCTGTCTCTGTGTGTCTCTCATGAATCAATCAATCAATCAATCAATCAATGTTTAAAAAACCTATTTAAAATCACATATTTACTTTCACACATTTCTAAACTTAAGAACACACAAATAGAGTAAAATTTTCAGTAACCTCTTACTCAGCTACAGATGCCTCTTTTAAACTCCAATAATATTAAAGATGACCTCAAAGGAAATAGTGAAAGTAATAGGATTCACATGCTTCCAGATTAGCTGATGGAGACCAGAGGGTTTTCGAGAAGTTCCCCAGCTCTTGCACTTTGTTCCCTTGGATGGACTCAGGGACAAAAGGTGTGATGTTGTTTACACAGGAAATTCCAAAGTCAGAAGGAAAAAGCTGTCTTTTACCAAAGTGAAGAGAAGACAGACAAACAAACCAGCATTGGAAATGTTTCATGAAGTAAGAAAGAGCCAAGATCCACAGATATCTTAAAACTAAAAGATACCCACATTGCCTTCATTAGTCAACCGATTTCTGTGGCCCTGGAAATGTCCATGTGCCCTGTAAAGCAATTGTTCTGAGCTCCCTCTTTTCTGCAGATGGCTTGTGGAGGATTGAGGGGGTGGTCAGACAGACTTTTCTTTACAAACACATCACCCTATGGTCAGCAGACAGACACAGGCTTGGGCAACAATGTCCCGTGCAGGTCACCCTTGGCTCCTGGCACCGACCACCCATGTACACTTTGTTCTCTTAACTCCTTGCACACGAGCACCAATCACCCAGGACCAGGGTGAAGAAGGGCAGGGCTGTCTCCCCGCTGCCTTTTTTCTGTCTTTGGTGCTCTTTATCATTGTCCCCTTTTGACAAAAAGTAAATTATAGTTAATTTTTAGCAGCAAAGTATGCATTTTGTTGGTCTTTGCTTTCCTAGGATATGTTTATCAGCAGGCTTAGTATCTGTGTGGACAGGTTCTTACAAGTTTGCACAGGTAGTTACTGGCTGTTGTTTTATTAAAAAGGAAAAGCATTCTTTTCTCAACAATCTGTAATCTGGTCTATTACAGCAGACCTGGTAAAAATTCCTGCCCAGTAAGAAGCTTTTTTCCCTCCAATTTCAGGGTAGATAAGTCCAAACCCCAATTCAACAGCCTTGTAAGGAACAAAGATGGTGGCACTTCCTCTTATTGCCCTTCTGTGGCCATGAGCCACCAAGCTGAATGACTCACACGTGTTCTATAAACAAGCCCAGCACAAGCAACAAAAGCAAAAACAGACAAGCTGGATGAGATGAGTGGGTCTCATCTGGTGCCTCAAAATTTTGAGGCACTTGAAAACTCTTGTGCCTCAAAATCTATAGAATGAAAAAGGCGACCTACAAAATAGGCGAAAATATTTGCAAATCTTACACCTGATAAGGGGTTAATATGAAGGCTACATAAAGAACTACAAGTCAACATCAAAAAATCAAATAACCCAATTTAAAAATGGGTAAAGGACTTGAATAGACATTTCTACAAAAGATGACATACAGATGGCAAACAAGCATATGAAAAAATGGTCAACATCACTAATCATCAGAGCAATGCAAATCAAAACACGTAGTAGAATGGCTACTATCAAAAAAATAGTAAATGACAAAGATTGGCAAAAACCGAAAAATTGGGGGTGCCTGGGTGGCGCTGTCAGTCCAACTCTTGATTTCAGCTCAGGTCACAATCTTAGGATCGTGAGATGGAGCCCCGAGTCAGGCACCATGTTGATCATGGAATCTACTTGAGATTCTCATTCTCCCTCTGCCCCCTCCCCCTGCTTGTGCTCTCTCTAAGTGGGTAAATAAATAAATAAAATCTTAGGAAAAAAAATAGAAAAATTGAAACCCTTGTTCAGTGTTGATGGAATTATAAAATGGTGTAACCATTATGGAAAACAGTATGGTGGTTCCTCAAAAAATTACACACAGAACTACTATAAGATCCGACAGTCCTACTTCTGGGCATATATATATCTGAAAGAACCAAAAGCAGGATCTCAAAGAAACATTGGATGCCCATATTCAAAGCAGCACTATTCATAGGAGCAAACTGTGGATGCAACCAAGTGTCCTTTTGGATAAACAAAAGTGGTATGTGCACAGGATGGAGTATTATTCAGGGGCAAAAAAGGAAAGAAATCTGGTCACATGCTCCAACATGGGTGAAGTTCAAGGACATTGTGCTAAGTGAAATACCCCAGTCATAAAAGTACAGATACTATAGGGTTCCACCTCTAGGAGGGTCCTAGAGGAGCCCAGTTCAGAGGCAGAAAGCAGAATGGTGGTTACCACTGGGCAGGAGTAGGGAAGGGTCGTTTAAAGGAGAGCTAAGGCTGGGATCCTGAGGACTCTAATATTTAAGGGTGGGGATCGACAGAGAGGAGGGGATCTGGAAAGAACACGACTTTGAATCCAACAAGTGTGGGACAGTGCGGGGGAACTCACACAGGTTAAGACTGCAAGTGGCAACTGGGGTGTGCGGTGAGCTGGTCCCTGGCTGCAGAGGCTGCAGAGGCTGCTGAGGGCAGAGGGAGGCCAGGGGCCCCAGACAGACAGTGGAGGGTGGGAGGCCCGGACTTGGGCTCAGACGGACTCGCGTTCTCCTAGCAGACCAGCGGGGAGAGAGCAGGGCTGGGTGTATGCGTCCTAGGGAAGGGAGGTGTCCTTTATTTTTTTTTAATTTTTATTTATTTATGATAGTCACACACAGAGAGAGAGAGAGAGAGAGAGAGAGAGAGAGAAAGAGGCAGAGACATAGGCAGAGGGAGAAGCAGGCTCCATGCACCGGGAGCCCAACGTGGGATTCGATCCTAGGTCTCTAGGATCGCGCCCTGGGCCTGCAGGCGCCAAACCGCTGCGCCACCCAGGGATCCCGGGAGGTGTCCTTTAAAGGAGGGGTGGACCTGAGTAAGATGGGGGTCAGAGAGAAATCGACAGGTGGATAAAGAGAAAAGGATGAAGAAGACGGGTAGGGAGGCAGCGGGAGGGACCAGGGCACAGCAGGAGGGGAGCAGGTAAGGACAGGCACCCGCCGGCCAGCTAGGAGGCGAGGGCGCGCACCGGGAGTCGGCACTGGCGGGGCTGCCGGCAGGTGTCTGGACTCCAGGTGGCTCTGGAACCCTCCCCAGAGCACCCATCCCCTCCCCCCAAGCCACAACCCCCGGGAACTAGGGCCGGAGCGCCAGAAGGGGGCAGTGTGGCGGCGGCGCAGCAGCAGAGCACGGGCCCCTAGGTCAGCATCTCTGGGCCTCAGTCCTGGAGGAGTCCCTTGCCCTTGACGAGGGGTTGCTGAGAGTATGCAAGCCTGTCAAATAAGAGGCCATGTCTTGGATCAGACAGGGGCCCAGGGGTGCTGCAGGAGCTCGGAGAAGAGCTGCAAACATCTGGAGGCCAGATATGGGGGGGGGGGCGGTGTGCATTTCAGGGTGCGCAGCCAGAGAACAGCCTGACCCCACAATGTGCAGTCTGTTACCTAGGTGCACACACATTGCTTTCCCGCCTCTTGACTCGGCCCCACCTCCACCGGCAGTTTCTGTGCTTACAGAAACCGATCAAACGCCCTAGCTGACCTGCCAGGCACCTATATGCAGTCCCTGGAGCCACTCGCTGATCACCCTCCTCCCGGCACCGTTTTCAACCACGGCTGAGGTGGCCTCGGGTGTACCTTTTGGGGCCATGATTTTTCTTTCTGCATCAGCCCCGGTGCCTGCCACGCAACCTCACTACTGCTGTGTTGCTCTCAGGACCCAAGCCCTTGGTGTTAGCCATGTATCTGGGTAATGTCCACCAGGGGCTTAGAAATGCAACCTTTCTTCGGAGTTAGGTTCCAGCTGTTTAGAAGTAATTCTATTTCCTATACCAGAGGAGTCCTCGATTCCTACATTAAGAGAATTTTGAAACTATCTGATCAATCCTGATTATTGCAGAAATTGACTAAATTTCTCTCTGGCTTACAACTTCACACTGCGTGGTAACTAGTGTGTGCGGTCAAATGACATCTAAAATGGAAGAAACAGAAACAAAAAGATGCACATCCGAGTTGTGTGGGTGGTCGTCTTACTATAAAATAGACGTTATTTTAAACACATATCTTAAATATGTTAAATATCTAACATATTTAACTAACACACTAAAATACATGTGTGTTGATTGATTATATTGTGTTTAGCTAGGGAAGAATCACATTCAGAATTGTTATGAATTCTTGCTGTACTATTATCATTTCCATAAATAGTTACTCTAAATCATCCTTTTCTTTATAACCTTATGATGCTTGAAACCTGTTTGTCAATCTGCAACAGCTTTATTAAATCACATCAAGTCCAAACATTTCACTTCCACCCACATGAAAAAAGACAGATCCACTGTGACAAAAATAGCAGAGTCATCCCTAACGCAAACACTGTCAATCACCAGAAAATAATCAGGTGAGCAGAATGGTACCCAGGGCAGCTTTGGCCAGCACAGCCAACATGTGGAGGCCTATACTTCCCATTAGGGCAAGGGTAATCTCAAGCACACACACACACACACACCCCATAACATGCACAATTATAAAAATAAAATGCACGCTTTTAAGGGAAATCAAGAAACATTTCTTTTGAAAAATCAAAGAACCAAGCAAATTGCCTTACTGTTGCTGTACAAACTACATGTGAAAGAAGACAAACAGGGCGCCGGGACGGCTCAGTCTGAAGCATCTGCCTTCGGCTCAGGTCATGATCCCAGGATCAAGCCCCACATCATGAGACTCCCTTCTTCCTTTCCCTCTGCCCCTCCTCCCTGCTCATGCTCTCTTGCTTTCCCTCAAATAAATTTAAAGAAGAAGAAGAAGAAGAAGAAGAAGAAGAAGAAGAAGAAGAAGAAGAAGAAGAAGAAGAAGAAGCCGGTCACCACTGCTGCCACCGCCGCCACCGCCAAACAGTCTGGGAAGGAAAATTACCCTTAACAGAGGAATTCCAGCACATAAATACAGAAGGAATAACAGCGTTTTTAAAAATCACCATTTTGCAACTCCTAATAAATAATGTTTCTAGGCAAGTCTTGGGGGAATGGTGATGGGAAATTTTATATTCACTGGATCTGACAGCAACTGAACCTGAGCAGGTGATGAACAGAGAGACCATTAGACAGCATATGCCTATATGGCAATAAGAAAATACCCCATCTCCAGTGAAGGTGCAAGAAAAGCAAAAGCAAAACCCAAACTGGCCTTGAATCTGATCAAGGCTCTAGGTTTAACAATCGGTCTACAGGAAGTACAGGGAATAGAAAACCATGTCAAACACTACAACAGGAATGCAATCAAATCCAAAACATGGAAAATTCTATAGAAGGAGTGACCATGCTTTTCAACAAATAAATGACAAGAACAGAAGGGGAGGGGTGTGCTAGATACTGAAAGACTCATCAGCCAAATGCAACAGGTAGACCTCATTGGGATCCTGATTAGGATAAACCAATAGTAAAAAAGACATTTATGAAACAACCATGAACAATTGAACAACTATGTATCAGACTGTATGAAAGAATCCTTGTTAATTACTTTTAGTTATAAAACGGTTGTATGGTTTTGCAGAGAAAAAGGGAAGGGGGTCCACACCTGTTAAAGATAATATCAAAGCCTTTACAGACGGAATGACAGGATGTCTGGAATTGGTTCAGAGATAATCCAACAGGGGTGAGGGCAGAGGTGGAATAGACAGAGCAAGACTGACTGTTAGTGGGTGATGGATACATGGGACTCCATCTATGCTATTCCTTTTGTGTTGACATTTCTTACTAGAAAGTCTTTTTTTAATCACCCAAACAGGTGATTAGTGCCTTGCAGAGGCAGCTCCGGAATCACGTAAGCCTGCTTGTCCTCCACCTGTTAGGTCTTCTGCTCATCCTCTCCATCGACGAACTCCTCTAATTTCCAATGTCCCCCAAAAGACTCTGTGAGCCAGTTGGTCATTGTCCTGGCCCTGTGTATTCAGCGTCCCACCCCCCTGCATCTTTTGTCCCATCCAACCCCAACCCTCCCTCTTAGGTATGTATTTACAGATCTTAGACCAGGAACGTTGCTTCTTTTGCCATCATCTTCTTGCCAGCTTGCAGCAGCGGCCCCTCATCCTCACCCTGCCTTTCCTTCCATGGATCCTCACATTCTAGGCCTCAGAGGACTGGAATAAACAGTTCTAGCTCTCTCCAATGACCCGCTGGGTCCTTCCCTTGAAGGAAAGCAAATCTGACTGGTCACACAAAGGAGATGTGTTGAGCTTTGCTTTTACCACTTTTCATTACAATTTTTAAAAGTCTGTACGGGGCCTGTCTCTCAATATAGGGATTAGAAAAATGGATTCAGAAGTTCTCCACACACAACTTCCCCAGAAACTCTTGTCTCAATTTGAGTTAAATAGGAGGCTCACACTTTGGCCTCAGGTTCCAGTCGTGTTCTCCAATCTAGCTTCTAGAGTTAGGAGATACCAGGCTGCTCATAAACTATCCTGGAGGTTCTCTGATCCTCCTTCAACCAGTGGGTTTGTGGCTGTGCAGTACTGTGTAGAGACACTGTTGAAAGCAGGTATCTGGACCAATCAAATCTTCCTTCCTCTACTTACTGCCTATTAATGCATCATCAAGAAAGGTCCAGTGTTGGCTCAATTTCAGGTCACCAAGGATTAACAACACGTCATTAAAAATTAAATATTGATGCGATGAACCTAAAACATCTCATACCCTATATCTAGGAAGCTCTCAGAACCAACCTGAAGAGGCTTCTGCTAAGTAAAGATGGGGAACTGTGAGCACCAGTAAGAACTGCAATGGACAGAAACACACCAAACACGCACAAGTTGATGACAAACACCACAACTTGTCAACAAAAACACTCAAGTTGACAATGCTAAAACACAAACAAAAACTAATTGCTCACAATTAGAGAATGCAAGGAAACTAAATCATTATTTTCAAACTTATTAAACAAAAAAAAATTTTTAAACCCTCCAACATTTATCCTTTTCCTTGTAGGACTATATCACTGGGTAACCAAATAGTAGATGAAGAATTGCTTACTTTAAAGAATTCCAGGGGCACCTGGGTGGCTCAGTGGGTTAAGCATCTATCTGCCTTTGGCTCAGGTCATGGACTCAGGGTCCTGGGATCAAGTCTTGCATTAGGCTTCCTGCTCAATGAGGAGTCGGCTTCTCCCTCTCTCTCTGCCCTTCTCTCCACTTGTGGTCTCTCTCTTGTACTTTCTCTCAAATAAATACTTAAGTAAATAAAAATCTTCAGGGACGCCTGAATGGCTCAGTGGTTGAGCATCTGCCTTCGGCTCAGGTCGTGATCCCGGGGTCCTGGAACTGAGTCCTGCATCAGGCTCCCAGTGGGGAGCCTGCTTCTCCCTCTGCCTATGTCTCTGCCTCTCTGTGTCTCTCATGAATGAATAAGTACAATCTTTAAAAATAAATAAAATCTTCAAAAAAATAAAGAATTGTAACTAATACATGAAGAGGGAAGGATAGAGGTAGATTGTCATGATTTTGCAGCCCCTAATGTGTTAGTAAACCTAGCATTCATCAATAACAGCACTGATGCCCAGATAAGCAGGTATCATGCACTTCTTGATGAAAGGACACAACACCTGTAATCTGTGCCCAAAAAAATCAAACCAGAATTTGATCAAGCCTAGTTTCCAACTGCCAATTTATGAATTAGAGAAGACAGAGGAACGCATTCAGCTGCATCAACAGTGGGAATGCAACCAGTAAAATCCAGCCAGTGGGAAAGCCTACAGGACAAATGACAAGGTTTCTTCAATAATTATGTTAGGTATGGGCAGGAGGCGGGTGGTAGGGAGAAGAAAAGTTGGAGACAAAAATTATATGTCAAAGGAAACTTTAAAAACATATCAATCAATCACAATGCAACCAATCTTGGTTGACTTCTAATCCAAATAGTATTTTTTTCAAAGCCTCTCATTATATTTATGGGAAAATTGATCATTTGAACATTAGCTGGGTATTTGATAACATTAAGCAATTTTTATTTTTAGGGGTAATCGTAGTATTATGGTTATGTCTTTTAATAGGAATCTTTATCTTTTTAAATATGCATGCTGAGGGGCGCCTGGGTGGCTTGCAGTCAGTTAAGTGTCTGCCTTCTGCTCAGGTCATGATCTCAGGGTCCTGGGATCAAGTCCTGAGTTGGGCTCCCTGCTTGGTGGAGAGTCTGCTTCTCCCTCTCCCTCTGCCCCTTCCCCACTCAGGCTCTTGCTCACTCTCACTCGCTCGCTCTTAATGAATAAATAAAAAATCTTTTAAAAATATCCATGCTGAAAATATTATTGATGAGGTGAGATGATGTCTTGGATCCGTTGGAGAATAACAAGCAGGAGGGCAATGCCTGAATATGGATTCAGAATTGGCCCTGAGGTGAAGGCTGCTCAGGGAGATGGATGTGGGGTTCACCATACTTTGCCTGCTAAACTCTGTGATAGAGCATTTTACAAAAACATGCATATTATAGCCTGGTGGGATAATTTATGGAGTTACTATTTGATTATTATTTTTATTATTCTTACTGCAGTTAAAAGAGAGCAAAAAAAATTTTTTTTAAGATTTTATTTATTTGAGAGAGAGCACATGAGCAGCGGGGAGGGTTAGAGGGAGAAGCAGACTCTCCACTGAGTGGGGAGCCTGATGCAGGACTCCGGCTCAGGACCTTGGGATCATAATCTGAGCCCAAGGCAGATGCTTCACCAACTGAGCCAGACAAAAAGAGTTAAAAGTGACTCCTTCTCTCCTCCTCCCCACCCACCCCTTCACAGAGGCAAGCTGTGCTTTGAGTCCCAGAGAACCCAGGCTTCCTTTGCAAACAGGGCAGAGGCAAAAGGTCTGTCTTCCAAAGCCTTCACACAAACACACAAACAGCTAAGCCATCTGGAGAGAGCAGGTGAGGTCTCCGGGCCTGGGGAGGGGAAAAGAGGGGCGGCAGGTATGTGGCCCCTATCAGAGGAGGGTGGGCGCATGGGAGGGGAAGGTAGGTCCCCTTCTCTGTAGCTCAGCTCCTCCTACAGTTTACTGTAGTCTTAACACTCATCATGGGAAGAAAGTTCCATATTTAAGAAGGCGTTCAGGCTTCCCCTGGTTTCTTCACGAGGGCCATTCTAGTTTCCCATACAGTGACCCCAGAAGATGACAGGACTTCTCAGGTGGGGCTGGGTGATGAGAAACAAGGGTCATGTTGTGGTACGTACTGTAGGTTTTGGAGGTACCATGCAAGAGCCCAGATTCTTGTGTGACAGATAAATTGAAGGCCCTTCATAATATGATTGGACAATCAGTGCTTGGAGTCAGACCTGATTTAGAAAAACAAAGTGGGGGTGTCTGGGTGGCTCAGTGGTTCAGCGTCTGCCTTTGGCTCAGATTGTGATCCCAGGGTCCTGAGACTGAGTCCTACATCGGGCTCCCCTGCTTCTCCCTCTGCCTATGTCTCTGCCTCTCTCTGTGTCTCTCATGAATAAATAAATAAAATCTTTTTAAAAAACCCAAAGTGATGCTTCAGGCATAAGTGCATGATGGTCGCCTTTCATGCCTGAGGGTCACATTATCTGTTAATTCCTTCCTAATATTGAAGAACTAAGAACCCCAAATCTCTTCACACGTAGATACTTCACTCTTTACGCTTTAGACACACGATTTTTGGTAATGGCTTACTTTTGGTAGCCACCACACTGGCTCATCTAGGTCTAGCCTCTATAATTTCTAAGAAATCCCCCAACTGTGATAATTTGGTCCTGATTAATCTTGACTCCCTTCCATTTAGGTCTGAAGATCATGAGTGTTTGAAAGAATTTGGGAATCATGGGGATCGTGATAGCTCACTTAGAATGTGACAAGAGGGGGACATTCTTGAATTTCACAGGCAAGTACAAAGTCTGGAGCTGTCGTTGAGTTGAACACAAAATACTTGCAGTATTTTGTAATCAGGGAATCTGACAGCCCGTTGAAAAGAAAGACCTGGGTGAGGGTCTAGGCAGACAGACAAAGGCCCTCAATGGTACTGGTGGGTGGGGACACTGGGATCTGAGATCTTCCCGATACTACGTTTCCTCTGTGTGACTTTCTCCTCTTCTCCATCTTAAATTTGGATTGCCCCCAGGTTCAGACCTCAGAGCCTTCCTCTCTGCTATCCCGTGGCCCTCCTTAGGTGATCCCACCCAACGCCACGGCTTTAAACATCACCAAACACTGACTCTTCCAACCACAGCCTCTGCCCTGGGCTCCAGGCTCAGACAACCAGCCTGGGGGTTTAGTTGACTTCTCCGTGTTTCTGTATTCCCAACTACACCCTCTGTTCCCCCAAAAGCTTAACTAATGGCACCTTGTCCCTTGGGCCAAAACCTGGTGGTTTTCCTTGACCCTTTTCTCTTTCTCCACTCGCATCTAATCCACCAGGAAATCCTTGTGGTTCTATCTCCCAAATGGATTGATGCCAACCACTTCTCACCCCACTTACCATTGTCACCCTTGTCTGAGAGGCCAAATGCCCTGTGACAGGCCACCGACTGGTTCCACATCATTTGGTAGCTTCTCTTCACAAATATCCAAAGTCCTTTCCCAGACTACAGAGACCTTCATGTTCTGGGCCTGCCTACCTCTCCACCCCCAGCTCCTGCTGCCTCCTTCTCTTTACTCAGGCCACCATGGCCTCAGTGGCTTCCTTGTTGTTCCTCCAGGCAGCCAAATGCTTGGCACTTATGTCCTCTCTGCAGCAAATGCTCTTCCCCAGTGCTCCTTCATTTCTTTCAGTTCACTGTTCAAATGTCACCTCCTGGAGAGATCATCCTGTATCACCCTGGCTAGAACAGTGCTCCCTTACCCTTATCCTGCTTTTTTCTCTACAGTACCTATCCCTATGTGACCTACAGATTGACTGGCTCATTGCTGTCTCCACACCTAAAAGCCAAGTTCCAAAGAGGACAGGGACTAGGTTTTGTTGAGCATTTCCTAGCATAGAGTATCACTGAATAAATGTTTAGGGAATGAATGAAGTTAAAACAACATATCCATCCTTTTTCATCAAATTCCTGAGGTCACTAGTTTAGGAAAACAGCCTTCCTGATTCCAGAAATCCTCCAAGTACCTGAACTCAACCTCATTATATAATTGTAAAAGATTTACTATATAAGAAAATATTTCTATTCATCACTCAACAGATATTGACTGAACACTTTGTAGTGACAGGTACTTATTAAGCCCTTAATGCTCAGAAATATCCCTACTAGGTAGATATGATGACTGCCGTTTTATAGCTGGGCAATGAGGCAAGGGCCCATCCAATGACCTTTCCCAGGTCACATATCCTCACCTGACATAGGTGGAATCCCAGAAGCAGGCCCATTCTTTCCCGTAAACCATGCTGTAAAGCTATTTTAGCATGAACTTTAAGCCATCTCATTCCAGAACATTCTCTCCCATCCAGTACTAGCAGCAATACCACCAACAGGAGCATGGAAACCTCTGTGGTTCATCCCATCACCTCCCCTATTAAGTCTTCGGGGAGTCCTACACGCAGAGCTGGCTGCTTTCCACTCTGATCCCAAAACACCTCACCAACATTGCTGAACACCCACAGCTTGGTGTAAGTGCTTGTCTCAACGATGTCTCCCCCTAAGACTGAAATCTCTCAAGGACAAAGACTGTGTCTTATTCATTGTGGCATCGCTCGTGCCCTGAACAGTGTCCGGCACGTATTGGGAATTTAATAAATGTTGACTGGAGGGTATTATGCTGAGTGAAGTAAGTCAGTCGGAGAAGGACAAACATTATATGTTCTCATTCATTTGGGGAATATAAATAATAGTGAAAGGGAATATAAGGGAAGGGAGAAGAAATGTGTGGGAAATATCAGAAAGGGAGACAGAACGTAAAGACTGCTAACTCTGGGAAACGAACTAGGGGTGGTAGAAGGGGAGGAGGGCGGGGGGTGGGAGTGAATGGGTGACGGGCACTGGGTGTTATTCTGTATGTTAGTAAATTGAACACCAATAAAAAATAAATTAAAAAAAAATAAAAAAAAAATAAATGTTGACTGAATGAGTAGATGAATTGCATTAGGAACCACGTTTACATCTCAAGAAGCTGGAAGTGGAGTAAATGACCTCTTGGGCCCTAGTTTTGGCTTCGGTGATCACTCTTCACCTCTTATTTGCATGTTTGCTTCCCCAGTTCCTATTTCTGTGCTGGAATATTTGGGACATTTTCTGCCAACTGTTCTGTGTGACAGTGGCTCGTTCTTACTCATCACCTCCTCCAAGTGATAAGTGTTCAGAGTGAAAGCGTACCTCTTGAATTCCGAGGGCTCCATTTCACAGCAGCGTTGGGGGGAGGTTCTTGTTTCTGTCTGGCTGGAAACAGTCTGCAAGGGCTCAAATTTGGTGCCTCCAAGAGCTAATCTAATTGAATCCTCATGTACACAGTCATGAGCCTTTAAAAAGCTCAAGGCATCAATGGAATGCAGATATTTAAAAAAATCAATAGATACTATTTTTTGCATATCAAGTTGGCAAAATTGAAAACCAAAAAAAAAAAAATGCTGAGGTTTTCTCTAGAATAGCTCAAAAACGGTCTTAACAATAGGCTTATAAATAGGGGCGTTCCCAGCTCTTTAAAGTTGACTCAACCATTCCACTTCTAGGAATGTATCCTAAGCAAGTAATTAAGATTTAACTACCCGGATATTCATAATAATTTATCATAATAGAGAGAAATTGAAAATTATTTAAATGACCAAGAATAAAGAACTAGTTAAATTATAATAGATCCCAACAGTCAGATACTATTCTGTGATTAAATTTATATTTTGCGTGAAGATACA
The DNA here is from genome assembly GCF_048164855.1 of Canis lupus baileyi. Classification (NCBI taxonomy): domain Eukaryota; kingdom Metazoa; phylum Chordata; class Mammalia; order Carnivora; family Canidae; genus Canis; species Canis lupus. The sequence goes on from NC_132843.1 coordinate 45,443,245, forward strand.
TTAATACAGAAAAATTGTTCATGGTGTATTGAAGCACAGATTACATAATAGCATGGGTCATATGAATCTTGTCATAAATATTTGTTGTTTATTTGTTTCTCCTCCCTGATCTGCTGTGGTAGTATCTCCTCCTCCGGGTAGAGGCAGCCAGTGGTTGAATGATCCCTGGGATGATTCCTGCCTTCCATGGATGCCTAGGAGCAGGAACTCCTCAGCCCCTCGGCTATCCCTCCCAGGACTCTGACCATAGCCCATGCAAGGTCACCCTCTGTGACAATAGCCCTGGACAGGCTGTGCCAGTTATGAGATGTCTTGCTCCTCACTTCTTTGCCCCCAGAAACCCTCTGGCCTCCTGTCTGCCCTGAGCCTCATTCCCCAGCTCCTGTGGGCTCTGTGAGCACCTCGGCCCCCAGTGAATCCCATTTCACTTTGGTTAAGCAGGCTTGTTCCCATCCTTACAGTCAAGAACCCCAAACAATCAACCCCACAGTGATATTTTGAAGACATTGTATAAAAATACATAGTCCTCCATGATGGTTTAATTTTTTGCCCCTCCCTTTTTTCTTGTGGATATATGTGTGTTTTCATGTGATCCTTAGGTTGTGTGTTTTGCAGATACTCAGTATGCTTATCTTTTTGCTTTTCTAATGATGTCATGTGATATACAGTCTACATTTTAATGTCATTTACTAATCTTTTCCCCCAATTTTGCTGTTCAAATTTAGTGTGTAATCTCTGTGGAATTAACTTTTGTGTAGGGTGTAATAAAGGGATCTGGTTTTCCCACTATGCCTAGCCAGTTGTCCCAACATATTTACCGACATTCATCCTTCCAAATGAGCCCAGCATCACTGAATTAATCCAGTACTCTGGATACTGCTCCCCCGTCTTCCTCCTCTTCCATTGCCGGAAGGCTAAATGCTCAGCTACATCTTCCAGCTTCTTAGGTAGGGTGGTTCTTTGAGAGTTGTGCCTGCTGAGATGCTGGAGACAGTCAGTTGAGGAGCTTCTCAGTGAAAAGCGTCAGATAGCAGCTAGTGTGGCTGTTTGCCCACCCTCTTCTTCCTGCTGGAATGTAGAGGTGATCCCCAAAGATGCAGAGGCCCCCTGTGACCACCAGGGCAAATGGAGTGTGGGTCCTTAGGGCATCACTGAGGTACTGCCACAGCCCTGGACTCCTGACCACTGGGCTTTTATGTAAAAAAATAAATAAATTTGTATTTGCTCAAAAAAAAAAAAATCCTGGGTTTTCTCCTCCTTTCTTGCTTACTGGTATTTTCCAATTTCTTTTTAAGGATTATGCATTGCAGGGCAGCTGGATGGCTCAGTGGTTGAGCGTCTGCCTTCAGCTTAGGTTGTGATCCCACGGTTCTGGGATCAAGTCCCGCATCAGGTTCCCTGCAGGAAGTCTGCCCGCATCAGGTTCCCTGCAGGAAGTCTGCTTTTCCCTCTGCCTATGTCTCTGCCTATGTCTCTGCCTAGGTCTCTGCTTCTCTCTCTGTGTCTCTCATGAATAAATAAAATCTTAAAAATAAAATAAAAAATAAAAATAAAAACGAAGCAAAACCAAACCCTGACTTTTTAAAGCTATGCTTAAAGTCAGGTAATATTCAATGCATACCTTCACAAATTTCACAAACTTAGTGATAAATGGTTAGAAGCCTCCATCAAGATTCCATAGGGAGCAGCTGAAGACTAGCGAGGGAAGCCCCAGGATTTTCTGCCACTCCACACAGCTACTCATAAAGCTATGTCCAGATTTTTAGAATGAGCTATTTTATCTCCTCCAAAGAGTTAGAGTTGGCCCCAAATTTTCAACTTTGTGAATTTTTTTGATGAAAATAAAAGTTTCGGGCAGCCCCGGTGGCACAGCAGTTTAGCACCACCTGCAGCCCAGGGTGTGATCCTGGAGACGGGGGATCAAGTCCCACCTCGGGCTCCACGCAGGAGCTTCTCTCTCTGCTTCTCTCTCTGCCTGTGTCTCTGCCTCTCTAAATAAATAAATACATACATACATACATAAAATCTTTTTTAAAAATTTTAAAAAATAAAAGTTTCCTCAAATGAATGAAAGTTTTCTTCAGTAGGCGAGGTGAATAATTTAAGTCACGTTAAAAGCATTATGACTGCTAGCAAATTTTTAAAGGAGAAGAAAGAGCCACCAAGCCCACTTTCTGGGTATTTATCTAAAATGATTGAAAACAGGGTCTCAGAGATATGTACACTCATGTTCATAGCAGCCTTATTCACAAGAGCCAAGAAATGAAAGCAATTCAAATGTGCCTATTCCTGCAGAACCACTTTTGGACAGTACCCATTTATTTACTACTACCACATTTTTAAAAAAGATTTTACTTCTTTATTGGGAGAGAGAGAAAACAAGCACAAGTGGGGGGGAAGGGCAGGAGAGAATCTTCAAGTAAACTCCCTGCCCAGTGTGGAGATTGATATGGGGCTCCATGTGGGGCTCAATCTCACCACCCTGAGGTCATGACCTGAGCCGAAACCAAGAGTCAGACGCTGAGCCATCCATTCACCCCATGAAGTGAAAGCAATTCAAATGCCCACCAATGAATGAATGGCTAAACAAAATGTGGTATGTACGTATGATGGAGTATTATTCAGCCTATAAAAAGGAAGGAAATCCTGACACCTGCTACCACATGGATGAACCTTGAGGACATTATACTAAGTGAAATAAGCCAGTCACAAAGAGACAAATACTGTGTGATTCATGGGCAGCCCGGGTGGCTCAGCGGTTTAGCACCACCATCAGCCCAGGTCAGGGCCTGATCCTGGAGACCCGGGATCAAGTCCCACATCGGGATCCCTGCATGGAGCCTGCTTCTCCCTCTCCTGTGTCTCTGCTTCCCTCTCTCTCTCTCTGTCTCTGTGTGTGTCTCATGAATAAATAAGTAAAATCTTTAAAAAATATATACTGTGTGATTCAACTTACATCCAGTATCTAACTCATAGTCATCAAACTCTCAGAAACAAAGTAGAATGGTACTTGCTAGTGACCGGGGGTAAAAGGGAGCTGTTTAAGGGGTATAGCCATTTCAGATTTGCAAGATGAAATGGTTCTGGAGATCTGTTTCACAAAAACGTAAATAGACTCGGCACTATTGAACCATACATGTGACAGTGAAGAAGATGGCACATTTTATACTGTTTTTAATAAACCACAGTTTTTTTTTAAAAAAAAAAAAAAGAAAGACAAAGCACTGCCTAAAACCTCCTAATTTCACAATCTAGAAGTAAACTTAAGAGCTTATAATTAATAGCACCATGAGGGATGCCTGGGTGGCTTAGTGGTTGAGCATCTGTCTTAGGCTCAGGGAGTGATCCCGAGGTCCTGGGATCGAGTCCCGCATCGGGCTCCCCACGGGAAGCCTATTTCTCTCTCTGCCTGTGTCTCTGCCTCTCTCTGTGTCTCTCATGAATAAATAAAATATTTATAAAAAAAAAAAAAGGAGGAAAGAGAGGTAAAATATAAGCCGAAATAGTTGGGAGTATAAAGACAAATGTTGCCTTTGTGACTATGTCACATTTATTCTGCAGCTGGGAGATGGAAATGAGATTTCTGTGGGAAGTGTATGTTGCTCTTTTTTGGTGGCCTTGAAAAAAAAAAAAGACAAATTTATGCTAAAGAGAAAGGAATCCTATTCCAAAGAACTAACTCTTATGAATCCTAGAGAGAGAGACTTTCCTTGAAAGGTGTAAAGTTGGACAGCAGTCAGAATGTTCGAGAGATTTCTAGAAGGGGGTACCTGGTTTTGAGGCATCCTTCTGGGAGGGAGCCAATCCTCAGAAAGAGAACATGTCATCATCTGATTATAAAGACATTGGGACTGGGGATCCCTGGGTGGCGCAGTGGTTTGGCGCCTGCCTTTGGCCCAGGGCATGATCCTGGAGACCCGGGATCGAATCCCACGTCAGGCTCCCAGTGCATGGAGCCTGCTTCTCCCTCTGCCTGTGTGTGTCTCTGCCTCTCTCTCTCTCTCTCTCTCTCTCTCTCTGTGACTATCATAAATAAATAAAAAATTAAAAAAAAAATAAAGACATTGGGACTAACTCACCAAACTGTGCTTCTCTGGCACCGGGGTCATGCATGGCAACAGGCTTCTAGAAGAGAACCCTGAGCCGCCCGCGTGCTCCAAACAAGTCCACGCCTGGGGCTCTGCACTTGGAACTTCACCGAAGTATGTTGGTGCAGGCCGCTGCTGCCAAATTATGTGCCCCTGGGTGCACTGCCACCTTAAAGGACAGTTCACATCCCCGCCACCCCCCTTAGCAGCTGCAGTGTGTCCCCAGTCGCAGCAGGTTGCGTGTTCATGCTCTGAGGGTCATCACACCTCCTTCCCCCCGCCGCTCTGCCCGGCCTAAAGGCATGTGGTCCGACTCACGTCCAGGTGGTGACTCTAACACGCGGACTAAGTGAGTGGCACGCCAGTTCTCCATTCCGGTTTCAACCCAAGTAGAATCTGGGGAAACAGGAGGAGGAAATGTCTCCCATCACTACACCTTCATTTTTATTTGGTCTCTTTAAATGGGATGACCACATATTAATTGTCTAAACAAGCACCTTCTAAAAGGGAGCTCTGTTACTAATCACGTTGGCATGAGGGGTACAGGCTGGGGCCACCCGGGGCAAACCAGGACATATGGTCACCCTACATATGAAGAGAGGAGTTGAATGAAGAAGACACAAGTTGCAGAGCCCCCGGCTGACCCCAGGTGACACCACACACAAACAACAATAGCTCAGTGTAGTAAGCCACTCAGGTGTTAGGGTTAATTGTTAATCACAACACAACGTAGCCCCAACTGACAAATGCAGCCCCCCATAGCTGTGAATCTTTGTCATCCCCCCTGCGACATGGGGGTAAGGTGGACCCATTTCAGCGGGCGGCTGTGAGGGTTCAATGAGCTGATATGTGCAAAGCACAGTGAATGGGGCACGAGCATTAGCTGTCATAACATGGAGACTAAAAGAACACTCTAAGGACACAGTGAAGTCAAATTGCAAGCAGATGGGGTCATTCCTCGGGAATGGCAGGAGAGCCGGCCACCCCTCCCTCCTGTCATACTAGTTGCTGCCCTTTAGAGGTCCTGAGGCCCTCGCCCCTCTCAATCTGTTAGCTGATCTTCCCCTAATCCGCACACTCCATGGACCATCACTCCACCTGCGTTCTGTGAAGTCCTCAACTACCCTGACCTTCCATTCCTTCCATCTCAGATGACAAAACCTCAACCCCGAATCAACACAACAACCCAAGTGCTCCAAACAAGTCCACGTCTGGGGCTCTGCACTTGGCACTTCACTGAAGTATGTTGGTGCAGGCTGCTGCTGCCAAACATACTTTGGGGCTACTGGACGAAATCCCCTGGGGGTTTCCTGGAAATCCTTACATGGGCTCTTTCTCAACTCCTGCTCTGTAACCTACTACCTTCTTCCTCGTTCAAAAATGAAACAGGCCATTGGGGAGGAGTTTGCTAGTTCATGTTCCAACCCTCCCCAAAGCAATCTTTCTTTTTGCTCTGGAACCTCGGTGGCTTCTCCTGATTCCTTGGGGTCTTTGTCTTTGGCTTCTGTGCTGGCCCTCAGCTCTTTGAGTACAAACACACCTGCATGTGCCTGTCCCCTCTTCCAGAAATAACTCCCTCAACCTCGCTGTCTCTGTCTAGCCCTGTCTTCATGCTCCACTTTACTGTAGCCTTCTGGTCCTCAACTCGCTGAACCCTGCACCCTGTCACTCACCGAATCTGCTCCTGCAGAGCACCTCTGTTGCTACAGCTGGTGGACGTTTTCTGTCTTGAATGTACCCGCCCTCTCTCTGGCACTTGGTTTCTCTTTGTGATCCTCCTTCCTTGGCTTCCAGATGCTGCTCTCCTGTTTCCTCCCCTTGGGCTTCTCCTTCCCAGTCTCTCATGGGCTCCTCCTCATCTGCCTTCCCTCAAAGGCTGATGTTCTTCATGCGTTGTTGGCCTCTTCTTTTTCCTTTCCACTACTTTTCTACTTTTTTTCTTAACAATTACTCACATGCTGAGGCCTCCAAAATCCATATCTCTTGCCAGATATTCCTTCTACTTGTCCAATTGCTTGTTCGATGTCTCCCCTGGGTGTCTCACTAGCTCCTCGATCCCAGGGTGTCCACTGCCAAACTCCCCATTTTTGCCCACCAACCCTGACTTGTTTCTTGATTTCCTAGCTACATAAATGGCTCTATAATCCACCTGCTGTCCAAGCCAAAAGCCTGGGATTCCCATTTGATTTTTCCCAACCTATCCCCTTCCACCAACCAAGTCCCATGCTAACCGGTCTTCCTGCTTCTGTCTCGACTCTCCAAGATCTATTTTCCATACGATTTCAAATGATCTCCATGATCTTCAGAAAAAAGTCCAAATTCTAACACTAAAATCCTAACTGTATGCCTAACCCAATATCCTTAATGAAATTGCATCTCTCATCGTGTTCCCCAAATCTCCTACATGCCAAATATACTACACTATCGTCAATTCCCAGACTGCTCCATGTTTCAAGGAACCCCTCTCCCCTGGTGTTTGTTACTTGCTTCTTCCCCTTAGAAACACCCTGTGTCCAGCCACCAGCTTAGCAAACAACTCATCCCTACCTTAGATATCATCTGATCTGGGAGGCCCTCTCAGCTCATCAGACTCTGCTCCCCGTCCCCCAGAAACTCACTCACCAGGCCGAATGAGCTGCTCCTCTTTTGCACTTCCAGAACACCAAAATGTGTCCCAGCCTGAACTGTGGTTGCTGATTGACTTGCAGATCTCCCTCACTAAACCATGACCTCTATTAGTTACTGATGGAGCCACCTCAGAGTTCCAGTTCCTAACACAGTATCTAAGAATACTGAGTGAATGTGTCATGAACCAATGAACAAATGTGACAAATAGTGTCTTGGGTAGCAGCCCCCTGTCTTGCATGCCTAGAAGGAAGAATCATAAGCAACATCAAATATTTATGTGTGTATATACATATATATACACACATACGCAGAGGGGAAGTATCTTCAAATAGAGATCATGTAAAGAATGATCCATGAAAGAATGTAGTCATTATGGAAGATTATTCATTTTCCTTCACCTTATTTTCCCTTTGCTTGTAAGTCCCTGGGTCTCTCTCCATCATGATTCCTTATGCTCAGATAACTTTATTCTGCTCCTTCCACAGTTGTACCTCCTGCACACCACACAATTTCTCAATATTCTTACTCATTATTCAGAGCAATATTCTCATGGCTATTCTGAATAGCTAAGAATTCTAAAGACCAGAAGAGAACTGCCACTTCCTTACTTTGTCAATTTCCATTCATATCTTCTTATCTCTAGATTCAATAACCTTGACTCTGTTAGCTACTCTATAAATGGTAACACGCTGGATCAGCACACTTAAATTTTACTCTAAGTAACTATTAGAGATTGGTAGTGTTGAGATTGGTAATCAACACTCATAAGGGATGAATTATTAATATTCATTCCAACAACTCCCCTTCCAGATCAGATGCTGAAAGGTTTGTTGTTTGTTGTTTCACCAAGTTGCTACTCATCTTCAGTCTGTGGTCACTCTGCCCCATCCCAAGATCTTTCTATGACATATCTTGGGTCATTCTGGTCATTCTTCATTTTGTCAGCTTAATGAATTTGAAGGTCATCTATCTGGATTTTATTGTAGAAAATCCACAACAGGGGCACCTGGGTGGCTCAGTGGTTGAGTATCTGCCTTCGGCTCAGGTCATGATCCCAGGGTCCTGAGATTGAGTCTCGCATCAGGCTCCCCACAGGGAGCCTCCTTCTCCCTTTGCTTATGTCTCTGCCTCTCTTTCTGTGTTTCTTTGTTTCTGTGTTTGTTTCTGTGTTCTTTCTCATGAATGAATGAGTAAATAAATAAATAAATAAATCTTAAAAAAAAAGAAAATCCACAACAATGCACGGATAATGTTAAAATGTTTTAAAGAATTGGCTTTAAAATAATTAGTCATTTGTCATTCTGTAAGTCTAGACATACCAAATAAATTTGTGTTCATCTTTAAAAAAACAAAGTATCTTGAAATAGTTGTCACCAGGTATTAATTAGCATGTGTAGGAATTATAAGATGTAAAATTAACAAAGACAGGCCATCTTTACAGTCATCCTTTCAATGAGAAATTAAGTCTTCAGGGCACCTAGCCGTCATCTACCACCATCATGGCTATGTAGTCCTTGTAACGAATGGAATTCGATTCTGGGTCAATTGCAGCGGACAACATTTCTTCCATTTCTTCCTGAGAAAAAGGCTCACCTGGGAAGGACAAGAAGGCATATTCATCACTGACAATCTTCTGAAATTTTTTTTTCTCTTCCCACCAGCCAGCTTCATTGCCCTGGAGCCACCCAGACCCCGATGGGTCGCTGGCTCCCCTCCCTGGAGCCCTGAAGACAGCACACCACACCAGTCCAGGGATTCCAAGAGCCTGCTGTTGTGCCCCTACCAGATTTTGGACTTATTTAACCTTGTAGATGTCATAGCTCAAGCAACCTATGAAATCAATCACTTCAGCCAACATAGCAGGAGAATATTAAGACACCCTGAATGAAGTTGTTTATTTATTTAAATTAAGGCTATTGGGATTGCCTAAGGATTCACCCGAAGTCCCAGTTTTCTAGGAAGTCTTATCACTACGTTCTCAACGATGTGAGGACAGGACTACATGGTCATTATGCAAAATTTCTCAAGAGCAGATAGCAGAGGCTCGAACTGTAACAAGTGTATCTCTGACTATTCCCTAACCAGGTCTGGCCAATGTTGTGATGCCAGCTGAGCCCAGGGACAGATGCCATTCATCAACCATGTCAAAATGGCCCTCTTTGTCACAGCTCGGCCCAGTGTTGCTGTCGAACAAAACCAAAGGTTGCATAGAAAATCTGTGGCTTTAGCTGGATTCAGATAGCAGCTGAGGATCATCTTGGACATTGTTTTCATCAAGATGAGAAGCAAAATTAGGAAGAACGGAAGAACACTGGAAATGTTACTGGCTACTTAAGAAAGAACTTTGTCCTGATACTAAGCAAAAATTCAGAAACATCCAAATCATCACTTTCCCCCTAAAGAGTCTTCTCTGAGCAGGTAAGTTACCAAGGCCTGAGGATCACTTACCTTCTGAGCTTGTCACCTGCAACTACAAACAATGCTTTCTAAGTTGGAATTCAGCCCATACTACAGAAATTATTCAAGTGGGGATCATGATGATGATGATGACAGATTACCAAACAAGGAACATGTGTTGAGTTCTTGAAACCATACTTACATCCTAAGAAAAGAAAAAATGCCTACAGAGCCTACAGAGACAGATTCTGAATCTTTCTTATACCTGATTAAAGGCTAAATCCACTACCAATGAACTCTGATGGGCACCATGGAAGTCCTTAAAAGAATACTAGTAACAACCACTTATTGAGAGCTACTGTGTGCCAGACACTGACCTATGTGCTTCAGATACATTAACTAGGTCAACCTCCCAGGCATCTCATTAGAGGTAAGAACTGCTACCCCACTTACAGAAGAGGACACCAGGGCTGCCTGGGAGGCTCAGTGAGTTAAGCATCCGACTCCTGATTTCAGCTGAGGTCATGATCTCAGGGTCATGGGATCAAGTCCCGAGTTGGGCTCCATGCCCAGTAGGGAGTCACCTTGAGATTCTCTCCTTTCTCTCCCTCTGCCCCTCCCCCTGCTTGTGCTCTCTCTCTCTTGCTTTCTCAAATAAATAAATAAATCTTAAAAGAAGAGGAAGAAGAAGAAGAAAGAGGAGGAAGAGGAGGAGAGGACTCCAGCAGTCAGACAGGAGGCTGCCCGTCTCAGCCAGTGGATGGCAGAGCTGGGATCTGGACACCATAGCCCAGCTCAAGGTCCCCAAACTCAAGAAGCAACTCGACTTCTCAAAACAAGGCCTGGCTCACAGTAAAATCCAGAAGGCAGTCATGCCACTTCCTTGGGCAAGGAAGGAGATACGCAGTACTTGATTAAGGATGGAAGGAGAACTGCTTAATGATGAAGAGCACAATCTTGGGAGGCTGACTGCCTGGGTTCAAATGCTCAGCTGTCTCCTCAGCTTTAAGGTCTGGGACAAGTCACTTAACCTCTCTATGCCTTAGTTTTCTTGTCTAAAATGAAGTGACAATAATAAGTGTCTACAGAATATGGTCATTATAAGAGTTATTATTTAAATAGCATTTAGAATGTTGCCTAGCACATAGGTGGCAATATGTGTTTATTTAAAAAGAAACATTTTTTTGAGGGCCACCTGAATTGCCTAGTCAGTTAAGCGTCTGCCTTCAGCTCAGGTCATAATCTCAGGGTCCTGGGATCAAGCCCTACATCAGGCTTCCTGCTCAGTGGGGAGTCTGCTTCTCCTTCTGCCTCTGCCTGCCACTCTCCCTGCTCATGCACTCTCTCTCTCTCTCTCTCTCTCTCTCTCTCTCGTTCTCCTTCTCCCCCACCAAAATAAATAAATAAAATCTTTAAAAAAATTTTTTTGAGAACTTCCCTGCTGCTAAATACTGTCTGACATCAACACATGCCTGGACATCTTGTAGGAATTTGATTCAATGTAACCACATTGACATGTTTGTCATGTGACATCCTGGGCATTCAGAATGCATATTCCCAATCTGACCAATATTCTGTGGATATTGCGAAAAGTCATGTTGTATCCATTGCAGTCCATTTCTGATCTCTCTATGGCGGCAGCAGCGTTACCACAATACGCTCATCCAGGTCAAACCTCTGCTACCTCTGCCTCAGCTCCCACCTCTGTCCCCTGTACTCTGTGACTCACAAAGACCCATGGATCCTGTCCCACTGTACCTATCTCTTCTTTCCATGCCCACTGCCAGCACTGGACTGACCCCACTAGGATAGCTGCACAAAGCCCCAGTAGCCTCCTGACTTCCCTCACTGTAACATTTTTGGATCTCTCTCCATTGGCCCCTTCACACATTCTTCATTCATCTGCTCGTTCATTCATTCAACACACATTTATTCAGACTTACTCTGCAGGGGCTGTAATGTGCAAGACTTTACTCCTGCTCTCAGCAACTCATCATACAAAGTATATTACCTTGAGAATCCACTGTCTTATACTGCGAATTGTCTTATGTTACTTTTATTTCCCCCAGAATAATATCCTGGAGAAATGGAGAAGATTTAGTACCTCTCACCGCACTTGGCACGCCTCACCTACACACAGCAGGTCACCATATCAGTGCCTCTGAACTGTGTCAGGCCATTTTGACTAAATTCATATTGCCTAATATAATCCAGGATTCACTCCCCCTAATTAAGCCTTAGGGTTAAGAGGCTGATGCTTTCAAGGCCATTTCCTCCCATCACAGTAAACCCCTAAGACATCTGTTACAGTGTCACAAGAGTGCTTGGGAACGGCTATGACAGCCATGTCATCCTTGCCCTCACTGCCTACAGCCCCACATCGTGGTGGGTCAGGTCGACATGGTCCAGGCAGCTGCACAGGTGGAAACAGTGTTTGTCTCCCTTCCTCAGAATTACTTGCATTTGTGATTCCATCTCAAGTGATTGCAGCTCTGAATCACAGAGGACTCAATCTGCAAACCAGCGAACTGAACAAGGGATGGGAGGTTGGGGAGGTGCAAACCAGAGAACTGAACAAGGGATGGGAGGTTGGGGAGGTGACCAAGATGAGTGTGGTTGAGAAAGCCCATTAGGTCACTGACATTCAGGCAAAACAAACTTACACATCAGCCTAAGCAGAGAGAGTTCCTCAAGGAAACATGTCGGCATAGAGAGGTATGCCAATATTATGGATAAGTGTGTGTGTGTGTGTGTGTGTGTGTATAGGTCAAGGTCAAAGCAAATGTAGAGTTCCACCAGCATAAGAAGCTGTAAGTGTTTGGATGAATTCCATTCAATAGAGACTGTGTTATCTGTAACTTCATCAACTGAAACACTCTTAAAAAAGGAATTTTTATATAATCCAATTCAAATCTTCAATCTAGTAACCAGCATTGATTTATAGTGATTGACAGTTCATGTTTTCCAAGTGGCATAGCTTTTATTCTGAAGAATACTCTAAGTGAAAGGAGGGATTTCAATTTACAGAAGTATCTTTATACGTTACAAGATCCTAGAAGGCAACAATCAATCTCCCCATAACCTCCCCTTTGCCCACTTATGCCCCCAAAACTGAAACCACCCCAAAACCAAAATAATAGGAATAGTAAATAACTCTTTTAACCAGAATGATTGACTTAAAAGCATTCCCTAGGGGCATCTGGGTGGCTCAGTGGTTGAGCATCTGCCTTTGGCTCAGGGGGTGATCCTGGGATCCTGGGATCTAGTCCCACAACGGGCTCCCCACAGGGAGCCTACTTCTCCCTCTGCCTAAGTCTCTGCCTCTCTCTGTGTCTCTCATGAATCATTTAAAAAACTTTTTAAAACAAGCATCTCCTAGAATTTTTCCATAATATTTGTCAAATTATTAATCACTTAAATAAGTCACAATTATAAAATAAGTAATAAATCACTGGTACCTTCTTCAGTCATATACTTGATCAATTCTTCCTTAGTTAGAAATCCACGTTTGGATGGATCTAACACCTAGTAGAAAAGAAAAGATAGATATTATATTTTTTTACTTGGTGAATAAATTCTACAACATGAATTTTTCATATATAAACATATATAAAATCTGGAGCTTACACACCTCAAATGCTCGAAGAAGGATATCTTCTGGAATTGGTCTGTACCTAATTTATGCAGTAAAAGGAGCAAATGCCACAGGATTTAGCTCAGTTTTGACACAAAAATGATCACATAAAATGAAATAAAAGCTGCTAATATACAAGGATAATAATACTTCCCTCACTGTAACATTTTTTGGATTTCCAGATCTGAAAGTTGAGAGCACTCCACACCCAAAGAAGATGCTTATTTCAAAATCACTGGCATACGTGATGATATCTATTAGCCTTTTTCATCACTATGAAAATCAACTTATTTGGAAACAAAATTTCTACAATAAACTAACTGTGGTAAGCTCAGACTACACATTCCTTAGAAAAATAATCAGGGCAAATTCTCATTGATAACTCAAAATAGAAGATAATAAATATGTTGTTGATTTATGCTTTCTGTGGCCTTTTTGCTCTGTGATTACATTTTGCTTATTGGCTTAATGCAAATGTGGCTGGTATTCCTAAGCACATGTCAACTGGCAGTTCCGGGGTCTAGTGAAGAGTCAGAGGGAAGTTATCCCAGGATAAATACTGGTTGGGTATAATACACAAAGTGAGAAAGCCAAGTGTTTTGAAATTAACATAATCTTAGTCATTACTTCACCGTAACAGGTGCATGTTCTCACCTTTTTTCTAGTAGTACTTTGGTCATCACTGGAAGAAATTTTTCAAATCGAATGTATCCAGTGGGTTCTTCCTCCTCTACCTAGATATTCAATGAAAAATTGCCATGCGTTACCTCAACAAGTGTACTGAGCCACTCCTTTTTCACTATGCCAAGCGCTAGAGATTTGATACTGAGCATTCTCGGGCACAGTCTCTGCTCGTAGAGTTTCTATCTGGTAGTGGAAACAAGAGTGTTAACTATAAACACAGTGAAGTGAAGGAGCATGGGTCTATTGGAGTACAGAGCAAGGGAAAGTTCTAGGCCAGGTCAGGAAAAGCACTCATGAGGAAATCACACTGGAGCTGACTCCAGGTAGAGGAAACTGAGTGCCCCATGGAGGCCAGGAGGCTGGGAGGCATAGGAAGCATGGAAGGGGATGTTCCCAGATGAGGCTGGAGGAAGAGACAGGAGCCAGACCTTGCAGGGTCTTAAATGAGCTGTGGAAGTGACTTTGGTTGTTATGCTGAGACCAACAGGAGACCCCTGAAAGTCTGGTAGATGTGCCTATGAAAGATCACACTGGTTGTGGGTGAGGTGGCTTCTGTGGTGGGCTCAGCAGATCATAGAGCTCAGAGTAGAGCGGTGGCCATGAGGGAGAAGTGGATGGTTTCAAGGAATATTTAAGAAGTAAAAGCAATAAGACCCAGTGGCACCTGGGCTCAGTCAGTTAAATGTCTGACTCTTGGCTTTGGCTCTGGTCATGATCTCAGGGTCATGAGATCTAGTTCCGTGTTGGGCTCTGTGCTCAGCAGGTATTCTCTTAGAAATTTCCCCTCTCTCTCTGCCCTTGACCTGGTCACATGCGTGCATGTGTTTCTCTCTCTCTCTCTCTCTCTCTCTCTCTCTCTCTCTCAATAAATAAATAAATCTTTAAAAAAAAAAAAAAAGGTAATAGGACCTGGTGCTGGTGCTGCATCTATTATGGGCAAGAATGAGAAATGAGAGAGGAGTCCAGGATTCTGACTTGCACAAATGGGTTGGAGTGATGATCTTCTCTGGGATAAGGAACACTGGATAAGGGACCAGGTTAGAGGACCAATCATATCTCAAGGACCAAGCACACATCAAATTACTTTAATAATTATTAAATGCCTACAGCGTTAATGGAACTTTGTTATATCACCATTAGATAAGAGAATACTACATCTGAGAAAGAGAAATTTTGGTACCTAGCACTATTAGATGAGAATGAGAGATTCCCGCCCACAGGTTCAACTTTGATCGTGTAGCTGAACAAAACGCTATTGATCTGAACTTTCATGTCAGGCTATTTACAAGGAGCTGTAAATTTTCCTCTCCCTTTCAAAAGTCCTATTAAAAGGCTCATATATCCCAATTCAACAGAGGACCTTTCAACAGATTTATTGAGTAAAAAATAAGAAATCTGTAAGTTGTCGCTAACTGGAACATACTGTCGTCCAAATGACTATTTTTCAGTGGTTATTCTAGATGCTTTCACGTAGTATGAGGGGAGCCCTCAGGCTCCACTATCAACAGACAAAGTCATCCATAATGACAGTGATACTCCAGAATCTCTGAGCCCATCAATACATGAACAATTGTTTCAGCTGCCTCTAGGTACAAGGCAAGGTTGTGCAAATTAATGTTCATCTGGCTCTGCTGTGCTTGAGTAGCACTCTGTAACTACCTACCGCAAGAGCCTCTTAAAAATAAAATGTCAATCTCATGAGACTACCTGTGGAGGGATAATTTTTAAATTAAAATCGTGAGTTTCTCTGCTGATTACTCCAGAAATGTGCTCCAGAAGCTAGAGCAATGGTTTGTTTCCTTCTTCCTGCCATCCCCAACAAATCACTGTGGAGCAAACAATCTCAACCTTGAGAGATCAAGACCTCTCTGTATTTTATGAGCATCCTCATCAATCTACAAATGGCTTGTGGTTTTTCCAAAGGGAGTTCAACTCTCTAGCATTCTCTCCATCACACGAAAATTCGTAACACATAGTACGTGCCCTGTAATGCTTCCTTGGCTCCCAGAGGACTTACACGAGCCCCCAGTGCTC
The DNA here is from genome assembly GCF_048164855.1 of Canis lupus baileyi. Classification (NCBI taxonomy): domain Eukaryota; kingdom Metazoa; phylum Chordata; class Mammalia; order Carnivora; family Canidae; genus Canis; species Canis lupus. Next base: position 45,458,710 of record NC_132843.1, read on the forward strand.
TGAAAGTTAGGGTGAAAACTGCAATCATTCTGGCCCCATGTATCTGTGAAGAGCCCAAACTGCACAAAAACAGTAAGTTAAAGATCTCTAGCTAATCAGGATACCAGAGGAGGTACACCTTTTCTTTGACTTTTTTAAAGTCAAAGATGGATAATGAATAAACAGAGGACTTGTGGTTACAAAATAAGAAGAAAAATAGGGAAATCCATCTTCATCTTGAGCAGACTGTGAAAATATTTCTATGACCCAACACTGTCCTCTAGAGGCCATATCTAATTCTTTCTTCTGTACAAAAGGATGTATACACGATGGTATAAAAACAATACAATAATATGATCATTCTTACTCCATTGTGTTAATAAACTGTTTAATATATACCATAAACTATTTTATATTATAAAAGGTTTTGTAGTATTAAATAACCTTTTAGGGCATCTGGGTGGCTCAGTCAGTTAAATGTCTGCCTTAGACTCAGGTCATGATCTCGGGGTCCTGGGATCAATCCCTACTAAGCAGGGAGTCTGCTTCTCCCTCTCCCTTTGCCCCTCCCCTCCCCTTGTGCTCTTTCCAAGAAATAAATATTTTTTTAAAAAATAAGCTTTTTATTTTAGAATAGTTTTAGAGAAAAGTTGCAAAAATACTGCAGAGTTCCCACATACTGCCCACCCAAGTTTCCCTGTTAACTCTTCGATCACTATGGTACAAATATAATTGGTTTGTTGTCACAATTAATGAGGTGATATTAGTATATTAGTAGTTACTAAACTCCATGCTCTATTTGGATTCGTGTTTTTCCTAAAGTCATTTTTAAAATATGGTAATTCCCCTCTCATAACAAAGAAATAAGATTCTATGTATCTGGAAACAAGAGTGGGGAGAGGGGAAGATAAGATGCGGTTCTATTATTTCTAGTGCAGGACAAGCTAGTTAACTTTATGAGGCTATATAGTAAGACAGGACAAAAACACTACTTTCTAGAAATGTTATGCAATAATGGCTCAATGGTTTTTTTAGAGCCACATTTTAAAATGCCTTTATGATTTAATAGAAATATATCAAGTATCGAACTATAATCGTGTGTATGTGTGTACAAGGGGAGATATATACATAAATAGAAGGAGAGAGGGGCACCTGGGTGGCTCAGTGGTTGAGTGTCTGCCTTCAGCTCAGGGCATGATCCTGGGGCCCTGGGATCGAGTCCTACATCAGGCTCCTCACAGGGAGCCTGCTTCTTCCTCTGCCTATGTCTTTGCCTCTGTGTGTCTCTCATGAATAAATAAATAAAATCTTTTTTAAAAATCAGGTGATGATAATTATGTGGGTTTGTTTCTGGGCTAAAGAGAATCCCTACAGGGATTTATTTTTTAAAGAAAAAGAGTTTTCTCAAGAAAAAAAAAAAAGAAAGAAAGAAAGAAGAAAGAAGGAAAGAAAGAAAGAAAGAAAAGAAAAGAAAGAAAGAAAGAAAGAAAAAAGAAAGAAAGAAAAAGTTTTCTCTGCTTTGTTAATCTCCATGATTATGATTATGATGATTCCATCAACAGCATACACACACATCTGGTTCTATATCATGCATTGACATTTCCTCCTAAAAGAATCAATCTCTGATGCTGAAATCTCAAACACAACCTCCCTGACCCACCAAATGGATCTAACTTGTTCATGCAGAAGTTTGGTCCTCCCTTCTATCTGTAAATGCCACACGACATGTGCTGAGAACATATTCCATTGCTAGGCAGACCTAATACCATGTGCCCGGCCCCAATCCACCGCCTACAGGACAGGGCACTGCCTTCCCCTCCACTGTCTCCCTCCATGCCTCTTTGGACAGGGAGAGAGTAACTGCCAGCCACCAACCACCCTCCTCTTCCAAAGACAAAAACAAAACAAATAGATCTTGTTACCGCAAATAGGAACAAGGCAAAATAAGTTATAATCTGGTTTTGTTTCTGCCACAAGGAGGGAGAATGTGCTGAAAGGAGGTAATAACTGTCAAGTAGCCTCAGCAGCATTTATGAACGCAGAAGGAAGAAACCACTTTGCAGGAAGATCCCCCAGCTCCGCCTTCAAGTACCACTTACAGCGAATTCATTGAACGGTATGCAGGCAGATGTTCGCCTGGCACACCAAGGCCCAGATCTGCCTGGCCACTTGTCTCCCAAGAACTAGGGCAGAGCATGCAGCCTTGAAGAGAATACGCTGCTTCATTGCCACACAAAGGGCCCAAGTCCTGGAAGCTACCAGTGCACCTGTAGACATCCCAGTCTTTCTGCCCCCTCTTCCCAACATGAAGAAAGCTCAGTAAATATGTATGGTGTAGGATTTTAAAAAAAATATATCAGCATTTATCTAAGTCTCAAAGCATAGGCAAACACTGGGTTCCCACTCCACTTTGGCAAAAGTTCATATTCTTAATCTGTTTTGCTTCTGTAGGAAGTCAGGCACAGGGAGGTGAAGTGCCCACCTTGTCTATATTGGGTCAGGTGTTTTGATGGGACCATGGTCCAGAGTTCTTACCCCCATTCGATAGGGAAATGATTAGGCCATCCCTTTTCTCATTAAAGCATTATTTATTTTAATGCCAAACTCACTGAGTAGGTGCAATAAAACACAGTGAAAATTCATTTCTCCCCAGTGATACAACACTCGGTCAATAAATTGAACTATTTCATGCTTCACAAACGCAAGATAGTATCGGTAGTTAAGATGGTTTAAAAAGCATCTACATTTTGACTAGTTCCAGGTCACCAAATAAGATATGCATACCATTTTTAACTATTTGTAATAAAAAAAAATAAAACAAAAACCATGAGATATTTCAAGTTAGCTCTAAATAACACACATTCAAATTATTACATAAATCATGTCTCAAATGAAAAAAAAATCATGTCTCAAAATGAAAACAGTAAATTTAGATATTTCTCTACCTTGGATGGAATAAAATAACAAAAATATATTGGCATTTGTCAAAAAAATTATTCTTTGCAAAATGAAAAATCTATTTTGGAGAGAGAGAGAGAGCACAGGATCAAGGAGAGGCAGAGGGAGAGGGAGAGCATCTCAAGTGGGTCCCACACTCAGTACAGAGCCCAATGTGGGGCTCAATCCCAGGACCCTGAGATCAAGACCTGAGCCTAAATCAAGGGTTGAACTCTTAACCTGAGCCACCCAGGTACCCCCAAATGAAAAATTAAAAGAAATCTACTTTAGAATATATTTACTTCAAACATTCCAAAGGGCTACTATAAAAAAAAAATTAGGATATGTGATTCTTTCAGGTTTTAAGTCCCTTATTAATATAAGTATCAAAAAAGTTTGAATCATCTCCCAGCGGACCATTAGAGATGCTAAGAATCAACAGGTGGCTAAACCAGATAATTGCTAAGGTCCCTTCCAACTAGGACTTCCTACAACTTGAAGCTATAGGAGAACTGGTGGCTGTCAAGCCATTAATTTCCCTATTTTATTCCATTGCGTGTTGAGGGAAGAAGTCTAGGAATTCCAGCTCAACTAACTGAACTCTAAGATCACAGTCATGTTAAAAACATCCATGGGGAAATGATATGCAAGGAAGTACACTAAAATATTATGATCATATTAAGGTGTTGGATCACTGGAAAAGATTTTTCTCTATTTCTTTAAAAAAATTTCTATATGTATTACTTTATTACAATAAAAATTTGAAATAAAAACTTGTATTAGTCTCATTATGACTGTTTATATGAAATTGTGAAATGCATTTATTTTAAATATTATGTATTTATGTAAAAGAGGGAGAAAACCACTTTTACAGATTTCCCTGGGTTTTGTTTCCTGCTGTTGATCACTGTTTTAGCTCCATTTACTGTTTTTCTTCTAACTACAGATGTGTGATACTCTCAGGGTATTCCTTGTACAACACACGATCCCCTCAGCTCTCCCCGCCCCTCGCCATTTATCTATTTCCATTCCAAAGTCATGGCTGGTAGCCATTACTAGATAATCTCCAAAGTACTTCTTGGTCTACAATTCTTTTTATTTATTAATTTATTTAAGATTTTATTTATTTGAAAGAGAGAGACAGCGGGAGGAGGAGCAGAAGTAGAGGGACAAGCATAAGAATCCCCACTGAGCACAGAGCCCAATGCCGAGCTCAATCCCAGGACCCTGAGATCATGACCTGAGGCTGAAATCAAGAGTCTGCCGCCTAACGGGCTGAGCCATCCACCCGCCCCAATCAGTCTACAATTCTTTAACTCCAACATCTAACATTAGCACAAATGAGAACAGATCTATTTCCCTTCTCCCACTTTATCCAACACCAGTGTACTTAGGAAAAATAACAGATGACAGTATTTCACATCACCAGCTATTTCAAAATCAGAACATAATTGCTCCCACCCTTTCTCAATCTCTGAGAAGCTTGGTACAGTTGGGTTCTGAAGGCTGTGACATCTCAGGCTCATCTGGAATCAGGATGATGCGATTTAAGGTCAGATTGATGAAAGCTATCACTTTACAAATATGTGGATTATGCAGATTTTACTCTACTAACTAGACAGTCATTTCTGAAGTTTCAAACACAAAAATTTCTGAGGATACTTAATTAAAAATAATGAGAAACTGTGATTTGGGACCTTTGGGGCTTGTGGTATGTCTGGTGTGGTATGATATTTTTCATCCAAGACGAAATATGCAGGAAATGACTCAGTAAAACCATTACATTGTTTTCGCTGGTTACTAGGGAATATTGAACACGTTGACATCATACAGGCTACAGGCTTCTCACCACTATTAATTTGACATTAAATCACTGACCACAGAAAAAGCAACAACATTCATTTGTGAGTTTCTTCATTTTGCTAAATGAATAGGACTGAACACAATCTCAAATATTTAAATGCCTAGGTATTCAAATTTTTGATGTTCACAATTTTAAAGTGTTTGAAACTATCTTGAGACATATTAGGATGAGGTTTCTTCAGTTTTCTTTGGTCTCTGCATGCCTGGTACCTGGCACGTGGTAAATGCTTGGTAATTATTTGACAAATGAACAATTAACAGCTCACAATAGTTTTTAATTACTTTTATGTACTGTAAACTTGGAATTTTGGAGCACACGAATCAGACTTATTGTAAAACTCTTCTTTCAAGTATATCTGAAGTGCTTTGCAAGCCTGAATTTCCCACTATTCTGATACTAGGTCTTGCAAGCACAAGAAGAAAGTGTTAAGAAACATAATAATAACCACAGGAAATGGTAGAGCAGGTTCTTGAACCAGATTATGGCAGGCTTCATTCTCAGTGCTAAGGATGCAACGATGTACAAAGCATAAACTCTGTGTCTTCAAGAAGTTTTTGATAGAAGTGAGACACAGACACATAAGTTGGTAACTTTGGATTATGTTGAACACTACTGACAAAACTATCTATTAGAATAGATGTGTAGTGGCACTTCATCCTCCCCAATAAATATAGATATTCATCATATTTCTAATATTAGTTAAAATAGATGTTTGTATATTCTGGATACAATGTCAAATAAATTATTTGCAAATATGTCTCCCCCAATCTGTGATTTATATTTGTTTGGTTTGTATATTTATATTTGTTGGTTTTTAACTGTGCATTTAAATGGGCAATACTTTTTAATACTGATGAAGGTAATCAATTGTTTGTTGTGCTTTTCTTTTTTTTTTTTAATCGTTCATGCTTTTTGTGTCTTATCTAAGAAATGTTTGGCTAACCCAACATCACATGGTTTTCTCTCTGTCTTCTTCCAGAAGTTTATAGCTTTAGCTCATCTATTCAAGTCTATGATCCACTTCAAGTTAACCTTTGTGTGTGGAGTAAAAGAATGCTGAAGTTTGTTTTCTTTCTATTCAGATATCCATTTGCTCCCACACTATTTATTGAAATGATAATCCTTACCTTCATTGAATTACTTTGGCAAATTTGTCAGAGATCTAAGTATGATTCTATGTCTGGATCCCCCAGTTTGTTCCATTGGTTTGTATGCTTCTCAGTACACAAATATCACACTGTGATGATTACTGTAGTTTCACTGTAAATCTTGCAATCAGGTAGTAAAATTCCACCTTTGCCCTTCTTTTTCAAAATTATTTTGATTATTCTAGTTCCTTTGCTTTTCCATCCAATTTTGGCTCATAAATTTCTTCAAAAAAGCCCGCTATGATTTTGATTGCAAACATATTGAATCTATGAATCAAATAACTGACATCCTAACAATGTTGTTTTGCAACCCACCAAAATGTATATCTATCCATTTAAGTCTTAATTTCTCTTTATAGTGTTTGCGTTTAAGTCTTGCCTTTATTTTGCTAAATTTATTCATTATTACATTTTCATGCTTTTTAAAATGTAGTTGTTTATTTGATTTCATTTTTCTTATTGTTAATTTCTAATTATAGAAATACAATTAATTTTTCATGCTAACCATGTAGGCTGTGATCTGGCTAAATTCTCATATCAGTTCTAGAGCCTTTTTGGCAAATCTCTTAGGATTTCCTACATGAAAAATCATGTTGTCCGAAATAGAAATAGTTTCACTTTTTCTTTTCCAAACTGTATCTTTTATTATTTTTTCTTATCTTGTTGCACTAGCTAGGACCTCAAGTAAATGATGGAGAAGAGTGATGAACACAGGCATCTGCACCTTGTTCATGATTTTATGTAGAAAACACTGAGGGATCCCTAGGTGGCTCAGCGGTTTAGCGCTGGCCTTCGGCCCAGGGCTTGATCCTGGAGACCTGGGATCGAATCCCGCATCGGGCTCCCTGCATGGAGCCTGCTTCTCCCTCTGCCTGTCTCTGCCTCTCTCTCTCTCTCTCTCTCTCTCTCTCTCTCTCTCTCCTGTCTCTCATGAATAAATAAATAAAATCTTAAAAAAAAAAAAAAAGAAAAGAAAACACTGAGTATGATTTTAGCCTTGAATTTTCATAGCTACCCCCTGGCCAGCTTGACAAGTTTCCTTTTATTCTTCATTTGCTGAGTATTTTTTTCTCTTTGATGGGTACTGAATTTTTTCAAATGCTTTTTTTCCTTATTTACTGAAATGATCATATGGTCTGTCTACTTTGTTCTTTGAGGTAATACATTACATTGATTGATATTAAGCTAACCTTAGATTCCTGAGATAAACTCCACTTGTTCATGATGTGTTATCCTTTTAACATATTATTGAAATTGATTTGGTAAAATCTTATTAAGGACTTTTTACATCTTTGTTAATAAGATCTATTCTTTTTTGTAATAGGATTGTCAGGCTTGAACATCAGAGTAATGCTAGCCTGGAAGGTGTTACCTCCTGTAATGTTTTCAAACAGAGTTTTGCGTAGAATGGGTACTAGTTCTTCCAGAAATGTCTGAGAGAATGCACTAGCAAAGCCATCTGAACTTCTAATTGTCTTTATGGGAAAGTTTTTAATCATAAATTTAGTTTTTATAATTGATATGGGGCTATTCTAATTCTCTAGGTTTTTTGGGGTCAGTTTTGGTAATTTGTGTGTCTTGGGGAATTTGTCCGTTTTATCTAAGTTGCCAGGTTTATTAGCATAAAGTTGTTCCTTTCTTATCCTTTTAAAATGTCTGAAGGATAATGATAAACCCTCCTTTAATTTTGATGTAGGTAATTTGTCTTGATCACCTTAGTTAGAAGTTTATCAATTTTATTTGAAAAGACTAGTATTTTGCTATCAGTGATTTTCTCTGTCCATTTTCTATTTCACTGATTTCTGCTGTTCATAATTGTCTTTCTTTCATTTATATTGAGTTTATGTTGCTCTTCTTTTTCCAATTTGTTACAATGAGAATTTTGATAATTAATTTTAGGCCTTTTTTTCTTTTCAGGTATAATCATTTAAAGTTATAAGCTGGTCTCTAAGCACTGCTTACCTGTATCCCACAAGCTTGATATGTTGTATTTTCTTTTATGATCAAGTTGTTTATCTTTATTAATATGAATCCTTTTTTATTCCACATTATAAAATGCATTTATATTTATTTAAGTGCATTTTATTTTGATATGTTGTATTTTCATTAATGTTTGCAAAATAATCTAATTCCTCTTGTGATTTCTTCTTTGATTTGTGAATTATTGGAAAGTATGTTGCTTAATTTCAAATTTTTTTTCTTAATTTCAAATATTTGAAGATTTCCTAGTTATCTTATTCTCTATTGGTCTCTGACTTATTTCATATTTATTTTTTATTTAGAGAGAGCGAGCAGGAGCAGTAGGAAGAGACAGAGGGAGGAAGAGAGAGAGCATCTTAAGCAGGCTCCACACTGAGCACAGATCCTGATGTGGGGCTCGATCTCACAACCCTGAGATCAGGACCCGAGCCAAATCAAGTAAGTCACTTAACTGACTGAGTCACCCAGGTGCCTCTTCATTCCATTTTTTTTTTTAAGATTTTATTTATTTATTTATTTATTTATTTATTTATTTATTTATTCATTCATGAGAGACACACAGAGAGAGAAAGGCAGAGACACAGGCAGGACAAGCAGGCTCCATGCAGGGAGCCCGACATGGGACTCGATCCCAGGTCTCCAGGATCACGCCGTGGGCTGAAGGCGGCACTAAACCGCTGGGCCACCTAGGCTGCCCTCTCTTCATTTCATTTTTAAAATCAGAGAAAATATCCTATATGATTTCAATTTTTAAAGATTTACTGAGACTTGTTTTATGGCCCAGCACTTAATCTATCCTATTGAGCATTCCATACACTTGAAAAAAACATGTATTTTGCATTTGTGGGTGTAGCGTCCTATAAATATCAATTAGGCTGGGGTGATTGATGGTTGATCATCTACATCTTTGCTGATATTTTATGTAGTTACTCTATCAATTATTTAGAGAGGGTTTTTAAAAGCTCCTTCTATGATTGTGGAATTGTCTGTCTATCCCTTTCTCTGTCCATTTTTGCCTCATGGATATTGCAGCTGTGTTATTAGCTACATGGACATTTATGATTTTTATACCTTCCTGATGAATGACCTTTTAAAAAAAATCACTGTATAATGTCATAATCTTACCAACATAGGTCTTATTTTGCAAATGTCTTTTAGTTCTCCTTTCTAATTACTTTAAATTCTCCACAATTCCACTTAGGTTTGAACTTCAAAGGCTGTAAACCTCTACATGCCCTTCCCACTGGTACTGAGATATTGTCACATCCTCCTAGTTCCCACATGGAAGATCCTGGAAGGTTCTAACTTCATAGTAAAGGAAGAATTTTTTGGTAACCTGTATGCCAATAAAATTTGGGTATTAAGCCTTCTCGCTGTTGCTGAGTTTTGTGATATTCCAAATGGGCTGAGATTACTTGGGGCCAGTTGGTAACTGAAGAATATGAAATAGAGGGATCAATGCCAAGTGATTTTTAAATGATCTGTTTTAAGAGAAACATCACACTTTATACTGCTCTTTAGGAAACGAGGGGCTGAGAGTATGTACTTAGACTATAATTTAAGTAAATGCCAACTAGAGAACTGCACATAGGTTTTGATGTTTTACAGAAGTTTAGAGCATCATCACATTATTGCATTTTAAAGCAAAAGAAGTAGAAATAGTTTTCATTTCTGAAACTATTACAGAGCACTTAGCAATAAGGGATTCACTCCTAGAGCTTTACTATTTGGAGCTCTGGTTTTCTAAATGTATTTGATACCAACAAATATCTACGTGCTTTTTCTCTTCTCATTTATTTGGGAAACCTCAAAAAAGGATAGTCACACCCAAAACTTCTGAAGTATATCACTATAATTTAATTTGAATAAATTGTGCACAAAGACAGAAAAGTACATATAGGGCTTAGGCAACAGTCATCCGTCCTGGTCCAGCTGTTCTAACCATTTGTAACTTTCAAAGGTTGTGTCAATATATCTAAGAAAGGGGCAATGACAAAATAAAACGCAGGGCCCTGAGCATCTACTGTGATTAACTGCCCAGACCCATGGGGTAACTTCAGTAGACAGGCACCTACAGAACAAGCAACCCCATATATGCACAGAGTGCCCATCAAGCAACACCTGATTCCTCATAGTTACCAGATTTAATCCTCATAAAGACACTATGCTATTTGCATTCCTTTTGTGGATGTGGAACCGACTTTGAAAGACTACGCTGCTCAGCCAAGTCGTAAGTGGTAGCTATGGGATTTGAACGTAGACCTCCTGACACAAGATGTGGTGTTTATTCTACTTTGCCAGAGAAGCTTACAGATCAAGAGTTGGCAAACTTTTTCTGCAAAGGACCAGACAGTAGATATTTTAAGCTTTGCAAACCATATGGTCTCTGTCACAAGGATTCAGCTCCACTCTTGTAGTGAGAAAACAGCCAAAGACAATATGTAAATAAATGAATTGAGCTTTGTTCCAATAAAACTTTATTTGTAAAAATAGGTGGTGGGCTGGATTTGGCCCAGGGATTGTGGTTTGCTGATTCAAACCTACAAAAAGGAATTAGGCTCTAAAGGCTCTGCTTTTCTATCTTTCCAGGGGCATTTTTCTTACTGCTCCATTTACTCTACTGAATTATATGCAATAATATGAGTTCACTATAAATTCATCTTCATTTCTTATCTGTTCCACAGCGCCAACTTTCCTCTTTCCCTAGCACAAATTCGAGCTTTGTCGATAAACACTGTCAAGCAGCGATCAACACCTTTTTTTTAAGAATGTGAGGACCAACTCAGGAAAAAAAAGACTTTTTTTCCCCTCTGAGTAAAAATAGTTTTATTGGGTCCCAAAAATGAAAAAAACAATGTAAAGATTTTGAGCTTTACTGATATTTTTTAAATGTTAATGAAAAATCGGTACTGCTTTTTTAGTTGCCACAATGCTAATAACAGGCAACAGAGTTGTCTTTCCAATCTTCCACTCCTTAACTGTATATAGAGTGCTTTAGGATTCAAAACATGTCTTCTAATACATGATTGCATTTAGCTTTGAAGTAGGTATCATCACAGAGAAATGAACACAGAGGTCAAGTGACTCACCAAGTCAGCTGGGCTAGGCCCATAAATCAACAAAATCCCACTTCCTTGCCTGCCTCCCCTCATCTCCTGCTTGTTTCTGGCCTCCACCAAAACCCACATGGAGAAGCATCTCGAACAGATTCTCTCCTGTTGGTGGCCCAGGTAGCTTCGCTCCCTTCAGGCCTCTGCTTGTTAAACTGAAAGCTACATTTGAGGTTAGTTAGACCAGACACTTTTCTGGAAACCAAACAGGGCAGGAAGCTCTCTGATCTTGGGCCATTCATTACTGCTTTACAAGATGATTCCCTCCAGAGACTCATCAACGCTTTACAAATAACCATTTTTATATTCTTAGACTGTTCAGTCAGTGTCAAGTTGGTTCTTATTATTTTGTTATGTTTACTACTTATTCCTAAAGTTAGGGTTTTTTTTCCCCCAAAAAAATTATAAATTTCTTACAGTCCTACCTCATTTCTATCTCTTCTGAACTGAAATTCTTCACCACAATTCCTTTCATCTCCATGTTCTTTCCACACATATTTGGTCCCAGTATCTGCTGGCCTTTCTTCAACTAATTTTATTTTTTTAAGAATTTATTTATTTAGGGGCACCTGGGTGGCTCAGTCAGTTAAGGGTCTGCCTTCTGCTTGGGTCATGATTCCAGGGTCCTGGATAGAGTCCTGCATCAAGCTCCCTAATCATTGGGGAAGTTTATTTCTCCCTCTCCCTGCCCCTGATCATGCTTGATCTCTCTCTCTCTCTCTCTGGTTTCGCTCTCTCTCTCAAATGAATATAAGCTTAAAAAAAAAAAAGATTTTATTTGTTTTATTTATGAGTGGGGAAGGAGCAGAGGGAGAGGGAGAAGCAGGACTCCCCGCTGAGTGGGGAGCCTTATGCGGGGCTCGATCTCATGACCCTTGGATCATGACCTGAGCTGAAATCAAGAGTCTGACACTCAACCGACTGAGCCACCCAGGTGCCCCTCTTCAACTAATTTTAGAATATAAATAATATCTAAGGTGGGCTCCTTACTTGAGCCATTGAGTTACTTAGTCAAAGCCATTTCTTCCAGATCTGATATTGTTTCAGAACTGCTGGCTGGCCAATCCACACAGTTGCCCAAATGTCTTCATCAAGTGGACCCATTATTAGTTTAGGACATTAGTTTAGGACATGCTTAGCTGCAGGTAAGGGTGGGTGTTCAAGAACAAGGAATGGGCATAGCAGGAGCCCAGCCCATGCAGCCTTGCTTACCTCTACGATCAGGGTCATGCAGCTCTCCATTCGCTTGGGCAGCACCCTAGTGACCTGATAATTGTTCCGATCTCTCTGCAGGAAAAAATAGTCAATAGTTTCAGAATATAAACTTTGAAAGCAAGCGCCGTGTTTCTCTAAACCACTTCAAGGGTGGACGTAGCACAGCAAATGAAGTCTATCAGTACTGCCTCATGGAGGAGAGAAGATATTCCTGGGAAAGAAAAAGGCAGACAGGTGAACCAAAGGAAGAAGAAACAGTGTTTGCACTGATTTACAAACTCAAGCCCTGCCTGAGCCAAAATCCAGAAGTTCTAGAAAATGAAAAGGAGGGGAGAGGAAGAAAAAGAAATGCCGGCCACTTACTAGCTGATTTTGAGTTCGTTAACAGTTTTGCACCTCACTGTCTAGGGCAGAACAATAATGTCTCCCCAGAGGTTTGTGCCGAAGTTCACATTAGTGCAGAGTACTTAGTAGCAGGGCTCTGGTGTCAGATTGCCCTGCACTGTGCTAGGCGGGGCAGGCCAGTCTCTGGGTGCATAAGCCTAGCTGGGGGGTAACACATAACATCTTCCTTCAAATACTTAGAATGGGGCTGGGAACACCCTCGGCATAAAATAATATGAATATTATAATATAAAAGCACAGCTCTTGGCAGAGTAGCCACTCCATAAATATTAGTGACTCCCCTACCCTCCCATAATATCGTAATTCAATTTAGCAAATAACCTAAGAAAAGTATGAATTATAGTCCGTATTCTCTAGATGCTAAGACAGAGGATTTGTAATAGATTATTAAATATCTCCACCAAGGAGCACCTGGGTGGCTTAGTAGTGGAGCGCCTGCCTTCGGCTCAGGTCATGATCCCGGGGTCCTGGGATCGAGTCCCACATCAGGCCCCCCACAAGGAGCCTGCTTCTCCTTCTGCCTATGTCTCCACCTCTGTGTGTGTGTCTCATGAATAAATAAAATATTTTAAAAATATATTTCTACTTAAAATTATTACAGTTGTAGTATTTGAGTGTGAACTTAATTTCACAAATACTTAACTAGAATATTTCATTTCTTAACCATTCTGGATGGTATCAGTGGTATGATATTTACTCCCTATTTTACTGAGAAAACATGTTAAACAAGAATGTCTAGGTTCATCACTTAAAGAGGTTGCAGAATGAGTAGTGAGAGGAAAACTGAAAATCAGTAACTGTGGGAGATGGGATTAATTTTCACTTATTGGTTTTCCTTCAGACTAAACGAGGGCCAGCTAAACATGTAAGGTCTTCTTATTTCATACCCACCCAAGCAGCTCAGTCTCAACACTCATGCATTGATTTTCATGCCCACATCCCTCATGAAGGTAGGACCTGAAGGTGATGCTGTGACTATAGACACTGAAGCATTCTATAAGCCTAGACTTTCAAGAAGTCCCCTAAAGGTGTCCCATGAATCTGGCTAACACCACTGTGGTAAATATATCATTGTAGCATCGGACTCCTGCTGTATGCATTGGAACTGATAGGGGAGCCTGGGTGGCTCAGGCGGTAAAGCATCTGCCTTCTGCTTAGGTCATAATCCTGAGGTCAAGAGATCGAGCCTGCGACAGGCTTCCTGCTCATCAAGGAGTCTGCTCCTTCCCTTGCTCATGCTTTCTCTCTCTCTCTCTCAAATAAACAAATAAAATTAAACAAGAAAAAAGAACCGATAGTTAATGAGGCAAGGATAAAAAAACATATGATTTGCTAAGTATTCATAGATTTAGCCCCTCCATAACCTTCCAGGCCTCTCTATGTGCATCAGAGAACCACAGAGTCCAGAATCAGAGGGACCCAAGGAAAGGCTAGTTACCCTGCACGATGTTGGGGGGACGGGACAGGGGGACCTGGAAGTCCCCACAGGCCCTCGTCTAGGACAGTGGTCCCTGCCTCCATCTGACTACTGAGCACTGGGCATGTGAGCAGCCCAAGTGAAAACAGGCTGTAAGTGTAAAATACACATGGATTTCAAAAACCGAGTCTAGGGGGAAAAAAAAGTAAAATATCTCTGATAATTTTTAAACTGACATGTTGAAAAGACAATATTTGAGACACACTGGGTTGCATAAAACATAGCGTTAAAATTAATTTTACCAGTTTGTCTTTCACCTTTTAAAAGAAAATATGGTTACTAGAACATTTTAAATTCTAATCCGATACCCTCTGTTTCTGGAAATAGCTAGGAAGAGCTGCCATCGTGAGTCAGCCTTTGAGAAGAGACGTACGTGGAGGGAAAAGCAGAATTACCTTGTGCTGGGTCAGCAAGGTAATCAATATCCCTTGTGCCTGAGAAACTTGAGAGCAGATTGAAATGAGCCCTTTGTCGCTGCCAATACCCAGGACATGGGAAGGGCTAAGGTGCTTGCTGGTGGGTGGGGTACAATCCACCCCCAAACGTGACACATGATAGGGGGAGCAGGAGGAAGGTCCAGGCTGCAGACAGCTCGGGGAGCGAGGCTGGGCTGCATGAGAGCTCCTCTGAGGAGACTGTGCTGGCGGGAAGATACCAGCCAGGGGTCTAGCAAGAACTTTCCAGAGACCTGCCCCAACCCAGCTGTCCAAGGAAGAGGGCCTGCGTGAGCTCCCAGGGCCTCCCACCACCAGTGGGCTGCTCTGGGTCAGAGGGAGGCAGGTGCTTCCTTTCAGTATAGAAAATTCTCTCTCCCCTGGCTCCCCTTAGAAAGACCCCTGCCCCTTCTCACCTCTCCTGAATGAATCCAGTTAGACTGGCTCACTCTTGCTCTGTCTGGGGAGACCACAGAAAACAAAGCTCGTTCCATTTGTCCGGCACCAAGCTGCTGCTTTCTCTCTAGTCCTAAAACATGAAGGCCTCACTCACGTAAGAGGAAAAGGCAAAAGGCTTCTTTGGCTGACAAGTCCACAATAACCCAGGAATGCCCTCTGTGCCCCTGCAAACTGGCCCACGAGCTGTGTTTTGCAGTGAATTCATCTACACATGACTGCTCGATATGTTCCAGCCAACCATTCAAAATGTCCATCTACCAGGATGCCTGGCTGGCTCCAGTGGTTGAGCGGCTGCCTTTGGCTCAGGACGTGATCCTGGGGTCCTGGGATCGAGTCCATTGGTCTCCCTGCATGGAGCCTGCTTCTCCCTTTGCCTGTGTCTCTGCCTCTCTGTGTGTGTGTGTCTCTCATGCATAAATAAATAGAATCCTTAAAACAAAAGAAAAAAAAAGCAAACAAAACTGCCATCTACCGCACCCTAACCCTCCCCCTCCATCCTGCCCGCTCCATTCATCTATCACCTCTTGCCTCAAGCTCCAAACCTCGGATGCACCTCATGTCAGCAGAAGACCCCACATACCTGTCACCCACGTCCCCAAACAGACGCAGACTGAGTGAGCACCACGGCTCACCATCCTACCACCTGCCACGTCGGCTGGGGCTGCACAGCTACACACCACAGCCCGGGCGGATGAAGGCAAAACGTCATTGCTCACAGCTCTGGAGGCCGCAGGGCCCAGGGCCAAGGCACCGTCAGGTTCAGTGTCTGGTAAGAACCATCTTCCTGGGGGGATCCCTGGGTGGCTCAGAGGTTTAGCGCCTGCCTTTGGCCCAGAGCGCGATCCTGGAGTCCCGGGATCGAGTCCCCCGTCAGGCTTCCTGCATGGAGCCTGCTTCTCCCTCCTCCTGTGTCTCTGCCTCTCTCTCTCTCTCTATGTCTATCGTGAATAAATACATAAAATTAAAAAAAAAAAAAAGTCTTCCTGGCCTGCGATGGCCACCTGGCTCCGTGTCCTCACACAGCAGACTTCGAGCCCACTCTGGGTCCCCCTCTTCTTTTAAGGGCTCTAGTCATTGTGGGGGCCCCCATTCTCCTGACCTCATCTAAACCTGACCACTTCCCAAAGGCGTACCTCCAAACGTCATCACATGGGGGTTCGGGCTATCTATGAATTTGGGAGGGACTCACGCATTCGGAGGGGGCCCCCTACCATTACAGGCCCTGCCCTGCCCGCTCACCTCTTTAGAAGTACATACATCCTTCCCCACCCCTTCCCTCTCAGCCTCCAAGGAATAAAAAACTAACTCCTCTGAGTTTTTCTTAGTTCCAGTCTTGCCTCTTTCTTCCTCCTAATTATATGCATCACTTGGCACTCATCTGGGTAAGCATCCTCTAAGTCCCTGGCTCTTGTGTCTTGTTCAGGACACACTCGCCCCCAACTCAGCATCTTCATCCTCTACCAGTTGCTTCTTCTTTTGCCCCCAAAATATTCAGGTATTTTCCTCCCTTATCTTGAAGACTTTTTTTTTTAAGATTTTATTTATTTACTCATGAAAGACACAGAGAGAGAGAGAGGCAGAGACACAGGCAGAGGGAGAAGCAGGCTCCATGCAGGAAGCCCAATGCAGGACTCGATCCCAGGATCCCAGGATCATGACCTGAGCCAAAGGCGATGCTCAACCACTGAGTCACCCAGGCGTCCCTTGAAGACATTTCTGATAGGTGCCTGACCACCTCCAAGCCCGCTCCCTCTGTTCCCACAGCCCCTGTTCCAAATCCTTCATCTTGTCCTCGTGAGTCCCCTGCCCACCATCCACTGCAGGCCCAGCCCCTCTGCAGACCCGCTGTGCCTAGCTCCCCGCCACCCACTCCTCTGTCTGTCCTGCCTCTGACAGCCTCTCCACTCCTCTTTTGTACCCACGGCCCCTCAACTGCACTCTGCCCAGACCCCTGGTTGCAAAATGACTTTGCTGTTAAAACTGTCCCTTGAGCCGAAGAGAAGCAGCAGCAGCCCACAGAGAGAAGGCCACTGGTGATCTCAGCAACAGCACATTCAGGGACGGAGGAAGAGCAAGCCTGTGCGAGCGGCGACGGCAGGGGGACTTGGGTGGCAGGGGGGACAAGGTGGCAGCTCCGGAGAGGCACCTGCAGCTTCTGGCCAGGACTCTCACAGCTCAAACTCGGGCCCCAGAGATGCCTTTACTCCTCGCACTGCTCCATGGCAGGAAGGGGGAGCCCCCACTCTCTCCATTTCATAGATAAGGAGACAACCCCAAGATGTTCAAGATCTTGCTCAGTGCCTCCCAACAGTGTCCCCCCACCCCCACAGGGAGCAGGGCACCGGGGCTACGGGTCCAACCCGGGGGGCAGGACACGAGACAGTGGACTAACTTGCCTTCTGGTTGGGAAGGGACACCTCCTCTGGGACTTGGAGAAGGGGTAGCCCCACAGCCCACTCACACCCCTCCACCACCTACAGGCTGCACACAGCCACACGCGGTTTAGCTCTGCTCTCAAGTGCTTCAATATTATTTTCTTTTTTTTTTTAAGATTTTATTTTATTTATTCATGAGAGACACACAGGGAGAGGCAGAGACACAGGCAGAGGGAGAAGCAGGTTCCCCATGGGGAGCCCGACGTGGGACTCAATCTCAGGACCCCGGGATCACAACCTGATCATGCCACCCAGGTGTCCCATGTGCTTCAATATTCTTATCCACTTACTCCTGACAACAGCCCTACGAAGACAGCACCTACTCTACTCTACAGAGGAGGAAAACAAACCCAGAAGGGTGAGGTAACTTCCCCAGGATCCTAGAAGTGGTGGCTATGGGATCCCTACACACAGGTGGGAACCCACACTCTTCAACCCTGCACACTGCTGCCTCCTATAAACCTGGCCAGGGATTTCATGAGACTCACAGGAGAACTTGACCATAACGAGGCACTTCCAGAGAAGCTTGGAGGCTCCACCCTATGGGAGCCTCGAAGACAGATCCAGGTCTGAAAACTGATGACCTGAGGTACAGACATGCTGGCAGATAAGGTTTTGTTCAGCACAGTGTTGGTCTCTAATTAGGTGGGGCACACACACACACACACACACGTCACAGGCCTGGTCCCTGTGGGAATCTGGGCTTATCACTCCTGGAAAGCAGCCATCATGTACTGGAGGAATTTACCTGCAACAAGCAGGGGGATGAGCCAAATGACCTCCTCAAGTTCTCCCCAGCTACTCTTATTCTTTTTTTTTTTTTTTTTTTTTTTAGCTACTCTTATTCTAAGATTATATTTAAACACACACACACACATACCTGTGGCTTATGTAAGTGAATATTCTAGTTCTTAGAAAATATACACTGGAGTATTTCAGGGGAAAAGGTCATAACACCCACAGCTTATTCTCAAATAGTCCAGAAAAATTAAAATAATAATGAAAATGTTTGTGTGAAAATGTGTGTGCAGTGTTGAATATGTGTGTGTGTATATTATAAAAGAGAGGGAGAACATAGGCAAAAGCGAAATGTTAACATTTTGCATCTGTGCACCTATGTGATGTCAAGTGTTCCATGTGCCACTCCTACTATTTGTCTATAAGTGTGATTTTTTTTTAATAAAAAGTTTTCATTAAAAACAAAACAAAAGGGGCACCTGGGTGGCTCAGTAATTGAGCATCTGACTTTGGCTCAGGTCATGATCCCAGGGTCCCAGGACTGAGTACCGCATCGGGCTCGGGCTCCCCACGGGGAACTTGGTTCTCCCTCTGCCTGTTTCTCTGTCTCTCTGTGTGTGTCTCTCATGAATCAATAAATAAAAGGTTAAAAAAAAAAAAAAAAAAAGAAGTGGGCACCGGGCTGGCTTAGTTGGAAGAGCACACGACTCTTGATCTTGAGGTCATGAGTTTGAGCCCCATGTTGGGTAGAGAGATACCAAAAAGTAAATAAACTTGAAAAACAAACAACATAAGCACATTTGAAATGAAAACCAAAGCAGTAAGAAGTCAACAGAAATCCTGCCTCATAGAACCTGTTTAAAACAGTTATCTTTTTTTGTATTACACTTTACCTATCGTTTTGGCTTAAGAACAGGTAAAAGTATCTGGGGCAGATGGAGCCCTGTTCATCCTTGACCCCACAGTGAAAAAGGCAGCAGGGTGAACTGCTCCGGGCGGGTACAGGACGAGAGGAGGGTGTGGAGGGAAATTATAGGAGAAGCAAAGAGGCCTCTGAGCTCCTCTTGTTTGCACATGTTCTGAAATACAAGGCCAGAGGCACAGAAGACAGAGGATCCTAGGAGCTCCTCTGGCATTAGGATTCTGGTGCCAAGAACACAGGAATGCAGGCAGAGGGGTCGGTTGGACTCCAGAACCCCAGATGGTGCCGGGATGGGGTTGGGGTCCCAGCCATAAAGAAGGAAACCACGTAGCTAACCTGCCAGCCTCAGAAGTAATAAGGCTCCTAAACATGACCTAAGAAAAACAGAGAGGAAGAGAGGGCAAGACAGAACAGAGGTCGGAAAAACGTGAGGCCATGAGTTTCTGAGAAGGGGACAGAGGTCTAGAAAGGAGAAGAACGGCAAAGGGAAAAGTTAAAAACGAAAAAACCATGCTAGGAGTTAAAACTGTAGCTTTCAGAGACAAGGTATAGAAATTCCAAAACTTCCCAATGAACATAAAAGAAATTCAGAAATAAGAAATAACCAAGATGTTAGACAACTGGAACATTAAAATGAAACTATGAAATAAAGTGACACAAGTACACACCACATTGGGGCTGATTCACCCACTTCACTTCTACTAAATAGGATTTTGAATCAAGTGAAATGATTGAAAATTATTTTAAAGTAACTTTTAAGGGACGCCTGGGGGCCCCAGTCAATTGGCTTCTGACTCTGGATTTTGGCTCAGGTCATGATCTCAGGGTTGTGGGATGAAGCCCCATGTTGGACTCCACGCCCACTGCGGTGTCTGCTTGGGACCCTCTCCCTGTAATCCTTCCTCTGCTCATGCTTGCTCTCTCTCAAATACAATCTTTAAAAAAAAATAATAAAGTAACTTTTACAAAAATTGTAACATTATTAAATCATTAAGGCATTTACAATTATTAATGCAACCTTTTAAAGCAACCAGTTAGAAACTTTACTGAAGTCAGTGTAGTGAAACAAAACATTGTTCTTGAATTTTAATAATTCATCCCAAAGTCTTCTTGTCAGGCTTTTGGAAGCAAGGGCAGAGAAAAGGCACAAAGTCATTTGTGTACAATGGTGGGTGTGCTGTTACCAGCTGGCCCCTTGGGAGGGAAAAGCCCTGATGAGCAGTATTTGCATTTCCACCTTGTCCACACAGCCACCAGGGGCTCGCAAAGAATGAAGCTGCCAAAGTAAGTCGCTGGTGGAAGAGGTGGAAAGAAATGCCTGCCCCCCCGGGGTCCCCACCACTGCCTGGCATCCCAGCACCTGTGCAAACTGCCTCACAAGCATAAGTGAGAGTAAAACATGGTGCTGCAATTAGGAGGAGGTAAACTTGGGAGTATTTAGTACCTTTTCATTGTTAGTTACCACATTCATGTTGCATTTTATACAGAACAACCTGAAAAAGTTGAGATCACTTACTGAGTTTGCCATGTGCCACTCCTATTTGTCTACAAGTATGATATTTTTTAAATAAAAAGTTTTCATTAAAAACAAAACAAAAGGGGCACCTGGGTGGCTCATCCCCCGGGTTCTCGTGTAGGAATTCAGCTAATCTCTGCACCCACCCAATTTCACTCTAAGTGCTGCCCAAGTGAGCTCCTTTGTTTTTAATATAATTTACTTGTAAATTTATGTCATTTACTTTTCATATAATTTAGTTTGTAACAGCGGCTTGCAGAATTCCTGAAAACCTAACAATCAGCTCCTGTGAGCTAGCTGCAAGTCAGGATGGTTTGGTTCCAAAACTGATTCTCTGAGTCCTCACCACTTCGTACAGACAGCTCCTGGCCCTGCGGTCCCTAGACAGGTTCATCTTCTCTCTCTCTTTTTTTTTTAAAGATTTATTTATTTATGATAGACATAGAGAGAGAGAGAGAGAGAGAGAGAGAGAGGCAGAGACACAGGAGGAGGGAGAAGCAGGCTCCCTGCGAGGAGCCCAATGCAGGACTCAATCCCAGACCCCAGGATCATGCCCTGAGCCAAGGGCAGATGCTCAACCACTGAGCCACCCGGGCATCCCGACAGGTTCATCTTGTGAACAACCCACTCAGTGTCCTACCGTGGATACAGAACAGAAATTAAATACAGTTCTTGTATTAAAAAACAAAAACAAAAACCATTTTTCCTTGGAAATATTTTTTTTCTTTCATTTAAATCAATTTCGTGGGTAGCCTGGGTGGCTCAGCGGTTTAGCACCGCCTTCAGCCCAGGGCCTGATCCTGGAGACCCGGGATCGAATCCCACGTCCAGCTCCCCGCAGGGAGCCTGCTTCTCCCTCTGCTTGTGTCTCTGCCTCTCTCTCTGTGTGTCTCTCATGAATAAATAAATAAAAAAAAAAAAATCAATCTATCATTTTCGTGTTTTTTCTAATTGATGACACCTCAATTAAATCAACTATGTCATATAAAGTCTTAAAACTCTGCAGAGCTCTTCCCTATATTTATAGGAGTAGATGTCTCACATTGATTAGAACTATGAATCAACTCCAGAAGCCTTTATGGTTAAAGACTAAGAATCTGTTTCCGCACTTGCCCTATATATAACGTAATAAACATGGGGACAAAAATCCCTTCTGAACACATGAGTCACGGTAACGCTGCCCAATAAAGGCATTACCCTTTAATTCATGCAACAGCTTGTGTGACCAGGGCCAGGCTGGTTCCCTGCAGGCCTGCAGTGGGTGCAGTGTCACGTTCCTGACACGAGGTGGCGCCAGTGCCACGGAGCTGGGCGGTGATTCCTCCGGTTAAGGGCAGTCTAAGGTCAAAACCATTCCAAGTGAAGACCTGACTCAGGACAATGGATGCGATTGGAAGGGAGAAAGACACAGGCCAAAGACTTTACCTCCTCTATGGAATCGCTGAAATTCAGCTAAGTATGAGAGAACGTTGAAAGCAATTCAAAAATTCTAAGAAGGAACAAACTAGGATTTGAAAATGATTTACATTCATCTCATAAATATTTGCCAAACACTACCGTGCACCAGGTACCATTCACAGCACAGCAGACAATGAGAGGAGGACCCTGCCCTCATAGAGAGAGTTTTCACACATTGATCTTTTTTCGCAAAGCCATGAAATGAAACCAACATAATAATGGCTAAACCTTATTTGGACAATGGTTCTACTTAAAAAATAGGCTTATTTTTCTGAAGGTCCCTCTAATCAAGGGAGGATCATTTTTCCACTGCTAAAATATGCTTTCCAAAAAGCTCTGGGTTCTAACTTGTTACGGTATTATTTCTCATACCATCCTATATGCTAGAGTTTGCAGTCTCCAAGTGAAGAAATGGGTCTCCTGTGTATCTCAGAAAAGAACTCTATGAAACATCAGACACTACATAGAGAATAAATAATTCAGCTCTATCTTTACTTTTACCCTTGGCAACCACGCGGGAGGAAACATGCACACACACAAGTCTATGCCCTAGCTTGAGGCGGCAGCAGATACCATGAAGAAATCACCACCACCGTCATTATTATCATAACTGCATGAGTCTGCCTGCAGGGGGGTGGGGTGTAAACAACAGGGATTGGTTTGCTCACAGCTCTGGAGGCTGGAAGTCCAAGATCGAGATGGAGGCAGGGCGGTTTCATCTGAGGCTTCTCCCCTGAGCTCGCAGATGGCCGCCTTCTCCCCGTGTCCTCACCCTATCTTCCTCTGTGTGCTTGCCTCCCTGTCTCGGTGTGTCCAAATTTCTTCTCACAAGACTCCATTAAGACTGGATTTGGGCCCACTCTGATGCTCTTATTTTACCTTAATCACCTCTCTAACGACCTTATCATCAAATAAGGTTGTATTCAGAGGTGCTGGGCATTAGGGATGTGACTTCTGGGGGTACACGTCTAGGCCCATAACAGTAGCACTCATGACTATTCTATGCTGACCGCCGCCACCTTTTTCTGGCCACTTCTCACCTGGATCACGGAAGTCACTCTCAGGTGTCACTGCCTCAGCTCTCATCAGCCACCTCCATCCACTCTCACAGGAGCCAGAACAATTTTTTACAAGTGAACATTATAGTACGTAATTCCCCGGCCAAGCACTCTCTGGTGGCTTCCCACGGCACTGATAAGGTCTGTGAGGCTCTATCTGATGAGGGCCTACCAACCTCTCTCACTGGGGTCTCACACCCTGGTATCTGGCTGCCCACCATGCAGCCCCACACTCCCGTGCTGGTCTGTGACACACTACACCCCTGCCCCTCCAGAGGACCTTTATATTTGCTCTCCCCCAGTTCACATGGCTGGCTCCTTCAAATCTTAAAGATCTTAACTCAAAAATGACCTCCACAGAAGCTTTCCCTGACCGGAGTTCTACACAGCTTCATCCCACCTCACCACACTCTCATTTGCTAATACATCATTCTCTTCTACCTTCCTTATAGTATTTTATTTATTTTTCCTTATAGTATTCTGTAACACTGTCCTGTTTTATTTACTTTATAGCACTGATTACCATCTGAAATCTCTTCACTTATATATTGTCTGTTTCTTGCCTCTAAAATGTAAGCCCCAGGGGGCTCAACTGGTTAATTAGCCAACACTTGATTTTGGTTCAGGTCATGATCTCAGGGCCACGGGACTAAGCCCCATGTCAGGCTCTGCACACAGTGGGGAGTCTGCTTATGATGCTCTCTCTCCCTCTCCCTTTCTTCTTCTACCTCTCTCTCTCTAAAAATAAATAAATAAATATAAAATAAAATAAAATAAAATAAATAAAATAAAAGCTCCATGAGGACAGAGGCCCTCCACTGCTATATTCCAACACTTAGAAGGAACTCACACATAATAGGGACTCAGTGTTTGTTGAATAATACATGAATTTGTAGAACACTTCACAATTTGAGAAATGCCTTTCAATTAAAAATAACTTTCATATATATTCACTCATCTAATTCTCACATCAATCCATATTATCGTCCCCATTTTAAAGTAAGGAAACTAGAACTTTGTAGAAGGCATGTGACTCACCCTCCAGGAACACAACTAGAATGGAGCAAAACTGGAAGCAGATTCCATTCTCTGACTCCTGAGAGTCTGTCTTTCAGGACGCTTACCAATGACATCTTCTTAGGACAAATCATGGTGGTTAATGTGATGTGAGGTGAAAAGTAGTGGCAGAGAAAAAGACTCAGATGCAGAACAGAACAAACATGGCTTTTGCATTCCTCATAGATGTTTTGGTTATAACAAGGGTTTAATAAGTGTTTACTCGATTAATTAACTAAAACATTTTCCATTGTTGTGAAAGGTCTAAATAATTCCAAGTTCAACATTGCCAAATGGCTGCTCACTGTCCAAACAAAACAAACAAAAAGCTCCCTATTTTTCTTTTTGAAAAATAACACTGAAACACTATTTGGCAAACATGACAGTGACATTGTTATAAGTAAGGTCAATCAATGAATGCTGAAATCAGTAGACAAAGTTTGAGGAGAAAGGATATTTTGCATAGTCTTGCAGTATGTCCTCCAAGATATTACTAGTTACAAAGGGAATAATAATAACTTTATGGAGGGGGAATCCTGGGAAACACTGCCTGAAGTGAACGAGGTTAACATCACCAGTAACAAGACATAACCATGTCAAGTACCCCCTGACATTACATGCTCTGAGAAGAATACAAAATCACTCCTTTGGTATTCCTGCCAAAAGTGCATTACCTTGATCTGTGCATGAGAAAACATTGGACAAGCCCAAACTGAAAGGTATTTTACAAAACCACAGAGCAGGACTTTTCAAAAATATCAAGGTCACAAAAGAGAAAGACTGCAGAACTGTCACAGGTTGGAAGACTGAAGACACTTGACACAGGAATTAAATGGAACACAGATTCTCTGTTGGATCCTGGAGAGAGAATGGAGAGTAGTCGGAAAGCCAGTGAAAGTGTCAGAAGATCTTCACTTCTGCTGACTGTGCTATGTCTAGTTAAGACCTGACCATTAGGAGAAGGTGAGCAAAGGACACACAGGACCACTTGGCACTACTTTCTGTGTTTCTGTAACTCTAAAATTAATTTCAAAGCAAAATGTTTTTAGAAATATGGAGAAGATTAAGTTTTAAAATAACTTATTTAATATTTTTGAAATAAAAAGTTATTTTAAAATAATAATTCATGCCTTTTTGTCTATGGTCAAAGAATGGAGAGTTCTGGTTAATCGAACATACCACTTTTACACCTCAATGATATTAGCCACTTGCAATATAAGGTTTTCTCAGACAGTCGTTCACCTCTTGATTTTTTTTTAAAGGCATTTTTGCTTGAATTTTTTTTTTATGTGGCTGAGTGTGTCAACCTTTTAACGTTAGGATTTTGTTGTGAGTCATTTTTCCCATTCAAGTTCATAAAGGAATTAATATATATATATTTATATATATATACACACATATATGTGTTTTATAACATACATGTGTTTATATATATACATAATGTAACATAGATATGTTTATTTGAGAGAGAGAAAGCATGAGCGGAAGTGCCAGAGGGAGAGAGAGAATCTCAAGCAGACTGCACTCAGCCCAACATGAGGCTCAATCTCATGACCCTGAGATCATGACCTGAGCTGAAACCAAGAGTCTGACACTTACCTGACTTCTCCCTCGTTTCATAAATGAACTCTCCATATGCACCTGGGAATATTTCTGGATTTTCTGTTCTATTTCATTAACTTTTATGCCACACTCTTTTCACTGTAAAGGATTTGTAATGTTTTACTATCAAATACAGCTAAACTCATTTCCTTTCTCTTCTTTATCAGCAATTTCCTGGCTATTCTTGCTTATTTGTTTTTCATATGAACATGAAATTCAATTGGGTAGCTCCAGAAAACATCTACTGGCATTTTAACTGTGGCTGTGTTGAATTTGTAAGTGATTTAGGATAACTTGACATCTTTATGAGTTCAAGTCTTCCTATCCAAAAAACATGGTATGTCTTTCTATTTGCTCAAGTGTATTTTTAATGTCTTCCAGATTTTCCTAAGCTAGCATTTGTAATTTTTTTTGTTATATTCTGTCTATAAATTTTAGCTTATAGATGGGTCTTATCTTCCATTATATATCACCTAACTGGTCATTGTATAGTTGAAGGCTCTTGGTTTCTGGGTATTAGTTTTATTTCCTCTTTATTGGACTTTTTTTTTTTTCCTGTAGTAATTTTCCCATTGGATCTCTTGGGTTTTCTAGAGATTTCATGACTTCACATCTGCAAATATGGATAGTTCTCCTTCTCTCTTCTCTACCTTCTGACATGCCATGTCCAATATGTATGCCTCCATTATGACTTGTCTAATTGTGTTGGCTAAAACCTCCAATACTAAATTTGGGGTGTCTGGGTGGCTTAGTTGGTTAAATGTCCCACTCTTGAGCTGAGGCTCAGGTCTTGACCTCAGAGTTGTGAGTTCAAATTTCAGGTTGAGCTCCATGCTGGGCGTGGAGCCTACTTTAAAAAATGATAATCATCATAACAGCAAATATGGATATTCTCATTTTGTCCCTGACTTTAACAGAAATGTGGATAGTTCTTTCTCATTAAGAAAGAAATTAGATTTTAGGCTGAAATGCACATATTTCATGTGAAGATATACGTATTTCCAGATCTACTTTTCTGAGTGTGATCGTTACTTTTATGTGTCAACTTGATTGGGGTTAAGGGATACCCACATAGCTAGCAAAATATTATTTCTGGGTGTGTCTGGGAGGCTGTCTCCAGAAGAAATTGGCATTTGAATGGTAGACTGAGTAAAGAAGGTTGCCTTCACCAATGCAAGTGGGCATCATCTAATCTGATGGGAGCCTGAATAGAAAAAAAGATAGAAAAAGGGTGGATTTGCTGTCTTCGCTTGAACTGAGATATCCATCTTCTCCTGCCCTTGGACATCAGTGCTCCTCTTTCTTGGGCTTTTGGACTCAGACTTACACCATCAGCTTCCCTGGTTCTCAGGTATTTAGACTCAGACTGAATTATATCAATGGCTTTCCTGGTTCTCCAGCTTATACACAGTAGTCATGGGACTTCTTGGCCTCCATAATGATGTGAGATAATCCTTATAATAAATCACCTTCTCCCCTCTCTGTATATTTAAATATGCAGATACAAATGTCGGTATAGATGATACAAACATATATCCTATTGCTTCTGTTTCTCTGCAGAACTCTGACATATTGAGTCTTCAAAACTATGAATATGTGTTGAATTCTGTCGAATGCCTCTTAAGCGTCTATAGATCCCATGATATTTCCTCTCAGATCTATTAATATAATTAAATATATATATATATTTTTTTTTATTGGTGTTCAATTTACTAACATACAGAATAACACCCAGTGCCCGTCACCCATTCACTCCCACCCCCCGCCCTCCTCCCCTTCTACCACCCCTAGTTCGTTTCCCAGAGTTAGCAGTCTTTACGTTCTGTCTCCCTTTCTGATATTTCCCACACATTTCTTCTCCCTTCCCTTATTTTCCCTTTCACTATTATTTATATTCCCCAAATGAATGAGAACATATAATGTTTGTCCTTCTCCGACTGACTTACTTCACTTAGCATAATACCCTCCAGTTCCATCCACGTTGAAGCAAATGGTGGGTATTTGTCATTTCTAATAGCCGAGTAATATTCCATTGTATACATAAACCACATCTTCTTTATCCATTCATCTTTCGTTGGACACCGAGGCTCCTTCCACAGTTTGGCTATCGTGGCCATTGCTGCTAGAAACATCGGGGTGCAGGTGTCCCGGCGTTTCATTGCATTTGTATCTTTGGGGTAAATCCCCAACAGTGCAATTGCTGGGTCGTAGGGCAGGTATATTTTTAACTGTTTGAGGAACCTCCACACAGTTTTCCAGAGTGGCTGCACCAGTTCACATTCCCACCAACAGTGTAAGAGGGTTCCCTTTTCTCCGCATCCTCTCCAACATTTGTTGTTTCCTGCCTTGTTAATTTTCCCCATTCTCACTGGTGTGAGGTGGTATCTCATTGTAGTTTTGATTTGTATTTCCCTGATGGCAAGTGATGCAGAGCATTTTCTCATATGCATGTTGGCCATGTCTATGTCTTCCTCTGTGAGATTTCTGTTCATGTCTTTTGCCCATTTCATGATTGGATTGTTTGTTTCTTTGGTGTTGAGTTTAATAAGTTCTTTATAGATCTTGGAAACTAGCCCTTTATCTGATATGTCATTTGCAAATATCTTCTCCCATTCTGTAGGTTGTCTTTGAGTTTTGTTGACTGTATCCTTTGCTGTGCAAAAGCTTCTTATCTTGATGAAGTCCCAATAGTTCATTTTTGCTTTTGTTTCTTTTGCCTTCGTGGATGTATCTTGCAAGAAGTTACTATGGCCGAGTTCAAAAAGGGTGTTGCCTGTGTTCTTCTCTAGGATTTTGATGGAATCTTGTCTCACATTTAGATCTTTCATCCATTTTGAGTTTATCTTTGTGTATGGTGAAAGAGAGTGGTCTAGTTTCATTCTTCTGCATGTGGATGTCCAATTTTCCCAGCACCATTTATTGAAGAGACTGTCTTTCTTCCAATGGATAGTCTTTCCTCCTTTATCGAATATTAGTTGCCCATAAAGTTCAGGGTCCACTTCTGGATTCTCTATTCTGTTCCACTGATCTATGTGTCTGTTTTTGTGCCAGTACCACACTGTCTTGATGAAGTCAAACTCTCCCTCTTCGCCGATGACATGATACTCTACATAGAAAACCCAAAAGTCTCCACCCCAAGATTGCTAGAACTCATACAGCAATTCGGTAGCGTGGCAGGATACAAAATCAATGCCCAGAAGTCAGTGGCATTTCTATACACTAACAATGAGACTGAAGAAAGAGAAATTAAGGAGTCAATCCCATTTACAATTGCACCCAAAAGCATAAGATACCTAGGAATAAACCTCACCAAAGAGGTAAAGGATCTATACCCTCAAAACTATAGAACACTTCTGAAAGAAATTGAGGAAGACACAAAGAGATGGAAAAATATTCCATGCTCATGGATTGGCAGAATTAATATTGTGAAAATGTCAATGTTACCCAGGGCAATATACACGTTTAATGCAATCCCTATCAAAATACCATGGACTTTCTTCAGAGAGTTAGAACAAATTATTTTAAGATTTGTGTGGAATCAGAAAAGACCCCGAATAGCCAGGGGAATTTTAAAAAAGAAAACCATATCTGGGGGCATCACAATGCCAGATTTCAGGTTGTAATATAATTAAATATATTAATATACTTCCCAACATAGTACTATTCTTTCATTCCTGGAATAAATTCCATTTTGCTTTAATATGATCTTGCGGGCAGCCCGGGTGGCTCAGCGGTTTAGCATCACCTTCAGCCCAGGGCCTGATCCTGGAGCTAGAGACCCGGGATGGAGTCCCATGTCGGGCTCCCTGCATGGAGCCTGCTTCTCCCCTTGCCTGTGTCTCTGCCTCTCCCTCTCTCTCTCTCTCTCTTTCTGTCTCTGTCTCTCATGAATAAATAAATAAAATCTTAAAAAAAAATATATGATCTTGCATTTTGTTGCTGGTATTTCACTTATATTCTTTATATAGATAGATATTCATAAGTAAGATTGTTCTGGAGGATTTTTTAAATTAAGTTTTTCTTCTCTGTATTATACTTATCTCAGAAAAAGAATTTAGAACTTTTCTTTTTCTTATTTTCTAGAAGAACTTGGTACAAAAGTCTTTTTTAGTTTGATAGAATTCTCATATGAAAGCATTTGGATTGAAGCCTTTTGGTGAGAGAGCTCTTTGAAAACTCACCTATTGAGTCTTTGGAAATTAGTATATTTAGAATTTCTATCTTTACACGGATCCAGGTTTTGTTCGTTTGTTTTGCTTTATTATTTTGTCAATAGCTTTTTTGAAAGTGTAAAATTCAGTGGTTTTAGTAAATTCACAATGGTAAGCAGCCAATACCACTACCTAATCCTAAAACATTTCCGTCACCCCAGAAAGGATCACAGATCTGTTAGTAGTCCCTTCTCATTCCACCTCCTCTCACCTCCTTGGGATTACTAGCTGCTGCCCTTCTCTATGGACTTGCCTAGCATGGACATTTCCTGTAAGTGTCATACCACACATGGCCTTCAGTGTCTGGCGCCTTTCACTTGGCATGATGCCTCCCGAGCTCACTCACCTTGCAGCATGTGTCAGTACTTCATTCCCCTTTGTGGCTGAAGAATATTCTAGTGTATGGATATACCACATTTTATTTATCCATTCATCAGTGGATAGACACTTGAGTTTCTCTTTTTTTGGCTATTAGGAATAATGCTGCTATGAACACTCATGTGCAAGATTTTGTGTGAACATATTTTTTCATTTCCCTTGGGAATATGCCCAGAAATGAAATTTCTGGGTCATATGGTAACTCTTTGTTTTGCTTAACTTCTTGAGGAACTAAAAAACTGTTTATGAACGTGACTGCACCATTTCACATTCCCACCAGCAGCATATGGGGGTTCTAATTTCTCCACATCCTCACTGGCATTTGTTATTTTACATTAAGAAAACTAGAGTCATCCTAGTGGATCTGAAGTAGTATTTCTTTATGGTTTTGATTTGTATTCTCCTAACAACTAATGATGTTTGGCATATTTTCATGTGCATTTTGGCCATTAAATATGTTCTTTGGAGAAGTGTTTATTCAAATCCATCACCCACTTTTTAATTGGGTTATTTGTATTTTTTTAAAGATTTTATTTATTTATTCATGAGAGACACACAGAGAGAGGCAGGGACATAGGCAGAGGAAGAAACAGGCTTCCTTCAGGGAGCCTGATGCAGGATTTGATCCTAGGACCCTGGGATCACAACCTGAACCAAAGGCATAGACACTCAACCACTGAGCCACCCAGGCATCCTGGGTTATTTGTATTTTTATTATTGAGTTGTAAGACCTTTTTGTATATCTTGGATGCTGATATAGGATTTACAAATATTCTCTCCCCTTCTGTGGCTGAATTTTTATTTTCTTTTGGGTAAAAAAGAAGTTTTTAATTTTGATTTAGTCCAATGTATCTTTTTCCTCCGGTTACTTATGCTTTAGATGTCATATCTAAGAAACCACTACCTAATCTTTGGTCCCAAAGACTTACACCTATGTTTTCTTCTAGAGTTTTATAGTTTTAGGTCCTATATGTAGGTCTCTTATTTACTTTTGAGATAATTTTTGTATATGGTATGTGGCAGGTGACCAACTTCATTTATTTGCATGGAAATACCCAGCGGTGCTAGCACCATTTGGTGAAAAGACTACTCTTTCTCCATTGAATTTGACTTGCCAACTTTGTTGAAGATCCATTGACTATAATCATAAAGGTTTATTTCCAAACTCTCAACTCTGTTCCACCGATGCACATGTGTGACCTCATATCATTATGTCAGTATCACAGAGCCTTACTGTAGCTTCGTTTAAATTCTGAAATTGGGAAATGTGAATTTGACTGTGTTCTTCCTTCTGAGATTGTGGCTCTTCTAGGTTCCTTGCAATTTCATACAAATTCTAGGATCAGCTTGTTGATTACTGAAAAAAAAATTAAAAGGTAGCTGGGATTTCCACAGGGATTATGTTGAGTCAGTTGATTGATTTGGGGATTATTGCCATCTTAACAATAATAAGTGTTCCAATCCAGGTACACAAGTTTTGACAAATTATATTCTACTAGAACGTTGCCCTTTATAGCTAGATTTTCAAATTTGCTTCTATAGAGTTATATAAACTATTCTCCTGATATTTTTAAATGTCTTGTGCTTTGATTGTTATTTCACCCCCCAGTCATTGGTGCCTATTTTTGTGCTTTCTCAAAAAAAAAAAAAAAAAAATGCCAGTGACCTTTCCTTTTTTAACCTTTTATTAAAAAAACAGCCTTTCATTTTATTAGTTCCCACTATTTCCCTGTTTCCCAGCGCCATTATGCTTTTATCTTCAATTCCACCCTCCTGCTTTCTCTCAGCTTCCTCTTTTTCCCTAGCTTTTTTAGTTGAATATTCTATTCATTTTCTTATGCTTTTATTTTGCTTGATATGGGCATTCATGAGTTTTGATTTGGTTGTATCTCATGAATTCTAAGGACATTTCCATTTGCACATCTCATTTCCATTATAGTTAGTTACTTTCCAGAACTTTTCAATTTCATTGTCCTAAAATTTCCCTTTCACCAAAGAGTTGTTGTAGTCTCTTAAATTTTTTTCCAGTTTGAGCTCCTGATTTGGATATGGATGAGATTTCCAGAAAAGGGCTGAAAGTGAAAAGAGGGATGGGGGTGAACCTCTGAGGGACATTAATAAGGCCTCCTGAGGGACATTAATAAGGCCCCAAAAGAAGCCAAGAAGGAAGAATCAGAGATGTTGGCTAAAAACAAAAGGTGATGTCTGAGAAGACAAAGGACCCCAGAGACACAGTTTGAACGGGAATGGGGTTGGGGGTAGAAGTCAAATTACAGGGACACCTGGGTGGCTCAGCGGTTGAATGTCTGCCTTTGGCTCAGGGCATGATCCCGGGGTCCTGGGACTGAGTCCCGCATTAGGGACCTTGCAAGGAGCCTGCTTCTCCCTCTGCCTGTGTCTCTGTCTCTCTCTTCATGTCTCTCATGAATAAATAAAATCTTAAAAAAAAATTTTTTTAAGTCAAATTACAAATTGCACATGAAGAATGAACAGAGTGAAGGATCTCAATAAAAGCAAACTCTTATCATGATTCTTAGCTTTGAAGAGAAAGACAATGATAGGGGAAAAAAACGAGGTTTTATTGGGTAGAAGTCCTTTTGTTTTATATGAAAGACATTTATGTAGTGGGATATTTTGGAATGACAATGAAAAAAGCCTTTCCATCCAATTCATGGTACCCTTCCCCCGCAACCAGGGTGGTTAGCACATTCCATGTTCGCCACCTCAGGAAGAGGATAACTAAGCACAGTACAGAGATCAAGGTGTATGCCACGGAAAGCTGACTTGTGATTGAGTGGCAAGGCACTCTTACTATCCATGCCTGCCCCTGTGCAGACTTTCCTGTTTCTGCTTTGCATTAGGCCATGGGTTCAGGAGAAGACCCCCATGAGGTCTTGTTAGGTTGGAGAGCTCTCAGTACCAGCTCTATGCCTTCTGTGGGCAGTCCTAGACCATCTGGGTTATGGGGCAGCTCCGTAAGGCTACCATACACGCTGTTAGTCAACTTTTCCCCCAATCTCTAATTAAGATTCCTTTGAGCAGAGCAAGGGAATTCTTCTTGCCCCATATCCTTGTTTGTACCTGCTCCTGAAAGAATTTGTGCCACCAAAGTCTACAGAAGTCCCTGTTCAAGACTTTGCTTACTTCTGTGTGTGTGGTTTTTTTGAGAAAGTCCCAGGGATTCTAGTATGCACTCAGAACTGGAAACCACTGCTCTAGTCTACATGCCAACCTATCCACCATCCCATAGCTACAGTTTTCTTTCTAAAAGCCCAAATCTGCCACTTCTCTGCACTTAAGGACTTCTACTGCCTACCTAACAAAATCCAGGCCCTACAGGATTCACTGAATGACCCCAACCCACCTTTACATATTCATTTCTAGTAACTCCACAAGTGAGTAACATACCCTCTGCTAATATTATTGGCACTGTATATAGACAAAAGACAATGCTGCACACATTAAAGAATCCAAACACTAAATACATTTTGTTTTCAATGTGTTTTTAACTTAGGAGAGACAAGAAAACTAAGCTCTTACCTAAAAACAAAAATACTTTTAGAGTTGGTGAGCAAAGGAAAGATGGCCAAAATGAGGTGTCAGTGAAAGGCTGGAAACTATTATAAAATGCACTGGTAGCTTTCAGAAAAAAATAGACATTTGAGTATCACTTCTCAGTAATTCAGAAAATGAAACAGAAGAAGGCTACGGGTTAGGAGCTGGTGTAGCTACCATGCCTTTAAATTAACCAGAAGCTGACTTGAATTACAGCACTTGCAGCCTGGCTTCTGGCCTGGTTTCATCACTGCATTATGCAGTGACACTTCCAAACACTTGTTTCAGAATCCCTCAAAGACACAAATAATGAATTCCCATGCTCCTTGGGACCCTGCTAACGTAACCAAATCTCCCTTTCACAGCCACTTGAATAGCATCCAGAACAGTCTCGTCTTTCTCACCTCCCCCAGGGAAAGAACAGATTTAGACATCTGGCCGTACTATCTCTACAGATGAAATGGATGAAGTTTCTGCCACTCCCTCTGTAGAATTTGTAGAACACTGAATTCCATAGCTGCAATAAACTGTGGTCAGGACAGAGGCTCTGGCTCTGTGTATGACACGGAACCACTGGTTACTAACCCCTACTGCCTTCCTCACTTCCCTCAAGGAGATCTGGGGCTATTTCAAACAACTCCCAGACTTTTTAATGCAATCACAAATATATCTGATCTCCATAGCTTGTGATTTGCAGGGTAAGTCAAAGGGAGACATTTTTTGCATCATGCTCAACAGGAGTAGCAAAACAATGATGGCTCTTCCTCTATTCACCATCTGCCCTCCTCAACCAACTACAACCTAGGACATAGCGTGCTAAGATATCTAGGGGCCTCAAACCCTTCCCTGAATTCCCGTGGAGAAAATTCACAGAAAGCTCGATGACACTACCATAAGAGCTCTGCTCCATCATTATTTTATTTTGTTTTTATTTTTATCATATTTTATTTTCTATGTTAAGGAGAACAGGTTGAGGCTGCAGGAACATGAACCTGGAAGCCACAGAGGGTACACACCCAGAGGCCACAGGAATTATATGCCCAGAGGCCCCAGGAAGTACACTCCCTGAGACCACCAATCCTCAGCCTCTGGTTCCTGGTTTTTATAGCCAAAATTCGCACCTGATCTAGACAATAAACACAACAGA
Organism: Canis lupus baileyi; assembly: GCF_048164855.1. NCBI lineage: Eukaryota > Metazoa > Chordata > Mammalia > Carnivora > Canidae > Canis > Canis lupus. The sequence continues at coordinate 45,493,794 of NC_132843.1, forward strand.
TAGATATCTATAATCCAGAGTCAACCAAGTAGGTCTCCAAAGCTATCAAATACAGAAAAAGTCTTTATCACACAGCAAATTAAGAGCCTTGAACAGGGTAGTCCAAACCCAAGAATTATTCGTCTGTCACATGCTATTCTATCAGTCAACTCCCATCTGTAAAGCCTAGGATACAGTTCACCGGGCTTTCTGATGCCCTCAAATATACTAGAACTTAGAGCATTTATGCACTTAGGCTAAGAATAAACTGGAAAGCTACATCCATTCTGGACTCCTGAATGCTACTGAAAAGTCATTAAAATGAACTTCCTCATGGGCTTGATCCCATCCAAAGGGAACAGTACCAGACTATGAACGTATGCAACCATTTGAGTAAAAAAAAGGGGAGGGGGACATAAGAAAATAATATGTATGCATGCATAGGATATTTCTGGAAAGATTCCTAGAAATTAGTACTTTAATTGCTAGTCCTTTGGAGGGGTCCCGGATGGCTGGTGAAAGGGAGTTAAGACTTTTCTCTGCACTTTGTTCTCTTTGAATGTAAATACATTATTTATGTAAAAAGTGAATTTTTTAAAGATTTATTTATTTATTTTGATAAAGAAAGAGAGAATAAGCAAGTGGGGCCGAAGGGCAGAGGGAGAGAGAGAATCCCAAAGCAGACTCCCTACTGATCACAGAGCCCCATGTGGGGCTTGATCCTAGGACCTTGAAATCATGACCTGAGCCAAAATTAAGAGTCAACCACTCAACTGACTGAGCCACCTAGATACTCCTAAAAAAAAATGTATTTTTAATTTTAATCTCCTTTTCTGAATTCCCTTCATATCCTGTCACCAAGGTCCACTATTTACTCTCAATTTTTTCTTCCCCCTTAACATCTTTGACCAACTCTTCTTCCTGTCACAGTGAGTGTACGGGTTCCTTAGTCTGTTCAGCCTGCTATAACAAAATACCATCAACTGGGTGCTTATAAATGACTAACATTTATTTCTTGTAGTTCTAGAGGCTGGGAAGTCCAAGGTCCTGGTGCAGGCAGATTTGGTGTGGTGAGAACCGATTCCCTAGATAACATCTTTTTACTGTAACCTCACTTGGCAGAGGGACAGGCTAGCTCCCTGGTCTCTTTTTTAAGGATGCTAATCCAACCTGCAAAGGCTCCACCCTTATGACTTAAACATCTCTCAAAGGCCACACCTCCTAATACTATCCACACATGAAATTGTGGAGGGGGGGTAAACACAAAGATTCAGACCATAGCAGTTTCTTATTCATCCCAACACACCCCACCATTCTACTATCAGAACTTAATTATGTAGATTGAGACGCCCTATCTCCCAATAAGAAACATCTTCCTCTTCAGAAAAGGTAAGAGAAAAGATGTTGAGCTTACAGGATTGAATAATTACACAGTAATAATTTTAGCCCTGAAATAATAGTAGCATCATATTAAAAACAATCCAAATGGCCAAAATTAGGAGCTATGTTAAATTATGGTATAGTTATACATTGTAAGGTGTTCACCATGCTGCCATTAACAATGATATAAACTTAAATAAGATATTATTCAAGTACAAAGTATTTGAATATAAAGCAAACATTTTAAACACTAAAGAACTTGCAAAAATAAGAGCCCTCTGAAAAAAAATTAACAAGAGAATCCAGACTACAGATATAAATCAAAGAATACCAGAATGGAGAGGAATGATGGTCAGCAGTAGTTTCATTCAAATATAGAGAAAATAAGGGATCCCTGGGTGGCGCAGCGGTTTGGCACCTGCCTTTGGCCCAGGGCGCGATCCTGGAGACCCGGGATTGAATCCCGCGTCGGGCTCCCGGTGCATGGAGCCTGCTTCTCCCTCTGCCTATGTCTCTGCCTCTCTCCCTCTCTCTGTGACTATCACAAATAAATAAAAATTTAAAAAAAAAACAAATATAGAGAAAATAGACTAAAAGATTTTGTTAATACTAAACAAAGTATGACTATTCTATTTTACACTTGTCAGTGTAAAAATAGTAATACACCTCAGATAAATCAAGGGATTGAGGGGGAAAAAATGGAAGGAATTTTAAAAGTGCTAACATCAGCATCCTCCACAGGAGGGAGTCAACTGACACTTTTTATATTTGAAATAAGTTTTTTTTTTTTAAGACCACACACGGTACCGGGCGCCTGGGAGGCTCAGTCAGTTGAACGTCTGACTCTTGATTTTAGCTCAAGTCATGATCTCAGTCTCATGAGATCAAGCCCCGAGTCAGGCTCCACGATCAGTGAGGTGTCTGCTTGTCCCTCTCCCTCTGCTCCTACCCCTTTCTATCTCTCTCTCTAAAATAAAAAAATAAAAGACGAAAGAATACACAGTGACTACAACCTCTTAATGTTTTCCTCATCATCTTCTCTGAATTTAAAATAATGTCTCTCATGATCAAGAAACATTTGATATTCTATAATTTCTTCAATTTAGATTTATTTTTTCTTTTATTAATTCAAGTAAAATTAAATTAGTATTTTTTGTTTTTTTTTAAGTATGGTTATTGTGATCTTATTTTTGTAGGATAATCTCTTCCTTCAATGCATTTAGTAAATGTATATATACAGGGCACCTACTATGCATCAAACACAGTTCTAGGTCCTAAAATACAGCAGTGAGCAAAACAGACAGAAGGTTCTGTCCTCATGGAGATTATATTCTAGATCTTTTTCTTTCATAGGTTTTCTTTTTCCTTTCTTCCCATTCCTCCTGCCTCCTTTCTTATTAACTCCCCACCCTTCTAACCAGGGATCTTATTACATGTGAGCAAAAAGACATCTAGACCTACACTTGTCTAACATTAACAACTGTTATTTCAGGAGGTAGGATTTGGGATGACTTTTTAAACCTTAAGTGATTATTTAATCACAGTTCTCAAAAGGGCCATTATAAGCAAACCAATTTTTTTAAAGATTGATTGATTGATTGATTGATTGATTGATTGATTTGAGAGAGAGACATGTCTCTCGGGAGACAAGGAGACTTCCCACTGAGCAGGGAGCCTGAGGCGTGGCTCCCTCCCAGGACCCTGAGACCATGACCTGGGCCAAAATCAAGAGTTGGACACTCAACACACTCAACCAACTGAGCCACCCAGGTGCTCCATAAGCAAACAAACTTTTTACAAGGCAATTAGAAAGTGAGATGGCGAAAAGACAAGGTATAAACCACTCTTGAAAAAATATTTTTAGTGTAATTGTGAAATATTACAGAAAAAGTACAGGAAAAATGTAACTGCCATGTATCCAATACCAAGATTTAACTGGTTAACCTTTTGCTTCAGATTTTTTCCCTCACAATAAAATATGGCAGAAAACAGCTAAAGTCCCACTCTCCATCCCTTCCCCTTCTGTCTTCAGATGCAACCACTATTCTGCGGATATTATTTATCATTCTCATGCATGTCATTGTATTTATAAACAACAGATACTATTACTTTGTATTTACATATATTGTAAACATATATATTACACATATATCAGAATGTTTGCTTCCTTATGTAATTTTTTTAAGGTTTTATTTATTTATTCATGAGAGAGGCAGAGACACAGGCAGAGGGAGAAGCAGACTCCCTGCGGGAAGCCTGATACAGGACTCGATTCCAGGACCCTGGGATCATGACCTGAGCCAAAGGCAGACCTCAACCACTGAGCCACCCAGGCATCCCCCTTTTGTAATTTTTTTTCTGTTCTTGAACTTTTTAACTCAACATTGCTCTTGAAACTTATCCAAGTTATTCTCTCATCTAATTCATCATTCATTTCACTCTTGTATGAATGTACCTCAGTTTTTACAATTAATTCCCTATCAAGGGTTCTATGGGTCCAATAATCCCATTCCTCTTTTATACTGTTTTTCCATCACACAAATACAGGCCCATTGACCTGTGCAGTTTTTCAAAAGTTGAGTCTCAAGCTTTCTCAGGTAGTAACTACTTAGGGAAACCATCCATGTAATCTTTCTATATTGCTCACTCTTTTTACTACCTGATTAAATGTATTGTGAAATGTATTAACTTATCTTCAAACATAGCATTGAATCTGAAGAGGTAGAAATAATATTTATGGTACCTCCAAGTCTTCTTCAGAAGAGTGGTCCCTAATCCATTACAAAAAGGTTATTATTACCTACTTCTTATTGAATTTTAGACAAGACCTAATACACTCCAAGCTCCTCCCAAATGCTGAAGAAACTCAAGTCTTCTTGTCAGTGTAAAAGATGAACAGTGGGTGCTGTCTGTCTCAGAGACTTATGCTGAGTTGAAATGGAAGCACTGAAAAAAGAGACTGACTGCATTAGCAGGACACCTAGTGCTGCTGGACTGCACAAAGTTTACCCAAAGACTAAGAAAACAACAAGAAAGTATTAAGAAAAATCTCTTATAGAAGAGGCAAGAATAAAGTAAACACTGAATAGTCTAGGATACCCATAATGTCACTCTGCAAAAGCACTGAAACAGAAATGGCACAGATGGGTATAAAAGGGGACCACTAGCACTTTTATTCAAGGATTGGATCCTAAATCACCTTGGCATGCCATATTTTTGAGGATCAATCCATTGCGAAATTGATTTAATTAGAGTGTTATAAACATATATAATTTCATCTGACCTTACATACTTTTTAAACTTCATTTATATTTTTTCATTTGCTGCTCTTAACATTCCTGTGATGCAGGTATGAGGAAAATGAATAAAAAGAGGGTGGCACATAAAAATCCAATGACAGTAATCAAAACAGTATAGTACTAGCACAAAAACAAACACATACATCAATACAATAGGATAGAGAGGCAAGAATATGCAATGGAGGAAAAAACAATCTTTTCAGTAAATTGCATTGGGTAAATTAGACAGCTACATGCAAAAAAGATGAAACTGGACCACTTTCTTACACCATACTTAAGAAAAATCCCCTCAAAATGGACTAGACCTAAATGTAAGATCTGAAACCATAAAACTCCCAAAAGAAAAAACAGGCTGTAATCTCTTGGACATTGCCCTTAGCAACATTTTTGTAAAGATGTTTCTTCTGGTAAGGGAAACAAAAGCAAAAATAAACTATTGGAACTACACCAAAATAAAAAGCTATTACACAGTGAAGGAAACCATTAACAAAATAGAAAGGCAACCTATCGAATGGCAGAAGATATTTGGGAATGACATATCCAACAAGGGATTAATATCCAAAATCCAAAATAGTTTATACAATGAAACACCCAAAAACTCCCAGATAATCGAATTAAAATGGGCAGAGGACCTGACTAGACATTCTTCCCCAAAGGCATACAGATGGTCAACAGGCACATGAAAAGGTGCTTAGGGAAATACAAATCAAAACCACAATGAGATACCAACTCACACCAATCAAAATGGCTAATTTTAATGAGACGAAAAATAGTAAGTGTTGGCAAAGAAGTGGAGAAATAGGAACCCTCATGCAGTGTTGGTAGGAATGTAAATTGATGCAACCCCTGTAGAAAACAGTAATGGAGACCCTTAAAAACTTAAAAATAGAAACACCATATGTTCCAGCAATTTCACTACTGGGTATTTATCCAAAGAAAACAAAACACTAATTCAAAAATATATATGCACCCCCATATTTACTGCAGCATTTTTTATAACAATCCAAGTGTCCATCAATAAATGAATGGATAGAGAAGATGTGATATACACATACATACATACACACACACACACACACACACACACACACACATGCACACTGGAACATTTCTTAGCCATAAAAAAGAATGAAATCTTGCCCTTTGCAACAACATGGATAGACCTAGAGGGTATTAGGCTCAGTGAGAGGAGTCAGACAGAGAAAGACATATACTATATGATTTCACTTATATATGGAATCTAAAAAGCAAACCAAATGAACAAACAGAAACCAAATAGACTCTTAAATACAGAGAACGAATTGGTGGTTGCCAGATAGGAGGTGGGAGGAAGGGTGTATGCATAGGTAAAGGAGATTAAGAGGTATGAACTTCTAGTTATAAAATAACAAATGAAAATTACAGCATACAGAATTTAGTCATTAATATTGTAATAATGTAAAAAAAATCAATGATAGAACCAGCAATTGACTCTGCTGACTTCTAGTATACTTTAATTCTGTTAGAGTCAAAGATGAAAGAACATATATTACAAAAAACTAGATTGGTTTCTGATTCAGATTTGAGTGACATTCAAATTAAATTTAGCAGCTACATAGAAATTAATTCACTTCTTTACCTTAGAGACATTCCTTGTGGAATGTCTTTTACCATACTGGTTTTATCCAGGCTAACTTAAATTTTTTCTATTAAAGCTACTCTGATGACTTTTGTTTGTTTCCAAAAATCAAACCCATACTCAAATGGTGTATAATTTAACCATTTTTTTTTAAGTTTCTGAACACCAGAAGGTAAAAGCAGCCAAAAGACAAATGGCATACATTTCACACACTATGGTTAAGATCTTTAATATATATAAGGATAAATAATTCCACAAAAAATGGGAAAAGTCATGAAATGCCAGTTCAAACAAAAGGAAATACAAATAACTTTCAGACATAAAGATGTCCATTATTAGAGAAATGAAAATTTCTGAGTTTCTAATTTTCACGTATCACATTAGCAAAAATCCTCAAGTTTGGAATTAACTTTGTTTGAGAGAGAGTAGGAAAACAGGCACACTCATAAAATGAAATGAGAGAACACATTGTCAATATAGCAACCTCTAGAAAAATATCCATGCACTTTGATATAAATCCAAGAATTTATCCTAAAGAAAAATTCTCACTTTTGCAAAATAACACGCATAATGAGATATTCTCAGCAACATGCACTCGTATAACAAGAGCCTGGAAACAACCTAAATACCCATCAAAAGGAGATTAATTCAGTATATTATGTTTCACTCATACAATGAAATGAAGAAGCTCTTATGTACTAATAAAGAATAATCACTGAGTTATGATAAGTGAAAAAAGCAAAGTGCAGAAGAGTTTAGTCTCTCACCACTTAGGTTAAAAATATACCCACATTCTATAAAATCAAAAAAACAAACAATATAATTTTTAAATGGGCAAAGGGCTTAAACAATAAGATGTACATATGCAAATATGCTCAACATCATTACCCATTAGGCAAATGCAAATCAAAACCACAACAATGGGATCCCTGGGTGGCGCAGCGGTTTGGCGCCTGCCTTTGGCCCAGGGCGCGATCCTGGAGACCCGGGATCGAATCCCACATCGGGCTCCCGGTGCATGGAGCCTGTTCCTCCCTCTGCCTGTGTCTCTGCCGCGCTCTCTCTCTCTCTGTGACTATCATAAATAAATAAAAAATTTAAAAAAAAAAAAAAAAACACAACAAGATACCACTTTATACCCATTAGGATAAAATGAAAAACAGAGAATAACAAGTGTTGACAAGGACATGGAGAAATTGGAATCCTTGTGCTTTGCTGGTAAAAGTGTAAAATGATGCAGCTCCTGTGGGAAACAGTATGGTGGTTTCTTAAAAAATTAAACATAGAATTACTATATGATCTAGCAATTCTACTGCTGGGTATACATCTGAAAGAACTGAAAACAGGGACCTGAACAAATATTTGTGCACCAATGTTCACAGCAATATTGTTCAAAAAGCCAAAAGGTGGTAACAACCCAAATGTCCATGAACAGAGGGATGGAAAAACAAAATGTGCCATATACATACAGTAGAGTATTATTCAGCCTTAAAAAGGAATGAAATTCTGACACATGTCAGAACGTGGATGAACCTCAAAGACATTACACTAAAAGGAATATACCAGACACAAAAGGGTAAATGTTGTATGATGTCATTTATATGAGGTACCTGGAGTAGTCAAACTCATAGAGACAGGAAGTAGAATAGTGGTTACCAGGAACATGGAAGGGAGGGAATGGGGAGTTATTGTACAGCGTTGGGGTACTTGGGTGGCTCAGTTGGTTAAGCTTCTGGCTCTTGGTTTCAACTCAGGTCACGATCTCACGGTCCTGGGATCGAGCCCTGCATTGGACTCCCTGCTCAGTGGGGAGTCTGCTTCTCTCTTTCCTTCTGCCCCTCCCCGCTGCTTGTGCTTTCTATTAAATAAATACATATTTTAAAAAAAGATGTACCCATGACTACTTTTTGTACCTTTAGAATCTTATCGCATGTCTATGAATGATCTATTCAAAAACTTGATTTTCAATCAGCCTTATTGATTGAAATCTCAACACAGAGCAGGAAAATGTATGTAAGTCAAAATATATTATATTCTAGGTTTTATATGAAGCAAAATTAAAATTCCCACAATTAATGTTATTAAAAACCTGCCTAAATGTTTTTCAAGGTGCTAGCTTTCAAAAACTAACAAGGAAAATGCACTATCTCAAAATTTAAAAGATCAAAACAGAATGTATAGAAATATATAAAAAATTCCTAGGAGAGGTTTGTTAAGTATAATTGCTAATCCAGAATAAATAGAGGAAAACAATTCTAAATTATTTACTTCAAGAATATAAAATGTACTACTACTACTACTACTACTACTACTACTACTACTACCACCTAATATTGTTCTAAGTTTTAAATCCCAAGCTAGTTTGTTCTGAGCTAATATTGTCCTAAGAGCTTTAAAAATGTCCACTGACAACAGAGGTTCTCATATTTTTGGGTTTCAGAACTCTTTTTGCATTCTTAAAAATGATAGAGATCCTCAGAAAGCTTTTCCTTATGTGAGTTGTATTTATCTATATTTATCGTATTAGAAATTAAACCTCAAAAAATTTTAAAATACTTAGAAATCTTTTTAAAATATTTTAAAACTTTCATTCAGAAATAACCATAAATAAAGCCGTAAAAATGTAGGTAGGGATCCCTGGGTGGCGCAGCGGTTTGGCGCCTGCCTTTGGCTCAGGGCGTGATCCTGGAGACCCGGGATCGAATCCCATGTCGGGCTCCCGGTGCATGGAGCCTGCTTCTCCCTCTGCCTGTGTCTCTGCCTCTCTCTCTCTGTGTGTGTGACTATCATAAATAAATAAAATTTTTAAAAATGTAGGTAAATAACATAATTTTATGAAAAATAATTACATTTTCCAAACAAGAACAAATTTAATTAGAAGAATGGCACCATTCTATATGTTTGCAAATCTCTGTAATGTCTGGCCTAACAGAAAATAGCTAGATTCTCATATCTGATTCTGCATCCAATCTGTCACAATATCACACATCATGTAGCTTTTCAGAAACTCCAATATATACACTTGTGAAAAAATGAGAATGAAAATAGCAAATACTGCCTTAGATTTATTATAAAAATAGTTTTGACTTCCCAGACCCCTTAAAGAGTCCTTCCTATGAGGTGAAGGCGAAAAATAAATTACTCGACCAAGTCAAGAGTGGAGCCCAGGACCTCAAGGTTGCCTGTTGGAGCCAGGGGGAAGGCAGCAGGGACCCATTTCATGATGTTTTCCATAGTGGTACAGTTTCAAATTCGACCTTTCAAATTGTGCAGAGGTAGGGAGGAGAGAGCAACCACCACAAAACTCATATGTAAGGGGGCCCTAGTCTGTCCTACAAGGAAAACGGTGCCATTACCTACAGGGTAGGGGAGACACCGCCAAATGTGCTGGGAGCACCTCCAGGAACAGCTCTCTCCTGCCCAAACCAAGCCATTATCTGTCCTAGACTCTCACTCTGTCCAATGCTTCTCTACGCCACTCTTTACATAGAATTCTGCCCTCAATTTTTTTTCCAGTTTTATTGAGAAAAACATTGACATGTATCAATGGAGTGTAAGTTTAAGGTGTACAGCATGACGGTATGATTTATGTATGTTAGGACATGATGACCATAATAGGTTCAACTAACACCCATCTTCCTATACAGACACAAGAAAAGAAAGAAGAAAGAAAGAAAGAAAGAAAGAAAGAAAGAAAGAAAGAAAGAAAGAAAGAAAGAAAGAAAGAAGGAAGGAAGGAAGGAAGGAAGGAAGGAAGGAAGGAAGGAAGGAAGGAAGGAAGGAAGAGAAAAGAAAAAAGAAAAAAGAAAAGAAAAGAAAAGAAAAGAAAAGAAAAGAAAAGAAAAGAAAAGAAAAGAAAAGAGATCTTGTGATGAGAACTCTTATGGTTTACTCTTACAGCTTCCCTATAAATCATACAGCAGTGTTAGCTACAGTCATCATGTTGTATGTTACATCCCTAGTACTCACTCACCTTGTAACTAGAAGTTTGTACTTTTAATGAGTTTCCTTCAATCCCCCCCCCCACTATCCTCCATGCCCAGTAACCACAAGTCTGATCTCTTTTTCTGAGTTTTTTTGTTTGTTTGTATTTATATTCCACAAATACATGAAATCATATGCTACTTGTCTTTCTCTGGCTTATTTCACTTTGCATAATTCCCTCAGGATTCAACCATGTTGTCACAAATGGCAGGATTTCCTCATTTTTATGGCTGAATAATACTCCATTACATATATACCACAACTTCTTTATCCATTCATCCATCAGTGAACACGTACGTTGTTTCCATGTCTTGTTTTTTTCTAGTTAAAATTTTTTCAATTAAGTAAAATATTTAAAAAGAAGAGTAATAAAGAGCCTAATTCTATCAGATAGTTTATTTCACACAGCAATTAGTATTAGACTGATCTAGCATAAGACTCAAAGGTAAAGCAACGGATCAGAATAAATTAGATCAGCCCAAATTAGATTCAATTATAGAAAATGCAGTATATTACAAACTAGGTGTGACAATTCATGATGCCAATAAAATAAATTGTTTGGCAATTTGGGAAGGGAAAAAGTCTATATTTAGACCTTCACTTTTAATCATGTGCCAAAATAAATTCTAGCTAGATTAACTGTTTTTACAAAGAAAGAGCTGGCCGAGGCTGGGTAAGACAGGACCAGATCTCATTCATCACCGCATTTGTTCCTGGGGCCTGTCTGGGGCTGCTGCATAGCTGCCCAAACAGAAGGAACTACTCTGAGCTCCAACTCTGTTGCTAGCCCTTTGTGCCTTCTTCTTGGGCAGTCATTTTGCTTCTCTGTCATATAAAGAGTAAATGGTAATGATGCCACTGCATGAGAACACTCATTATAAACTTTAGAGTGCTGTACAAACTAACAGAAGGAACAAAGATTAGAAAGCTACATCCATCCCTGTTGCTACTATTTGAATATGCATAGCATTGATATTTTAGTGTGAAAAATAATTCCAATTTTCTTGGTAACCCTCTTTATATAATAAAGTAGACAATCTAGGTTGTAAAAATATACACTTTCCCTTGGGGCCTCAGTAAAATTTTTAAATTTTGAATGGGAAAAAGATGCATCCCCATAAGCAAGTCTTTTTTTCCTGAATTAGCCCTTTTACCAAAAAAAGATCTGGCATCATGTTCTCAGAGATTTGGGAGGTTTTCTTTTCACTGCTTCTGTCAGGAGGCCCAAAGGCAGGAGATTAAGCAGGCAATGGAGCACAGCTAAAGACTTAGAATTTTAAAACCCAGATATGACCTTGAGCAAACTATTTCCCTTTTCTTTGTCTCCAGAAACTGGAGATGCCAACTCTTACCACATAAATACAAAGGGTAAGATGAGGTCGTGTCCATGAGGCCCCTGCACCCAACCACAGTTGGTTTGTCAGCCAGCATGCCTTGAGTAAATACCGGTTTCTCTTCTCTACTCTCGTTGTCTCTCACAAAGCTCTCCTGGTCTCCTCTGGCTTTCCCTGACCTCCCTAACAATCCTTCTCTCCCATACTCCCAGGAGAACCCTGCAGCTTCACCCAGGGGTCTGGGGGAAAGGCCATTCAGGAATTTGGTCAGAGATTTGGTCATGCATATTGCATGCTCCCCACCCCATCCCAAACCCTATCACTGCCAACACCACCCTACCTGCTCATTTTCCTCCTAGGATACTCACAATCAAGGGTCACTCACTCAAGCCTGCAACGTGCCCCAAGCCCCTGGAGCCCTGGCAGGGCTGCAGCCCAGCATGTGGCCCGCACACTTCCTTGGCAATAGCTGAGCCAAGGCACACACGAGGTGACTGGAGGAGGGGGGGGCGGTTCTGAACGTAATTTCCAACCTTATCCCTTGCTGTGAGGCCCATAAACATGGATGAGGTGGAAAACAAAACTTCATAAGGTGCTGCTATAGAGTAATGAATTGGCCTGCATCCCTCAGTACCCTCTCCTACAATTATACCTTGTGCCTGCAGGTATAAAAAACTAAATGATACATATAGTGACAATCTGTCCCAAATAAAATACAATTGGTATAGTGCTCCTCCAGCTTGGCTCAAGTGTAGCACTTGGGCTCTTGACAAGTATCCGCCTATAAGCGTCAAGCAGTTTCTTTCCAATTCTGCTTTTGTCACTGCCCACAGCTTTGCTGGCCTCTGGGTACTAGATTCTGAGTTTTGAGACAGTAAGTCCACTAAATGTTCCTCATTTAGCCTGGTCTCCTGGAAGAAGAGTTTCATGGCTTCTCCGTGATGGATGGGGCATGGATCCTACAACTTCTATTGTCCTCCTGGATAGTCTCTTCTGCGTTTTTCTTTTTCTCTCTAGTCTCAAACTATTCTGTGTCCTTTGTTCCATTCCTGATCTACCAGTATTGATGTCTCTCTCTCATCTGTTTATGTTCTTTCATTTGGGTTCTTTTTGTTCTTTTACTTCAGAGTGTATCATCATTTAAGCATTATTAATCTTTCTAAGTCATGGCTTGATAATATATACTTACTCATTTTATTTTATTTTTTAAAGATTTATTGATTTACTTGAGAGAGAGAGCACAAGCGAGAAGGGCAGAGGGAGGAGAGAATCCCAAGCAGACTCCACACTGACTGCAGAGCCCAACACAAGGTTCAATCTCACAACCCTGAGATCACAACCTGAGCCAAAACCAAGAGTTCAAGGCTTCACTGATTATACCACCCAGGCATCCCGTACATATTTATTTTAAAAGCAAATCATGGGAATGCCTGGGTGGCTCAGCGGCTGAGCATCTGCCTTCAGCTCAGGGCCTGATCCCAGGACCCGGGATCAAGTCCTGATTTGGGCTCCCTGAGAGGACACTGCTTCTCCCTCTGCCTATGTCTCTGCCTCTCTCTTTCTCTGTCTCTCATGAATAAATAAATCTTTAAAAAATAAAATAAAATAAAAATAAAAGCAAATTCTGCTCATTCACTCAACAATTATTTATTGAGCACCAACTATATATCTAGCTACAGTAGAGCTCACCTACCCCACAGAATTTAGAGTCTGAAAGTTGAAATAGGCAATGTGGATACTCCTTTCACCAGACTATAAAGAATAAAAAACAGTATTGATGAAGCGTTAGTTAGTGAAGACCTTTTACAGAGCACAGGAAAATAAAACATTTAAATAGCACAGTAAGGGGCACCTGGGTGGTTCAGTGGGTTAAGAGTCCAGCTCTTGATTTCAGCTCAGGTCATGATCTCATGGGTCCAGAGATCCAGCCCCATTTCAGGCACCACACTCAAGCAGGAAGTCTTCTTGAAGGTTCTCTCCCTCTGCTCCTCCTCCCACTCACATGCCCACATATGCACTCTCTCTCAAATAAATAAATAAGTAGTATAATAAATCCAAGGACTGAAAAAAAAAAAAAAAACAAGAGCCCCTCTCTATCATATGAGTTGTATCAGTAATTTAGAGTTAGAGCAAAGAAAATATTGCCAAACCTCACATCCACTGTATTATTCGCCTCGTGGTCAAACACTTCAAAAGCGTCTTTGATTTTTTTGTGAAATTCCGCTATCACTAACTCTGTAAAAGATAAAGTAAATAAAAATCATTTTAATAAAACTTTACTTTTGAATGTCAAACAAAAATTTCAACTACTAAGCTAGAAATTCTCAATGAGGAAGAGCATGTGGAACTCTTTCCCAATCTTAGCATCATGTAGCATGCTTAGTTTCCTTTAGAGATGTCAAGGAATGGACAGACTCTTGTTTTCTAAGGCATGAGACGCATACAAGACAGTAAAAGAGGTGCACTACTCTTGAGTACACAGCATCATGGGTTTATGTGTATATATAGTCATAGGGCCACCATGCAGATCAAGACAAAAAACACTTCCAACGCAGCCTACGTTCTGTGTCAAGTAGTCTGGGCAGAGTCCCAGCCCAAGACGCAGAAGAAATCTGGCACTAAGGATACAGACTGTGGTTCACTCATGTGCCCGTCTGCTTGACTTTATTGTGTGTTTGAGGAGGTCTGAAGTTGAGGATTGTGCAGCATGCAAAAGCGACATATGACACTCTCTCAGAGAGCTTTCAAACCAGTCTTGAGACCAAGATTTACTTATAAGAAACAATTTAATTTAAAAGTCATTTATTTAATAAACATTTATTGAGTCTCTACTATGTGCTAGACACTATTCTGAGTGCAAACATTACAGCAAGGAACAAAAGTTCCTTGACAGAATTGCCTACCTCCACAGAGTTTTTATTGGGGGAGATATAGAAGTTTATATATATTTGACAAAAATAGACTGTAAGTCAAATGTGCTGGAAAAAACAAAGCAGCGAAGAGGCACAAAGCATGTGGCATGAGGTGGTGGTTTCAGAAGGCCTCCTTAGTGACAAAGTGACATCTGCATAGGGGAAAGAGCCAGTCTTACGAATAGCCTACAGGAGGAGTTTTTAGGCAAATAGAACAGCAGAGGCAGAATAGTAGGAAATAAGGTCAGAAAGGTGTGAGTTTGGGGGTGGAGGACAGAATTTATATGGTCTCTGTATACTCCTTTAAGGGTTTTGTCTTTTACTTTAAATGAGATGATGAATCACTGGAGAGTTCTAAGCAGTGCCATGACATGGCCTGGCTTATATTCACTTTGGCTATAATGTTAAGAATATACTGGAAAGGGACGAAGGAGAGATCAGTCAGGACGTTATTGCAATATTCTAGAAGGAGACTAATGGTGGCAGGAATGAGGTTGCAAGCAGTTGGAAAGTCTCACTGTGTATAACACTGTCAATGCACAAAGTTGGTGTCTGCTTTTAAAATTTAAGGTCATTTCATTTATTTCTTAAGTTTTCAAATTCCAGTTAGTTAACATGCAGTGTAATATAGTTTCAAGTGTACAATATAGTGATTCAACACTTCCATACATCAACCACTGCTCATCACAACTACACTCCTTAATCCTCATCACTTATTTCACCCATCTCACCCTCCCAACTCCCCTCTAGTAACTAGCGGTGCATTCTCTATAGTTAAGAATCTGTTTCTTGGTTTGTCTCTCTTTTTTTATTTTCCCAATGCTTGTTTGTTTTGGCTCTTAAATTCCACATAAGAGTAAAATCATATGGTATTTGTCTTTCTCTGACTGACTTATTTCATTTAGCATAATACTCTCTAGCTCCACCATGTTGGTGCAAATGGCAAGATTTCATTCTCCTTTATGGCTGAGTAATATTCCATTGTATATACATACCACATCTTCCCTATCCATTCATCAGTGAATGGACCCTTGGGCTGTTTCCATGATGTGGGTATTGCAGATGATGCTGCTATAAACAGCAGAGTGCATGTATCCCTTTAAATTAGTATTTTTATATATGTGCTGCCAAAGCGAGCACAGTATTTTTGTATTCTTTAGGTAAATACCTAGTAGCGCGATTGCTGGATTATAGGGTAGTCCTATTTTTAACCTTTCGAGGAATCTCCACACTGTCTTCCAGAGTGGCTGCACCAGCTTGCATTCCCACCAACAGTGCAAAAGCATTCCCCTTTCTCCACATCTTTGCAAACACCCACTGTTTCTTGTGTTCTTGATTTTACCCATTTTGACAGGTGTGAGGTAATATTTCATTGTGGTTTTGATTTGTATTTCTCTGATCAGTGATTTTGAGCATCTTTTCACGTGTCTGTTGGCCATCTTCAGATCTTCTTTGGAAAAATATCTATTCGTGTCTTCTGCCCATTTTTAAATTGGATTATTTGTGTTTTGCATGTTGACTTTTATAAGCTGTTTATATATTTTGGATACTAACCTTTTATCAGACGTGTCATTTGCAAATATCTTCTCCCACTCCAAAGACTGGCTTTTAGTGTGGTTGATTGTGTCTTTCACTGTGCAGCAGCTTTTTATTTTCATGAAGTCTGAATAGCTTATTTTTGCTTTTGTTTTCCTTGCCTCAGGAGACATATGTAGAAAGAAGTTGCTACAGCCAATGTCAAAGAGGTTACTACCTATGTTCTCCTCTAGGATGTTTATGGTTTCAGGTCTCACATTTAGGTCTTTTATCCATTTCAAATTTACTTTTGTTGGTGTAAGAAAGTGGTCCAGTTTCATTCCTCTGCAGGCTGCTGTCCAGTTTCCCAACACCATTTTTCTTTTTCTCATTGGATATTCTTTCCGGCTTTGTCGAAGATTACTTGACCATACAGTTGTAGGTTCATTCTTGGGTTTTCCATTCTGTCCCATTGATTATGTGTCTGTTTTTGTGCCCGTACCATACTGTTTTTATCACTACAGCTTTGTAATATAACTTGAAGTCCAGAATTGTGATGCCTCCAGCTTTGCTTTTCCTTTCCAAGATTCCTTTGGCTATTCAGTGTCTTTTGTGGTTCCACACAAATTTTAGGTTTGTTTGTTCTAGCTCTGTGAAAAAAAATGTTGTTGGTATTTTTATAAGGATTGCATTAAATGTGGAGATTGCTTTGGGTAGTACAGACATTTTCACAATATTTGTACTTCCAATGCATGGACATGGGATGTCTTTCCATTTCTCTGTATCATCTTCAGTTTCTTTCATCAGTGTTTTTTTTTTTTTTTGCAGTTTTTTTAAAAACATTTTATTTGCATTCAATTTACCAAAATATTGTATAATATAACATCCAGTGCTCATCCCATCAAATGCCCTCCTTAGTGCCCATCATCCAGTCACCCTATCCCCCCACTCCTCTCCTTCTGCATCCTTTGTTTCCCAGAGTTAAGAGTCTCTCATGGTTGTCTTCCTCTCTAATTTTTCCCCACTCAGTTTCCCTCCTTTCCCTTATGGTCCCTTTCACTATTTCTCATATTCCACATATGAGTGAAACCAGATGATGATTGTCCTTCTCCGATTGACTTACCTCACTCAGCATAATACCCTCCAGTTCCAACCACGTCAAAGCAAATGGTGGGTATTCATTCTTTCTGATGGCTGAGTAATATTCCATTGTATATATAGACCACATCTTCCTTATCCACTCATCCATCAAAGGATATCGTGGCTCCTTCAACAGTTTGGCTATTGTGGACATTGCTGCTATGAACATTGGGGTGCAGGAGTCCTGGCTTTTCACTGTTTCTGTATCTCCGGGTTAAATACCCAGTAGTGCAATTGCTGGGTTGTAGGGTAGCTCTATTTTTAACTTCTTGAGGAACCTCCACATTGTTTTCCAGAGTGGCCGCACCAGCTTGCACTCTCACCAACAGTGCAAGAGGGTTCACCTTATTCCACATCCTCTCCAACAATTGTCGTTTCCTGTCTTGTTAATTTTCCCCATTCTCACTGGTGTGAAGTGGTATCTCATTGTGGTTTTAGTTTGTATTTCCTTGATGGCAAGTGATATGGAGCATTTTTTCATGTGTTTGTTGGCCATGTGTAGGTCTTCTTTGGAGAAATCTTTCATCAGTATTTTATAGTTTTCAGAATACAGGTCTTTCACCTCATTGGTTAGGTTTATTCCTAGGTATCTTATTATTTTTGTGCATTTGTAAATGGGATTGTTTTCTTAATTTCTTTCTGCTGCTTCATTATTAGTGTATAAAATGCAACCGATTTCTGTATATTGATTTTGTATCCTGTGACTTTACTGATTTCATGTATCAGTTCTAGCAGTTTTTTGGTGGAGTCATTTAGGTTTTCTATATCAAGTATCCTGTCATCTGCAAATAGTAAAAGTTTTACTTCTTCCTTTCTGATTTTAGATGCCATTTATTTCTTTTTGTTGTCTGCTGTAGCTAGGACTTCCAGTTCTATGTTAAATAATAGTGGTGAGAGTGAACATCCCTTTCTTGTTCCTGACCACAGAGGAAAAGCACTGAGTTTTTCCCCGTTTTGGATATTAGCTGTGGGTTTTTCATAGATGTTCTTTATTACCTAGAGATACATTCCCTCTGAATCTACTTCGTTGATGGTTTTTATCATGGCATTTAATTTTAAAGTCATTTAAAAAGTGTATCTTCTTTTATTTGCAGGTAGTCACATCAGATGAGTTTTCTTCGTATCCTTTATATTTTTGAAATTTATGGGACGCCTCGTGGCTCAGCGGTTAAATGCCTGCCTTTGGCCCAGGGAGTGATCCTACGGTCCAGGGATTGAGTCCCATGTCAGGCTCCCTGCATGGAGCCTGCTTTTCTCTCTGCTTGTGTCTCTGCCTCTCTGTCTGTGTCTATCATGTATAAATAAATTTTTTTTTAAAAAAGAAGAAGAAATTTATCCTTTGAGGAGCTTCCAGGTTTGGTGAACATGTGGAGGTCCTTAGACAGTGGCCCACCTAAAGAAGACATGGAAGCTGCGCACCCTTATCCTCATACCCCCGCCCTATGTATCTCTTCTATCTGGCTATTCCTGGGTTAGAAGCTTAGGAAGAATAATGGAGGCTCGATACAACTCTTGCCCGGAGTTGTAAATACTTCCTACAACATGCATGATGTGTGGTTCTCCAGCCTTCATCTGCTGAGCTCTGCAAGATAGAGAACCCCACACAGGCAGCCTACCTCAAAACTGGACAGAAAGTTCTATTATAAAATCTGATCTATATTGTACTGGTGTCACATCCCTAAATCAAGTACAAATGACTTTCACGCTAACCAAAAATTCTTTGGAGGGGAATTATTCTAACCTTTAATCTGGGCCTAAAATAAAGCATACATGCACACCCATGTGTATGAAAGGCAATTCAGCAGGTGTGAAGAAAACATTACATTTAGGAAGAAAGGAAAGGAAAGGGAAAGGGAAAGGGAGGGAGAAAATCATCCTTTTTCTGGAGATTTGGTAAATAGTCAATTCTATTTTTTTCTACAGTTTAAAAATACATTTTACTCTTTCATATGTATGAAATTTATTTTGACCAGATTCAAAGTGACAAACTAAATTCTAATCTCAGTTTAGTAATTTCTAATTCACTAAGCATTTGATTTATTTCCTCCTACTTTATGATACGATCTAGTGTCTTATTTGATGGAGATTACTTCTATTGACTAGCTATTCTGATTCCATTCTGATTTGCATTTCTAGTCTTATGCTATTATCATACTATTTTACTTGCTGCCACTATATTGGCCTTCTTTTTAGGAATGTTCATTAATATTTTCACCAGGTTATTCTTCCAAAAGAAATTCATAAATTCAAATAAAATTTATAAATTTCAGTAAATACCATTGGGAGTTATTTACTATCGTAAGGAAGCTATACATTAAAAAGGAATTAACATTTTAAAATATGTAGTCTTCACGTCTAGGAGATACATGTTAGATATACACCCCTTTTTATATCTCTAAATTAAATATTGCACGTTATGGTTTTCCTCACATGAGTCATATACAATTCTCCAAGAAGGCTATGCTTGAGTATTTTATGATACACATAGATATAATACATATAAAAGATATTGTGAGGGAATTTTTTTAAAACTGTTATTTCTGGCAGTCTGGGTCAATTTTGAGTGTTTTGTTGATGCTATTTGTGTCATATGCATCTATTTCCTGAAACTATTTATTAAGTATAATCTTTTTTCAGTTGATTAATTTATATATTCTGATAATGCATTTTGTCTTTCCTTCCAAAATTTATACTTTTTATTCACTCTTCATGACTTATGACCCTGACCAACTACCAAAGCAACTTTAAGGCATGAAGTGGTAATGATCCTTTTTGGTTTTTAAAAACATCATTACTACTTAATACATTCAAGTGCCAGTCTTTGACCAGCAAACCTCGTGCTGACTTGTGTTCCAAAAAAGGTATCATTTCCAACTGAAGGCAGCATCCTTCCATTCCTCCACCTAACTTTGTATATTAAGAACAGAAACTGGGGATCCCTGGGTAGCTCAGCGGTTTGGCTCCTGCCTTTGGCCCAGGGCACGATCCTGGAGTCCCGGGTTCGAGTCCCGCGTCAGGCTCCCGGCATGGAGTCTGCCTCCCTCTGCCTGTGTCTCTGCCTCTCTCTCTCTCTCTCTCTACGTCTATCATAAAATAAATAAATAAAATATTTTTTTAAAAAAAGAACAGAAACTAACTTTTAACACCCTCATTAAAATATTTTCTACATTTTCTATAGTGCACTCTGTTTCACACCCAATCTACAAGATGCTTCGCAATAAAAGACTCCAATGAGCAACATTTCTGGGCAACCTTGAATACTGCAAGTCTTTTGGAGATGTGCAATGTATACTCCTACATTAAAGTCTTCAGGATGTTCTACAGTGAAGACACCTGTTCACTTTACCACAGCATTTCCCAAATGTGCTTGATCACTGAATCTTTTTCCAACTATCATTACTGGGGAATAATTAACATCTCCCTTGAAATCTGGGACTTCCCTAACTCAAGAATCCTCACCTACTGGCCATTGGCAAGATGTGAACGGATGAGAGGGGCACCAAAAATACTGATCCTCTCATCTTTCTTTCATTGTGGCCAGATGAGGTCACACAGCTGACAGCATGTATTCCAGGGCTTCCCAGAAGGAGGCTCAGAGGAGTATAGGATCTTAAGGCATGTCCCTTGGTCTGCACAGGTGGCAAGCACAACGAATGTCATCAGACACTCACTTCCCTACCTTGCCAAGATGATCTATCACATGGGCTCCCATTTCAGAAGCCATATACCACAAGCACCACTTTCCACCAAGGATGAAGGACCACGGAGCTGCTGGAGAAGTTCGTGTTCCAGATATCCAAGGAGCATAGTGTGTAACCCAATGTGTGCTCAGGGATTGAGGGGACCGATGGCTCAGCCCCAAATCTCTATCTTCACATAAAACAATCTACTTCTATCCCTCTGCAGCTAATGTGCCCTTTTAGTAGCTTGCTACATGGCTCTAACAACACACACGTTATATAAATTAAGTCTTCATCATTACTTTGAAATAATTGATATGAGAAAGTTCAAATGAATCAGAAAACAATTTGCATTATCACAAAATTTTCTATATTATATTTGTCCATTAAAGGATACATTTTTAGATTCTATAAATATAATATCAACTTTTTAAAAAAAGATTTTATGTATTTATTCATGGAAGACACAGAGAAAGAGAGACATAGGCAGAGGGAGAAGCAGGCTTCCTGTGGGGAGCCCAATGCAGGACTCGATTCCAGGACCCCGGGATCACTACCTCAACCAAAGACAGATGCTCAACCACTTACCACCCAGGTGCCCTCTTATTATTTTTTAATGGTTGAGAAAAAATGCTTTTACATGTTTGTGTGAACAAAGCTTCTCATTGGAGGTAAACTAACAAAAAACTGAAGCATAAAATCTGATATTTAAAAGTATTCTGTGGAGAGTCTCCTGGTTGGTTCAGTTGATAGAGCAGGCAGCTTTTGATCTCAGGGTCCTGAGTTTAGGTGTAGAGCTTTCTTTAAAAATATAAAAATAAAGAGATGGAGTTCAAGATGGTGGAGGAGGAGGAGACCTTAGTTTCATCTGGTCCCAGGAATTCAGCTCGGCAGTTATTAAATCATGCTGAACACCTGCGAACTAAAGAGATCTAAGAAAAGAACAGCTGAAACTCTACAAATAGAAAAGTGACTCCATTCTGCAAGATAGGAGGTGCGGAGAAGTGAATCGGAGAGGATCTATGGGAAGATAAACCATGGGGGTGGGGGAGAGCCTCTGGTAGCCGCTACTGAAAGTTATGTAGCAGCAGAGGGCAAAATCGGAACTTTTAGAAGTCTGCTCCAGTAAGGGACATCCCTGCCTGAAAGACGTTCAGGTGGCCAGGCGCGGTAGAATGCTATGGTCTCAGGATCTCTGGGGGGTGCCCGAGTACAGCAGAGTTCCCAGGCATCGGAGCAGGAAACCGGCTGCAATCAGCGAGCCCACCAGTGGGCTTTCAGCTAGGAGTGGCCACAAGCCTCCAACAGCAGCATGGTCAGTCCACTCCCCGAGCAGAGGCTCAGCAATGGAACCCGCGACATGCACCTGCACACTGTAGGAGTCTGTGGCGTTTAGGGACTCGAAGTGGGGTCATGTGCCTGAGATAGAAACGCTGGGTCACAGGCTGGGTGAGCACGGATTACCATCGGGACAGGAAGACAGGAGTGATGGACTGCTTTTCCCTGAGAGCACACTGAGAAGTGGGGCCCCAAGCTTTCACCTCTGGAGCTGGAGAATGGAAGGCCACCATTTTCACTCTCATCCTCTAAAGTGATGCGGAAAGGCTTCAGGGAACAAAAGCCACCTAGAACAATCCAGTGCAGACTGCTTAGCCTACCTGCCCCCCGCCTACCCCGCCAAAGACCAGTGCAGTTCTGCCCAGGCAGGGCAAAGACACCTAAGAATCAGCGCAGCTGGCCCCTTCCCCAGAGGATCAGCAAGGACATCCAGCCAGGATCAAGATTACTTATCACTGAAACTGCAAAACTCCAGTGCTAGGGGAATACAGCACACAAAATTCCTGGTGGTTGTTTTTTTCCCTATGATTCTTTAGTCTTTTGGTTTTTGTGTTTTTTTTCTTTTTCAACCAATTTCTTATTTTGTCAACTCTTTTTTTAAAAATCTTTTCTAATTTTCATTTTTACAGTTTCATTCTACCCTTTCATTGTATGTAACTTCATCTTGTATATATATGAATTTTTCTTTAAAATTTTGGGATGCAGTTTCTTCCAGCAGACCAAAATACACCCAGAATCTAGTGTATGGCTCTATTCTCTTCAAGCTGTCTGATCATATTCACTTTTTGTTTTGTTTTATTTTGTTTTTTTTTCTTTTTTTCCTGTTTTGTTAAAAAAATTTTAAATTTTTATCTTTAATTACATTCTATCCCTTCAATGCATTTAATTTCAATTTTATGTATATGTTTTCTTTCCTTAGAATTTTGAGATGTAGTTTCATCTAATAAACTGACCAAAATACACTCAGTATATAGTGTATAGCTCTGTTCTGTTCACCTTTCTGTTTATATTTCTTCTTTTTTGTTGTTGTCTTTTAATTTTCATTTTACAATTACATTCTATCCTTTCATTGTATTTAATTTTGTATACATAATAAGTTTTTCTTTTGTTACCATTTTGGGATCTAGTTTCTAACAAATGGACCAAAATACACACAAGAACCAGTGTATTGCTCTATTTCATTCACCTGTTTGAGTATATTCTCTCTCTCTCTCTCTCTCTCTCTCTCTCTCTCGGTTTTAGGTCTCTTCTGATTTGTTTAGTGTATATTTCTCTGGGATTATTGTTGCCATTTTAGTATTTTATTTGCTCATCCATCTATTCTTCTCTGGGTAGAATGACAAGATGGAAAAACTCACCTCAAAAAAGAGAACAAGAAGCAGTACTGACTGCCAGCGACCTAATCAGTATGGACATAAGTAAGATGTCAGAACTAGTGTTCAGAATGACGATTATAAAGATACTAGCGGAGCTTGAAAAAAAGCATAGAAGACACGAGAGATTTCCAATCTGGAGAAATCAAAGATCTAAAATCGAGTCAAGTCGAAATCAAAAAGGCTGTTAATGAGATGCAATAAAAAATGGAGACTCTAACTGCTAGGATAAATGAGGCAGAAGAGAAAATTAGTGATCCTGAGGACAAAATGATGGAGAATAAAGAAGGTGAGAAAAAGAGAGATAAACAACTGCTGGATCACCAGGGGAGAACTGGAGACATAAGTGATACCATTAAGCGAAACAGTATTAGAATAATTGGGATCCCAGAAGAAGAAAGAGGGAGAGGGGTTAGAAGGTATATTGGAGCATATTATAGCAGAGAATTTCCCTAATCTCAGGAAGGAAAGAGGCATCCAAGTCTAAGAGGCACAGAGAACCCCTCTCAAAATAAATAAAAATAGGTCAACACCCCAACATGTAACAGTGAAACAAAGAGAAAATCCTGAAAGCAGTTCAAGACAAGAAGTCTGTAACCTACAACGGTAGAAGCATTAGACTTGCAGCAGACCTCTCCACAGAAACCTGGCATGTCAAAAAGGACTAGTATGATATATTCAGGGTACTAAATGAGAAAAATATGCAGCCAAGAATACTTTTTCCAGCGAGGATCTCATTCAAAATAGAAGGAGAAGGAGAGATTAAAAAGTTTCCAAGACAAACAGAAACTAAAAGAAATGGTGATCACAAAACAAGCCCTACAAGAAATATTAAAAGGGATCCTTTAAGTAAAGAGAGAGCCCAAAAGAAATGTAGACCAGAAAGTAACAGAGTCAACATACAGAAACAGTGACTTTACAGGTAATACAATGACACTATCTTTCAATATCCTATCTTTCAATAGTTACTCTGAATGTAAGCAGGCTAAATACCCTAATCAAAAGACACAGGGTATCAGATCAGATAAAAAAGCAAGACCCATCAATATGCTCTCTCAAGAGCCTGATTTTAGACCCAAAGACACCTCCAGATTTAAAGTTAGAAGGTGGAAAACTATTTATCATGCTAATGGACATAGAAAGAAAGCTGGCATGGAAATCCTTACATCATACAAATTAGGTTTTAAACTAAAGACTATAATAATAGGGAGGGAGGGGCAAGATGCTGAAAGAATAGGGGTCCTCAACTCACCTGGTCCCACAAACTTAACTAGATAATTTTCAAAACATCCTGAACACCTACGAATTCAATCTGAGATTTTTAAAATATTTTATGTATTTATTCATGAGATATACAGAGAGAGAGAGATAAGCAGAGACACAGGCAGAGGGAGAAGCAGACTCCATGCAGGGAGCCCAATGTGGGACTCGATCCCGGGACTCAAGGATCACACCCTGAGCCGAAGGCAGATGCTAAACCACTGAGCCACTCAGGTGTCCCTCAATCTGAGATTTAAAGAGAGAACAGCTGGAATGCTACAGAGACAAAAATTTTCACTTCTAACAAGGTAGGAAGGCAAAAAAATAAAGTAAAAAAGAATAAAGTGGGGGAGGGGAATCATAACTAGCTGGGCTAAAGCGGAGCAGGAAAAGTCTCTGAGGCAAGAAAGCACAGCCCTGGGGAAGTGGGAACTTTAAAAATCCGTGCCAGAGTTTCCCCCGATGGTAAAGTGCTTAGCAGGGAAATTGGGCAGAATCGCGGGAGGGGCAGTGAAGCCTCAAAGACTCCTGGAGTCACTATAAGAGGAGGGGCGCCTGCAGGAAATCTCACCAAAAACCACGGCCAATACTGTATAGGGCTGGAGTGCCACAGCCCTCTGGGGCATTTGGGAGAAGCCAATCAGTTAGGCAGGCCGGCTCCAGGCAGAGGTGGCTGTGTCACATTCCCTTCAGGAGACGTGGTCCCCGGGAGCGTGGGTCCAGAGGCATGGCGCCCTGGATCCCAGGGTGCCCAAGAGGACGACAATGCAAGTGATCCTTCATTTCCCCTGGGACAGGTGGAAGTGGGGAAAGCACAGAAAAGCAAGAACTCTCCTGCTGCTGGGCACCTCACAAGCTGTGCAGATCAGTGCATCCGTGCCTGCCCCCAGAAACATGTAGGCCAGTGTGGACTGGGAGACTGTGGTTAGTTACTTGCAGAAAGCTCAACTCCAGAGCTGGAAATCGGGCCACCGCCATTGTTGTTTTTCAACTTCTTTCACCTTGTGCCAGGGAGAGGCAGAGCCTCTAGGGAACAAAGGCCTCACAGGACAAACTGCTCACACTGAGCACCACTCCTGGCAGGGGCGGGGCATCTCCGCCCAGGCACAGACACCTGAGAATCAGCACAGCAGACCCCTCCCACAGAAGAACTGTGGAAGAGCAAGTTTATTGACCAAGCAGCACTGGAAAGCTCCAGGACTGAGGGAAAATAGTATACAGATTCTAGAGGGTCTTTTTTTTTTTTCTTTTTCCATTACGACTCGTTTTTATGTCAGACTAAAACTTTCCAATATTTTCTCTTTTCCCACCTTAACTACAATATTTTACCAGCTCTTCATTTTTAGTTTTTTCCTTTTTTGACTTTCATATTTCTATAATTACAAGTCTTAGATATATTTTTCACTTCTGGATTGCCTCCAATGTATTCAATTTAATTTTGGTGATATACAAGGTATGGGTATTTGTTTTTTGTTTTTTCTGCCTTGTTTTACAATGGTGGAAGTTAGTACCTTCTAAAACACGACCAACATACACCCAGAACCAAGTGAAATACTGTGTTGGTTCATTCTGTGAGATTATATTCTCTCTTCCTTTCCATTCTGCCCCCCCTCCTTTATCTAATTTCTGTTTTTGTGGTCAATGTTGGGGTTTAAATAAGTATTGCTGGTTTATTATAAATTAGGGATTGACCATCATCTAACATACAAAACAAAATACACTCACAACCAAGAGGATCACCCTCTAGGACCCCTCAGATAGACTACATTTTCTCTCTACTACCACCTCCTCACCACCACCATAACCCCCCCGCTTTTTTTCCTTTTTCCTCTTTACTTTTTTTTTTTCTTTTTTCTTTTTTCTTCTTCTTTGTTTTTGGTTTCTGGCTTTTTATTTTTCTTACAACTTTGTTTTAAAAATTGCTTTTCTCTTTAGTGGTCATTTTATTTTCTTCTGTTCTTCTTTTTCTTTTATTTTCTGGTCTCTGACCTCTTCAGAATCATCTAGCTATATTTTACTTCAGTTTTGGTTGATATTCTTGACTCAGACTGCTCATATAGCCCCACTGCGCTGGACAAAATGACTAGAAGGAAGAATTCATGACCAAAGAAAGAACTGGAAACAATACTCACTGCCACAGAGTTACAGAATTTGGATTTCAATTTGATGTCAGAAATTCAATTCAGAAGTACAATTATAAAGCTACTGGGCTCTGGGAAAAAGCGTAAAGGACTCTACAGGCTTCATTACTGCAGAATTGAGATCTAATCAGGCCGAAATTAAAAACAGATTAAATGAGATGCAATCCAAACTGGATGTTCTAACTGCTAGGGTTAATGAGGTGGAAAAGAGAGTTAGTGACATAGAAGACAAGTAGATGATAAGGAAGGAAGCTGAGGAAAAAAGAGTAAAACAATTAAGAGCCCACGAGAAAAGGCATAGGGCAATAAATGATAGCTTGAGAAGAAAGAATATATGTCTAAAAAAAAAAAAAAGAATTTATGTCTAATTGGGATTCCAGAAGAGACTGAGAGAGAGAGAGAGGACTACAAAGTATATTTGAACAATTCATAGCTGAGAACTTCCCAAATCTGGGGAAAGAAACAGGCATTCAGATCCAAGAGATAGAGAGGATCACCAAAAAAAATCAATAAAAAACATTCAATACCTTGACATTTAATAGTGAAACTTGCAAATTTCAAAGATAAAGAGAAAACTCTATAGTAGCTCAAGACAAGAGACTCTTAACTTACATGGGGAGAAATATCAGATTAATAGCAGACCTCTCCACAGAGACCTGGCAGGCCAGAAAGGGCTGGCATGATATATTCAAGATACTAAATGAGAAGAACATGCAGCCAAGAATACTTTATCCAGCAAGGCTGTCATTCAGAATAGAAGGAAAGAGAAAGAATTTCCATGATAGGCAGAAATTGAAAGAATACGTGACCATCAAACTGGCTCTGCAAGAAATATTAAGGGGGAGCCTGTAAAAGAAAGAGGGAGCCCAAAGAAACAATCCACAAAAACAGGGACTGTATAGGTAATACAATGACAATAAATTCATATCTTTCGATAGTTACTCTGAATGTGAATGAGCTAAATGATCCCATCAAAAGATGCAAGGTATCGGACTGGATAAAAAAGCAAGACCCATCTATATGCTGTTTACAAGAGACTCATTTTAGACCTAAGGACACCTCCAGCCTGAAACCAAGGGGTAGAGAACCATTTACTATTCAAATGGTCTTCAAAAGAAAGCTGGGGTAGCAATCCTCATATTAGTTAAGTTAAAGTTTATGCCAAAGTCTGTAGTAAGAGATGAAATGAAGATGGACACTATATCATACTTAAAGAGTCTATCCAACAAGAAGACCTAACAATCATGAATATTTATGCCCCTAATGTGGGAGCCGCCAAGTATATCAATCAATTAATAACCAAAGTAAAGACATACTTAGATAATAATACACTAATAGCAGGGACTTCAACACGGCACTTTCAACAAATGACACGGCACAAATCACCAAAGAAACAAGCCTTAAATGATAAACTGAACCAAATAGATTTCAGAGATATATACAGAACTTCCCATCTGGATGCAACTGAATACACATTCTTTTCAAGTGCACAGGGAACTTTATCCAGAATAGACCACATACTGGGTCACAAATCAGGTCTCAACCAATACCAAAAGACTGGGATTGTACCCTGCAAATTTTCAGACCACAGTGATTTAAAACTAGAACTCAATCACAAGAAGAAATTTGGAAGAAACTGAAACACATGAAGGCTAAAGATCATCCTACTAAAAGATGAATGGGTCAACCAGGAAATAAGAGAAAAATTAAAAAGATTCATGGAAACTAATGAGAATGAAGATACACCCGTTCAAAATCTTTGGGATACAGCAAAAGCAGGCCTAAGAGGGAAATACATCCCAATACAAGCCTCCCTCAAATTATTGGAAAAAACTTAAATACACAAGCTAACCTCTCACTTAAAGGAAATGGAGAAAGAGCAGCAAGTAAAATCTACATCAAGCAAAAGAGAGTTCTCAACAGAACTCAATGAAATAGAGACCAGAAGAACTGTAGAACAGATAAAAAAAAAAACCAGTTGGTTCTCTTTAAAAGAATTAATAAGATAGATAAACCCCTAGCCAACCTTATTAAAAAGAAAAAAGACTCAAATTAATAAAGTCACAAATGAAAGAGGAGAGATCACAACCAATACTAAGGAAATACAAATGATTTTTAAAATGTGTTATGAACAGCTATATGCCAACAAATTAGGCAATCTAGAAGAAATGAATTCATTTCTAAAAACCTACAAATTACCAAGACTGGAACAGGAAGAAATACAAAACCTGGACAGGCCAAAAACCAGTGAGGAAATTGAAGCAGTCAACAAAAACCTCCCAAGACACAAAAGTCGAGGGCCAGATGGCTTCCCAGGGGAATTCTATCAAATGTTTAAAGAAGAAATAATACGTATTCTACTAAAGCTGTTTTGAAAGATACGTATGGAATATTTCCAAACTCGTTTTTATGAGGCCAGCATTACCTTGATTCCAAAACCAAAGACCCCACCAAAAAGGAGAGTTATAGACCAATATCCCTGATGAACATGGATGCAAAAATTCTTTTTTTTTTTTTTTCTGGATGCAAAAATTCTCACCAAGACACTAGCCAACAGGATCCAACAATACATTAAGAGGATTACTCACCATGACCACGGGGGATTTATCCTCGCGATGCAAGGGTGTTTCAACACTTGTAAAACAATCAACGTGATAGATCACATCAATAAGAGAAAAAAAAAAGAACCATATGATCTTCTCAGTAGATGCAGAGAAAGCATTTGACAAAATACAGCATTCATTTCTGGTCAAAACTCCTCAGAGTGTACGGATAGAGGGAACATTCCTCAATATCTTAAAAGCAATTTATGAAAAGCCCACAGCAAATATCATTCTCAATGAGGAAACACTGAAAGCCTTTCCCCTAAGATCAGGAACATGACAGGGATGTCCACTCTCACTACTGTTATTCAACATAGAACTAGAAGTCCTAGCCACAGAAATCAGACAACAAAAAGAAAAAAAGGCATTCAAATTGGCAAAGAAGAAATCAAACTCTTCCTTTTCGCAGATGACATGATATTATATATAGAAAACCCAAAAGAGGGCAGGGCAGTCTGGGTGGCTCAACGGTTTAGTGCCACCTTTGGCCTGGGGCCTGATCCTGGAGACCTGGGATCGAGTCCCATGTCAGGTTCCCTGCATGGAGCCTGCTTCTCCCTCTGTCTCTGCCTCTCCCTCTGTCTCTCTCTCTCTGTGTCTCTCATGAATAAATAAATAAAGTCTTTTTTTAAAAGAAGAAGAAAAAAAAAAAAGACTCCACTCCAAGATTGCTAGAACTCATACAACAATTCAGCAATGTGGCAGGATACAAAATCAATGCACAGAAATCAGTGCCCTTTTATACACCAACAATGAGAATGAAGAAAGAAAGAAATTAAGGAATCAATCCCATTTACAACTGCACCCAAAACCATAAGGTACCTAGGAATAAACCTAACCAAAGAAGTAAAGGAGCTATACCCTAAAATTACAGACCATGGAAAACATTCCATGCCCATGGAATGGAAGAATGAATATTGTGAAAATGTCTATGCAAGCCAGGGCATTTTACGCGTTCAATGCAATCCCCATCAAAATACCATGGACTTTCTTCACAGAGTTACGACAAATAATCTTAAAATTTGTATGGAATCAGAAAAGACCCCAAATAGCTAGAGGAATATTGAAAACCAAAGCCAGAGGCACCACAATGACGGATTTCAAGCTGTATTACACAGCTGTGATCATCAAGACAGTATAGTACTGGCACAAAAACAGACACATAGATCAATGGAACAGAATAGAGAACCCAGAAATTGAATAGCCAGATAGAAGGCTCAGTCCTGGGACTGAGTCCCACGTCGGGCTCCCTGCATAGAGCCTGCCTCTCCCTCTGCCTGTGTCTCTGCCTCTCTCTCTTTCTGTGTCTCTCATGAATAAAAAAATAAAATCTTTAAAGAAAAAAAAAAGAAAGAATTAAGATTGATAAACCCCTGGCCAGACTTATCAAAAAGAAAAGAGAAAGGACCCAAATAAACACAATCATGAATGAAAGAAGAGAGATCACAACCAACACTGAAGAAATGAAAACAATTGTAAGACCATATTACGAGCAACTATATCCCAACAAATTAAGCAATCTAGAAGAAATGGATGCATTCCTAGAGATGTATAAACTACCCAAATTGAAACAAGAAGAAATAGAAAATCTGAACCGACCCATAACCAGCAAGAAAACTGAAGTAGTCATCAAAAACTCCCCAACGGGATCCCTGGGTGGCAAAGCGTTTGGAGCCTGCCTTTGGCCCAGGGCGCGATCCTGGAGACCCGGGATCGAATCCCACATCGGGCTCCCGGTGCATGGAGCCTGCTTCTCCCTCTGCCTCTCTCTCTGCATCTCTCTCTCTCTCTCTCTCTGTCTCTGTGTGACTATCATAAATAAATTTTAAAAAAATTAAAAAACAAACAAACAAACAAAAAAACTCCCCAACAAACAAGAGTTCAGGGCGGGATAACTTCCCAGAGGAATTCTACCCAACATACCTACCAAGAAGAGGTAATACTTATTTTTCTGAAACTGTTTCAAAAAATAGAATGGAAGGAAAACTTCCAAATTCCTTCTATGAGGCCAGCAATACCTTGGTCCCCAAACCAGACAAAGATCCCACCAAAAAGGAGAATTACAGACCAATATCCTTGATGAACACACATGCCAAAATTCTTACCAAAATATTAGCCAATAGGATCCAATAGTACATTAAAAGTCCTAGCCTCCGCCATCAGACAACAAAAAGAAATATAAAGCATCTGAATCAGCAAAGAAGAAACAAAGACAAAAATGCACTCCTGAGACTTCATCAAGATACAAAGCGTTTGCATAGCAAAGGAAACAGTCGTCAAAACCGAAAGGCAACCTACAGAATGGGAAAAGATATTCGCGAATGACACATAAGATAAAGAGCTAGTATCCAAAATTGATAAAGAACTTCTAAAACTCAACACTCAAAAAAAATCCAATCAAGAATTGGGCAGATGACATGAACAGACATGACTCCAAAGAAGACAGGCATATGGCCAACAGACACATGAAAAAATGTTCAACATCACTCACCATCAGGGAAATACAAATCAAAACCACAATGAGATACCACCTCACACCAGTCAGAATGGCTACAATGAACAAGTCAGGAAATGACAGATGTTGGCAAGGATGCAGAGAAAAGGGAACCCTCTTACACGGTTGGAGGGAATGCAAACTTGTACTGCCACTCTGGAAAACAGTACAGAGGTTCCTCAAAAAGTTGAAAATAGAGCTACCCCACAACCCAGCAATTGCACTACTGGTATTTACCCCAAAGATACAAATGTAGTGATCTGAAGGGGCATCTGCACCCCAATGTTCATAGCAGTGATGTCCACAATAGCCAAACTATGGAAAGAGCTCAGAGATGTCCATTGACAGATGAATAGATAAGGAAGATGTGGTGTATGTGTATACATGTACATATATATATATAGGTATGTATATATACATACATACACACACACAAGGAATATTACTCAGCCATCACAAAAATGAAATCTCCCCATTTGCAATGACATGGATGGAACTAGAGGGTATTATGCTAATTGAAAGAAGTCAATCAGAGAATAGAAGAAAAATTTATCAACCTGATAAAGGTCATGTATGAAAAACCTAGAGCTAATATCATATTCAATGGTGAAAGACAAAGCTTTTCCCCTAAGATCAGGAACAAAACAAAGATGTCCTCTTTTGCCACTTCTACCCAAAACAGGATTGGATGTTCTAGCCAGAGAACCTAGGCAAGAAAAAGAAATAAAAGAGATCCAAATTGTAAAGGAAGAAGTAAAATTATCTCTGTTTGCTTATGACATGATGACATGTAGAAAACCCTAAGATACCATGAAAAAAAACTGTCAGAAACTAATAAAGGAAATGAACAGCGGTGCTGGACACAAAATCAATACCCAGAAATCAGCTGCATTTCTATTGATAACAATATAAAATCTGAAAAGGAAACTTTGAAAATAGTTCCATTTACAGTTGCACCAAAAAGAATTAAATACTTAGGAATAAATTTAACCAAGGAAGTGAAAGATTTGTGTGCCAAAAACTACAAAACATTTGTTGAAAGAAATTAAAGACATAAGTAAGGGGAAAGATGTCCCATGATCGTGGACTGGAAGACTTAATATTGTTAAGCTACCGGACACCTGGGTGGCTCAGCGGATAAGCATCTGCCTTCAGGATCCTGGGATCAAGTCCCACATCGGGTTCCCTGCATAGAGCCCGCTTCTCCCTCTGCCTATGTCTCTGCCTCTCTCTCTCTCTCTCTGTGTCTCTCATGAATAAATAAATAAAATCTTTAAAAATATATATTGTTAAGGTACCTATTATAAGCTTGGATTGTGGCCCCCAAAATTCATATGTTGAACTCCTAACCCCTAACCTCACAATGTGATCTTATTTGGAATAGGGTCATTGCAATTGTAATTACTAACATGACAAAGTCACACTGGAGCAGAGTGGGCCACTAGTCCAACATAACCAGTGTCCCTATAAAACGGGGACATGTGAAAAGAGACAGAGATATATAACAGAGCCTAAACACCATGTGGAGATGAATACAAATATCAGAGTGATGCAGCAGAAGCCAAGGAACACCAAACCTGGCCACCATAAGATGCTTCTCAAAAGAAGCTTGGAAAAGACTCATCTTCATAACCTTCAGAAGGGAACCAATCCTGTCAACATCTTGATGTCAGACTTCCACCTCCAGAATTTAGACAATAAATTTCTGCCCTTTAAGCCATGTAGTTTATGGCATTTTGTTACAACAGCTCTAGCAAACTAATATACTATTAAAGCGATGTACACATTTAATCTGATTCTTAAGATTCCAGTGGTGGTTTTTTGCAGAAACAAAACCCATCCTAAAATTCATATGGAATTTCAAAGGACCCAGAATAGTCAAAACAATCTTGAAAAAGAAGAACAAAGTTAAGGGACTCATACTTCCTGATTTCAAAACTTACTATAAAGTTATAGTAATCAAAACACTGTGGTACTGGCATAAACACAGACGTATAAACCAATGTAATAAAATAGAAAGCACAGAAATAAACCCTCACATATGGTCACCTGATTTTTGACAAGGTTGCCAAGAACAATGAATGCAGATAGGACAGTTTTTTCAATAAATAGTACTGGGAAACCTGGCTATCCATATACAAGAGTGAAGTTGGATCCTTATCTTGCACTGTACACAAAAATTAATTCAAAAGGAATCAAAGACTAAATACAAGTGCCCAAACTATAAAAACTTTAGAAGAAAACAGGAAAAAATCTTCATTGTATTGGATTTCACAATGGTTATGACCCCGAAGTCATAGGCAACAACCAAAAAAATTCATAAGCTAGATATCATTGAAGTTAAAACTTTTGTGAATCAAAGATGCTATCAAGAGAGTGAAAGGACAACCCATAAAAAAATGTTTGGAAGCATATATATGATAAGAGATGAACATTCAGACTGTATAAAGTACTCCTATAACAGCTAAAACAAACAATCCAATTTAAAAATATGCAAAAACAGTGAAAAGACATTTCTCAAAAGAAGTTATATAAATGGCTCATAAGTACATGAAAAGATGCTCAATATCATTAGTCATTAGATAAATGCAAATCAAAACCACAATGAGATACCACCTCACAAAAAAAAAAATTAAAAAAAAAAAAAAAAAGAGATACCACCTCACACCCATGAGAATGACCATTATCAGAAAAATGAAAAATAACAAGTATTGGTGAGAATGTGGAAAAATTGGAACCCTTTCTACCTTTCTATTGGTAGAAATAAAACGGTACAGCCACTATGGAAAACAGTATGGAAGTTCCTCAAAAAACTGAAAATCAGGGATCCCTGGGTGGCGCAGCGGTTTGGCGCCTGCCTTTGGCCCAGGGCGCGATCCTGGAGACCCGGGATCGAATCCCACATCAGGCTCCCAGTGCATGGAGCCTGCTTCTCCCTCTGCCTGTGTCTCTGCCTCTCTCTCTCTGTGACTATCATAAATAAATAAAAATTAAAAATATTTTTTAAAAAAACTGAAAATCAAATTACCATATGATCCAGCAATTCTATTTCTGGTTATATATCCAAAAGAATTGAAAGCAGTGACTCAGTGAGATATCAGTGAGCAGATATTTGTATAACAATACTCATAGCAGCATTATTCACAATAGCTCAAAGGTAGAAACAGCCCGAATGTCCATTGACAGATGGATACATAAACAAAACGCACACATGCACACAGTGGAAAGGAAGGAAATTCTGACATGCTACAACACGGATGAATCTTAAAGACATTAAGCCAGATCTAAAAGGATAAATAATGAATGATCTCACTACCATGAAGTACTCGGAATGGCCAAACTCATAGAGACAGAAGGTAGAGTGGTTGATGCCAGGAGCTGGGAAGAACGGGAAGTTATTTTTTAATGGGGAGTTTCTGTCTGGAATGATGAAAAGTTCTGGGAATAGGTAGTGATGGTTGCATAGCGTGTACTTAATGCCACTGAACTATGCACTCATGGTTAAAATGACTTTTAAAAAAGTTATAGGAAAGAAAGTTAAATAATTAACAACTCTAATGAAATTGTTCTAAAATTGACAGTGGTGGAGCATCATGGTGGCTCAGTCACTTAAGCATCCAACTCTTGGTTTCAGCTCAGGTCATGATCTCAGGACCAAGATCAAGCCCAGAGTCAGCTCCACATTGGATGTGAGGCTGCTTAAGATACTCTCTCTCCCTCTCCTTTTGCCCTTCCCCCTGCCTATGTGTGTGCACGTATGCATGCACTTTCTCTCAAAATCATAATAGTAATAAAATAAGACAGTGTTGATAGCTTCCCACACTTATGAATAGACTAAAAACCACTGAATGCACACTTTAATAAAATGGAACTGTATGCATGTGAATTGTATATCAATAAAGTTGTTATAAAAAAAGAGAAGAGGGATATTATAATTCTTTTTTTTTTTTTAATTTTATTTATTTATGATAGTCACATAGAGAGAGAGAGAGAGAGAGGCAGAGACACAGGCAGAGGGAGAAGCAGGCTCCATGCACCGGGAGCCTGACGTGGGATTCGATCCGGGGTCTCCAGGATCGCGCCCTGGGCCAAAGGCAGGCGCCAAACCGCTGCGCCACCCAGGGATCCTATTATAATTCTTAAAGAAAATAATTCAGGAAAGAAATATTTCCCTTATTCTAATGAGTAGTGTGTATGTCCTAAAAAAAACAAGTTATGGAAAAATGGAAAATAAAAATATGCCAATTGCTTCAGAAGAATCTTAATAATACATTGATGTGTGAAGGCAATCCATTTTATTTCTTCCTTCCCAATCTGTTTACCTTTTATTTTTCTTTTCTTGTCTAGTTGTCTTAGTCTGTTTGGGCTGCAAAACAAAATACCACTAACAGGGTGGCTTATATACAACAGAAACGTATTTTTCACAGTTGCAGAACCAGGAAGTCTGCAATCGGGTGGCCAGCACTGCCTGGTGACGAATGCTCTCCTCCAGGTTACACACTTCTCATTGTGTCCTCATGTGGTAGAAGGAGCTAGAGAGCTCCAAAGAGTCTCTTATATAAGAGCACTAACCCCATTTATGAGGGCTCCACCCTCATGACCTAGTCTCGTCCCAAAGACCCTCCCTACTAATACCATCACCTTTGGGAGGTGGGATTTCAACATGTGAATCTTGGGGGGATCCAAACATTCAGACCGTAGCACTGGTACATACAGTGTACGTGTTAAAAAAGAGGGGACACACTTGCCTTGTTCCTGATCTTAGTGGGAAAGCCTTGAGTTTCTCACCATTAAGTATGATGTTAGTTGTACGTTTTTGTAGATATTCTTTATCAAGTGGAAGAAATTTCCCTCTATTCCTAGTTTACTGAGAGATGTTTTGTTTATTTTGTTTTTTTAAGATTTACTTATTTTAGAGAAACAAAGCTCAAGAGCAAGCAGAGGGAGAGACTCTTCAAGCTGACTTCCCACTGAGCACAGAGTCCAACTCAGGGCTTGATCGCACGACCTGAGCCAAAACCAAGAGTGGAATGCTTAACTAAGCCAGGCACCCAAGAGTATTTTTTATCATGAATAGGTGTTGGTTTTCTTTTTTTTTTTTTTTAAGATTTTATTTATTTATTCATGAGAGACAAAGAGAGGAGGAGAAGCAGGCTCCATGCAAGGAGCCCGATAAGGCACTCCATCCCGGAACTCCAGGATCATTCCCTGACCCGAAGGCAGACACTCAACCACTGAGCCACTCAGGCGTCCTGGTGTTGGTTTTCAAACACTGTTTCTGCACCTACTGACATGATCATAAGATTTTTCTTTTTTAGTCTGTTGATGTAAAGAATTACATTAATTGATTTTCAAATACTGAACTGGCCTTGCATACTTGGGTCATGTTGTAGAATTCTCTTTGCACATTGCTGAATTTAATTTGCTACTATTTTGTTAAGGTTTTTGCATCTATGTTCATCACAGTTCTATAGTTTTTCTTCTCTTGTCATGACCTGGTTTTGGTATTAGGGTACTGCTGGCATCATATAAAGAGGAAGTATTCCCTCTGCTTTCAGTCTCCGAAAAAGATTGTAGAGAATTGATACAAATTCTTCCTTAAATGTTTGGTAGAACAAATCAGTGAATACTATCAAGGCCTGGTACTTTGTGTTTTGGAAACTTGTTATTTAGATATAAATCCCATCCAGATTGTCTATTTTTTCTTGGGTGAATTTTGACGGCTTGTGTCTTCCAAGGAACTGATCCATTTCAACTAAGTTATTAAATCTGTGGGCACAGAACTGTTTATAACCTTTTTATCTTTTTAATTTTTATCTTTTTACCTTTTTAATTTCCATGGATCTGTTGTGATTTCCCCCCTTTTTATCTGTGATTTTGTAATTTTATTTTTCACTCCTTCTTAATTAGCCTTGCTAAAGATTTACTGATTTTATTGATCTTTTCAAAGAACAAGCTTTTGGTTTTTTTTATTTTCTCTACTTATTTCCTTATTGATTTCTGCTTTAATTCCTATTATTTCTTTTCTTCTTATTGGGTTTAATATGTTCTTTTTTTAGTTTCCTAAGATAGAAACTTAGAAGATTAACTTTAGATCTTTCTTCTTTTCTAATATATGCTAATTCAATGCTATATATTTCTCTCTCAACACTACTTTCACTGCATCTCCTATAAGTGTGTATTCTGATAAACTGTATTTTTCACTTAGTTCAAAATACTTTAAGATTTCACTTTATTATTTCTTCTTTAACTCATGCATTATTTACAAGTTGTTTAATTTCCACATATTTGGGAAATCTGCCCATTATTCTATTATTATTAATTTCTAGCTTAATTCCATTGTGGTATGAGAGCAGACATTGTATGATTTCTATTCTTTTACATTTGTTAAGGTATGCTTTATGTCCCAGAATGTGGTATTTTTCTTTTTTTAAAAAAAGATATATTCATTCAGGGCAGCCCGGGTGGCTCAACGGTTTAGAGCTGCCTTCAGTCCAGGGCATGATCCTAGAGACCCGGGATCGAGTACTGCGTCAGGCACCCTGCATGGAGCCTGCTTCTCCCTCTGCCTGTGTCTCTGCCTGTGTGTGTGTGTGTGTGTGTGTGTGTGTGTGTGTGTGTCTCATGAATACATAAATTTAAAAGAATTTTTTTAAAAAGATATATTCAGGGGATCCCTGGGTGGCTCAGCGGTTTAGCGCCTACCTTTGGCCCAGGGCAAGATCCTGGAGTCCCGGGATCAAGTCCCACATCGGGCTCCCGGCATGGAGCCTGCTTCTCTCTCTTCCTGTGTCTCTGCCTCTCTCTCTCTCTCTCTCTTTCTATGTCTATCATAAATAAATAAATAAATAAATAAATAAATAAATAAATAAATAAATAAATCTAAATCTTTAAAAAAAAAAAGATATATTCATTCATTCCAGAGAGAGAGAGAGAGAGAATGGCAAGACAGAGGGAGAGAGAGAATATCCCCAAGCAAACTCCCCACTGAGTGCAGAGCCTAACGTTGGGCTCCATCCCAGGACCCTGAGATCATGATGACCTCAGCCTAAGGCAGGCATTTCACTGACTGAGCCACCCAGGTGTCCCAATTTATCTATTTATCCCTGCAGCTATATTAGTTGCTGCCTAATGCATTTTGACACTCTGTTTTTAGGCATATACATGTTAAGGATTGTTATGTCTTCTTGGAGAATTGATCCCTTTATCATTAATGTAATATGCTTTATCCCTGAAAATTTGCTTTCAAGTTTCCTGTCTGAAATTAACATAGCCACTTCCAGTTTCTTTTTTTTTTAAGATTTTATTTATTTATTAATGAGAGATAGAGAGAGGCAGAGACACAGGCAGAGAGTGAGAAGTAGGCTCCATGCAGGGAGCCCAATGTGGGACTCGATCCCGGGGCTCCAGGATCACTCCCTGGGCCGAAGGCAGGCGCCAAACCGCTGAGCCACCCAGGCACCCCCAGTTTCTTTTGATTTGTGTTAGCATGATATATTTTTTACCTCTATTTACTTTTTTAAAAAGATTTTATTTATTTACTCATGAGAGACACACAGAGAGAGGCAGAGACACAGGCAGAGAGAGAAGCAGGCTCCCTTTAGGGAGCCCTATGCGGGACACAATCCCTGAACCCCAGGATCACGCCCTGAGCCGAAGGCAAACGCTCAACCACTGAGCCACCCAGGCATCCCCATCTATTTACTTTAATCTACATGTTTTTATATATTTAAAGTGGGTTTCTTGAAGATAACATATAGTTGGTTCTTGTTTTTTGATCCACTTTGACAATCTCTGTCTTTTAATTGGTACATCTAGACCACTGATGTTCAAAGTGAATATTGATATTGTGCTAATAGCTACCATATTTGCTGTTTTCTACTTAGGACAATTGTCCTTGATTTTTGTTCATATTTTTGTCTTTTACTCTTTTCCCACCTTTTGTGGTTTTAAGTGAGCATTTTATGATTCCATGTTCCATCCTTTCACAGTATATATGTCGTATTTCTTTTTCTTAAATTCTTTTTGGTAGTTGCCCTAGAGTATGCAATGTACAGCTAATTCAAGCCCACTTTCAAATAATACTACCACTTCACAGGTAATGTGAATGAATACCTTATAATAAAAAAAATCCTAATTTCTCCCTCCTGTCCCTTATACCATTGCTGTCATTTCTTTCACCTTTATATAAACAAACATAAGCACACATATATATACATATGGAAGACATATACATAAGCATAATCAAATACATTGTTGCTATGACAATTTTGAACAAATTTTATCTGTTAAATCAATTAAGAATATGAAAAATAAAATTTTTCTTTTACCTTCAGTTATTTTTTCTTCAATGCTTTTATATAGATCTGTTTCTGACCTATATCATTTACCTTCTCTTTAAAGAACTTGTTTTAACATTTTTTTTAAGATTTTATTTATTTATTCATGACAGACACAGAGAGAGAGAGAGAGAGAGAGAGAGAGAGAGGCAGCGACACAGGCAGAGGGAGAAGCAGGTTCCATGCAGGGAGGCTGACGTGGGACTTGAACCCAGGTCTCCAGGATCACACCCTGGGCTGAAGGCAGCGCTAAACTGCTGGGCCACCGGGGCTGCCCTGTTTTAACATTTCTTGATTGTAACATAGATCTACTAAAAACAAACTCTTTCAATTTTTGTCTGACAAAGTATTTCTCTTTCATTTATCTGAAGCATAATTTCTCAAGATAAAGAATTCTTGGTTGGTGGGGGTTTTCTCTCAACACTTTAAAATATTTCATTCAACTCTCTTCTTGCTTGCATGGTTTCTGAGAAGTTGTATGTAATTCTTATCTTTGTTTTTCTCTGGGTGGGGTGTTTTTACCTCTGGTTTCTTCCAGGATTTTTTCCTTATTTTTGATTTTCAGTAGTTTGAAAGTTATATGCCTAGGTGTGTTTTTTTTGACACCTATTCTGCTTGGTATTCCCTAACTTCCTTGGATCTGTGGTTTGGTGTCTGACATTATTTAGGGGAAGTTCTCAGTCATTATTGTTTCAAATATTTTTTCTGTCCTTTCTTTCTTCTCCTTCTGATATTCCCATTATGTATATATTACACCTTTTGTAGTTGCCCCACTGTCCTTAGATATTCTGGGTTTTTTTCAGTCATTCTTTTTCTTTTGTTTTTTAAGTTTTTATTGATACATCCCCAAGCTTAGAGATTCTTCCTTCCTTACGTCTACTAAAAAGCCCACTGAAGCCATTCTTCATTTCTGCTACAGTGTTTTTGATATCTTCTAGTACTTGTTTTTGATTCTTAGGATTTCCATCTCTCTGCTTATATGCCTATCTGTTCTTGCATGCCGTCTAGTTCATCCATTAGACCCCTTAGTATATTATTTTAGACCCCTTAGTATATTAATCAGTTTTTCAAAAAATTCCCTGTACAGCAATTCCAGTATCCCTGCCACCTTGTTCTGATGTTTGCCCTGTCTCTTCCAGTGGTGGTTTTTTGCCTTTCAGGATGCCTTATAATTTTTTCTTTATAACTGGATATGATGTACCAGATAAAAGAAACTGCAATAAGTAGGCCTTTAGGAATGTAGTGGTAAGGTGTGTGCATGGGGAGAGTGTTCTGAGTAGGTCTTTTAGTGAGCCAAAGCCTTTGGACTGTGAGCTTTATAAGAGTTTCTCCGCTGTTTCCTTTCCCATTGTGGGACAGTGGGACAAGATGGCTAGAGTGAGCCAAAATTAGGTATTTCCCTTAGATCAGTTTAAACTCTGATAACACCCCAAAAGGCTAGGTTCTAATTAACTAGTTTCTTGTTAAGAATGGAGTGGTCTGGGGATCCCTGGGTGGCGCAGCGGTTTGGCGCCTGCCTTTGGCCCAGGGCACGATCCTGGAGACTCAGGATCGAATCCCACGTCGGGCTCCCTGCGTGGAGCCTGCTTCTCCCTCTGCCTGTGTCTCTGCCTCTCTCTCCCTCTCTCTGTGTGACTATCATAAATAAATTTAAAAAAAATTAAAAAAAAAAAAAAAAAAGAATGGAGTGGTCTGGACTATTTCAGAATGATTCCTTTTCCCCACCTCTTACCGCAAGCTTATGCTCCTGGAGGTAAAACTCATAAAAGTGTGGGGTTCCCCTAGAGTTTTTAACTCTCACAGTTGTCTACATTGTACCTCCAACACTTCATCAACTATAGTTCAGGTTTTCCTCCCCCAACACTCGTTCCCACAGCAGATTATGCTTATGCATCTCTGCCCTGGAGTCCTAAGCCATGACTCTCTGTATTCACCTGTCTTTCCAGGCTTGGGGGCAGCAGTTTGCCCTGTGTCTTCTCTCTCACAAAACCAAGAGAGTTGTTAATTTTTCAATGTGTTCAGCTTTTTACCTATTGTTAGGGTAGAGTGGCCAAGCAATCCATTTTATTATGGCAAAATATATATATTGGCATTAAACCGAACACATCCCTGTAAAATAAACATTTTATTTGGCAGCATCTTAGCAGCTCAGTGGTAGATTTCCAGAAATTTACTTCCCTGGCAAGTGATCCTTCACATGAAAATGTTTGCTTAAAATTTTGTAGTTATATTTTTAAAAATTGTAGTGATATGTTTGTTTTAAAGCATTAATAATAGCCCAAAGCTTCTCAGCCCTGTCTATGATCATTCCCTTTCCCAATCTTAACTTTCCCAAATCAGATTGCTTCACTACTGACCAGAAAACCTGTATGGATTGTAGTAATTGAGTGCCAGAAATATTCTTAAAAGCCTTAGTGTAGGAGAGATAGAGAAGAGTTTTCCAAAGTACTATCTGATAAATATGGTGCCGTTATTTCACACCCTTACATCATCTGTTAATATACCTGCAGCCAAAAGATATTGGCTCTGAATAAAAACTGCTGTATGACAGCTTAACAAGAGGTTCTTAGCTACCCTGCAATGAACCAGTAAATTGAGAAATAATCTCTTCAGAATTCTTTACATGCATTCTACACTACCTTTCCAACACTGAAAGAGAAAGTTACATACCATATTGTAGACCACGTCTCCATCATGCTACTTATCATGTAGAATACATTTTTGTGCCATATGCTGCAAATCATAAGTTTAGGCTATAATCATATATATGGTGCCATGTCTAAGTGCATAGATTAAAGAGGAATTAACCTGAATCATTTACGAACTCTTCCAAAAATGAAGAGGAGGAAACAGTTTCAAATAATTTATTATGAGGTCAATATTGCCCTGATCCAAGAAAACAAAGACATCAGAAAAAAAGTACAGACCAGGGCGCCCGGGTGGC
Source organism: Canis lupus baileyi (assembly GCF_048164855.1). Classification (NCBI taxonomy): domain Eukaryota; kingdom Metazoa; phylum Chordata; class Mammalia; order Carnivora; family Canidae; genus Canis; species Canis lupus. Next base: position 45,537,127 of record NC_132843.1, read on the forward strand.
TCAGTCTGTGCAGCGTCTACCTTCAGCTCAGGTCATGATCCCAGGATGCTGGGATTGAGTCCTGCATTGGGATCCCTGCTTATTGGGGAGTCTGCTTTTCCCTCTTCCTCTGCCCCTCCCCCTGCTCATGCTCGCTCGCTCTCTCTCAAATAAAAGCTTTAAAAAAAAAAAAAGGTAAAAATACTCTTAAAAAAGAAAGAAAACTACAGAACAAAATCTCTTAGAAGTATAAACACAAAAATCTCTCAACACAATACTGTCATACCAAATCCAGCTGCATATAAAAGGGATTGTACACTATGATCAAATGGGATTAACCCCAGGAACAGAAGATTGGTTCAATATCTGAGAAAGTTCCAGGTAGTTAATCCAACCACCAAGCCAAAAGCAAACTAAAGCATTGCTTTTCCCTTTTTGTCTTTTCTGGCTAGTGTTATTATTTTTGTTTTTAAGTATCCATGACTTCTTTAACTACATTTTTCGTCATAAAAAGAAAAAAGCCTGAGGCACCTGAGTGGCTCAGCTGGTCATGCGTTTGGCTCATGTCATGATACCAGGGTCCTGGGATCAAGCTCCATACCCAGCTCCCTGCTAGGCAGGGAGTCTGCTTCTCTGTCTGTCCCTCCCCCTGCTCATGCTCTCTCTCTCTCTCTCTCTCTCTCTATCATTCTCTGTCTCTCCAATAAATAAATAAAACCTAGAAATAAAAACATGTTTAAAGAAAAAAGCCTGATTGTGCACATTCTTGCCAAAATATAAGACCTGGTCTCCTTGTATTTGGCTAAAATACCATGATAACATGTCAGAAAGCTATATTAACATATTAATATATTTTCATGTTAACCTAATGAAAGCTTTAGAAAGTTCCATTGTTGTCAGTAAAAATATAAACTATTCAAATAAAGCAAAACAGTATGTCTTTCTAATAATGGATGAGAATGTTTGCAAAATGTATTTGGCAACTTACACTGCTCTAAGTGACATTTCATACTAATAATTAAAAATGCATCTTATTTTTAAATATTTAATGAAAAAGTAGCTTTGATCTAGAAAAAATCTTGAGTATTATTAAAATATAACGAAGTACTTGAGGAAATTATTCTATTTTAAGAAATATATTTTTATCTATAAGTTTATTAGAATGAAATGAGATGGGATCCCTGGGTGGCGCAGCAGTTTGGCGCCTGCCTTTGGCCCAGGGCGCGATCCTGGAGACCCAGGATCGAGTCCCATGTCGGGCTCCCGGTGCATGAAGCCTGCTTCTCCCTCTGCCTGTGTCTCTGCCTCTCTCTCTCTCTCTCTCTGTGACTATCATAAATTAAAAAAAAAAAAGAATGAAATGAGATGTGATTAAATGTGTTATCACTAATTTTTACAAGTATTTTGGTAATCAAAGTGTTTTTCTCTGTGTATATATAAATTGGTACTAACTGTAGTCCACTATATCATTATTTATTAATACACAACAAATTAAGATTTTATACACATTTTGAGAAACTTCCATGAAGTGTTTGGCTGATAACATAGGTCAGTAGAGGAAAAAGATCAATTAAAAACCACAGAATCTAAGTGGAACAAGAATTTAGAGTCATTTAGCCCTTAAAAACCAATGAAAGGATCCTTTCTGAAACATGCTTATACGGTCATGGATTGGGGTTTGGTTTATTGTTCTCTACTCTAAAGACTAATCACTTGTTTCTGTTTTTAAAAAGCACTGTATTGACTATAACCACCATTAATGAAAGATGTGCTTACTGAAGCCTTAACAAATTTTTAAAAATCCATACTCAGTCCCTCTTCACAAGGCAAAGTCTTATTTATAGTTAACTCTTGTTAAGTTATAACATGTTAGTAGAAATAAAGCTGTAATTAATAAATGTGCTCTGGAAATAATTTCTTGCCACAGAACATGTTTAAACCACAACCTTCATACATGTGAGAAAATGACTGGCTGGTAACCCAAGTAATTCTGTCAATTTAATTCATGGTTACATCTAATTCAATACCAGAAGTGTTATCTCAAAATTAAATAGAGCTGAAATGAATATGTAAGTTTTCAGTAAGGTATATGCAATTTTGCCAAGCTTGAGGGGAAATATTAGCAATAACATATTAAATTTCACAGAGTCATGTTCAGCAGGTGTTCTAGAAAATGTTACTTTTTATAGAATGCCCATTTAGCAAAAAATGGAATGACCATATGTGGAAATAAGCACTTTTACAAGACGGTCAGATGGTGAAATTATACCAGAAATATCAGTTAACAAGCACGTAAGTTTATAAAAGAACTGCTGCGATATATGTCTCATTTCAGACTATTTTATAAATGTTTAAGTCTACTGTAGACTGACTGAAGGTTTATCTATTTTGATAAAATAAGAATCTTAAAGGTATTTTTTGAGAGTGTTAATAAATAGGAACACTTACTGATTATTGTGTACCCCCCCTTCCCTCTGCATTCATGGTGGGGGATGCTTACAAGGTACTAATTAAGTGTGCTTTTATTTATTTTTTAAAGGTTTTATTTATTTATTCATGAGAGAAACAGAGAGAGAGGCAGAGACATAGGCAGAGGGAGAAGCAGGCTCCCGGCTGGGAGTTTGATTCAGGACTCAATCCCAGGACCTTGGCATCATGACCTGAGAGCCAAAGGCAGACACTCAACCACTGAGCCACCCAGGCATCCGAATAAAGTGTGCTTTTAAAAATTATATCCTTTAGGGGTGCCTGGGTGGATCAGTCAGTGAAGCAGCTGGCTCCTGATTTTGGCTCAGGTCGTGTCTCAGGGTCCTGGAATTGAGCCCTGCATGGGGCTCCACACTTAGCAGGGAGTCTGTCTTAGGATTCTCTATCCCTCTTCCTCTGCCCCTCTCCCTACTCTTGTGCTTGCTTGCTCATCACTCTCTCTCTCTCAAAAATAAATAAATCTTTTAAAAAGTTATATCCTTTACATTTACTTGACCAATTTTTTCTCTTCTTTAATAGTTCAAAATGATAAAAAGCAAAATTGTACCACAATGCAGTTTCAAAAAAGAAACTAAAAAACATGATGAAAAGTTCAAGCTTGAGCTCCTAAACAACCTTATATTGAGACATAGGTATAAGACAGAATGCAAAGTAGGGACGGGGTCTTTTTTTGTGTGAGACACATGAAAGGAATTTGAATTTTATCCTAAGGGCAACAGATATCAACTGAAGATTTACAAAGCAGGTAGTATTTAGCTAGATTTTTAATCAAGGAAGACCACTCTTGCTGCTATGAGGGTAACTCAGCTGGAGGCAGAGATCATTAGGAGATTCCTACAGTGATCCGAAAGAGGGGATGAATGCATCCCCACTGCACCCTCTGCTTCCCAAAGCATCCTAATTGCTTGAGCGGTCCCTTCCCCCACCACCATTAGACTGTAAATTCGATTAAGTCAGAGGCCTCATCTGTTCTCAACACTCTTGTGTCCCTAGGATACATAGCATCCTAAGCATCAAAGCAGACACATAGTGAGTACTTATTGCTCAATAAAATTTGTTATATGAATGATCAAATGATAAGAAAATAAATGAATAAAGCACATGGATGCTCAACAGTGTGAATACCCACGAAGCACTGCCCACGACAGCCCAGGGCAAGTTTCCAGCCTCGTTCTCTCGAGCCAGGCAAGAAGAGACACACACCACTGTATTTAGCCATCTGTGGGAACCTGGATACAGATATTACATAAGTCTTGAGTGGAAAAAGGGAAGAGGATCATAAGAAAGAAAAAGTAGCTCAGATCATTTCACATGGTGGTACCAGAGTAAGTTAGTCATTAATGGAAGGCCTGGTGTGAGAAGTTACGGTAAGAGAGGTCATGTTTGCTTCATTCATGAGTTCATTCATTCCTTTACTCAATTAATGAATATTTGCTGAGCAGCCACAAGCCACTATGCTCTATGAAACATATAGAAATAATGTGACCCATATACTGGACTCTCTGCTCAGATCCCAGCTTTGCCAGGTGCTGTGTGATCTTGTGCACGTTACTCAATCTTGCTGTGCCTGAGTCTCCAATCTGTCAAATGATGCTAATGATAGTTACCTTACTCTAAGGCCCCTGTGACATTAAATATTATACATAAAGTGCTTGGCACATAGTGCCTGGCAATAACTTAAAGACATAAGCTATTTTTCTTATGTTAAATTCGGAAATTGTAACTTGGAGATCGCCTTTACTTTGTATCCTAAAATGTGAAAGATGGGCATATCAGCTTCATTTCCAGGATGGGTGTGGGGAACGGGCCTGAACAAACCAATTTAATACTTGTATTGCATGCCAGACACAAGATTAAAGTGCGACATCTGGGATGATTACATTTAAAAGCTAAAGTTCTGAAGTCAGACAAAACTGATTGAATCTCCACAACCCCCCACAAAAAAAAAAAAAAAAAAAAAAAAAAAAAAAAAAAAAAAAAAAAACTGACTGAATCCTTAAACTTTAAAAAAATTTTTTTTAAGTAGGCTCTACAGCAGCATGGAGCCCAATGCAGGGCTTGAACTCACAACCCTGAGAGCAAAATCTGAAGTGAGATCAAGAGTAGGACACTTAACCAACTGGGCCACCCAGGTGCCTGGAATACTCAAACTCTCATTAGTTTTAGCAAATTACCAATCTCCCTAAATCTTAGCTGCCTCATCTATAATGTCGGGATAACAATAACAATAATACTAGCAGCTACCTTGCAAGGTTGTTGTGAGGATTAAAAGAATGTATGCAGTGACCCTGGCACATAGAAATGCTCATTAGATGGAAGCTGCTGTTGTTATTTCTCACAAATATCATCTGGATTAGCTGTTAATATCCTTACCTCACAGATGAGGCTACTGAGGCCCAGAAAGTCAGATAAGTGACTTGACAAATACCTAGTAAGTGGAAAATTGAAGATTCAAACACAAGTGTGTATGGCTTCAAAGATTCTATTCTTTTAACTACATTACACTGCTTCTCACTGCTTTGAAAAAATTGCTTGGATTATAAATATCATATAACAGAGTTTACATTTAAGATTGATATATATGGGGCAGCCCCGGTGGCGCAGAGGTTTAGCGCCGCCTGCAGCTGGGGGTGTGATCCTGGAGACCCAGGATCGAGTCCCATGTCGGGCTCCCTGCATGGAGCCTGCTTCTCCCTCTGCCTGTGTCTCTCTCTGCCTCTCTGTCTCTCTCTCTCTGAATAAATAAATAAATAAATCTTTTTTAAAAAAAGATATAATTCTTCATAAAAAACTTTGAATCTTTGATATGTTTATAAGTTTCCTAATACTCATATACAGTTGTTTAAAAAAAAAGGACAAAGAATTGCTTAATTTTACATTAACTATATGGCACATAATAAAATAGGACTTGCGCATCCTTAATTTTTGTTTCCAACTAAAGATAATTGCCCCAACTGTGGCCAGTTTTATGGCCTATTTTCAATATGTTCTTCTCATAAGGTCTTAAGAATTATAGGTCACGCAATGATACTGAAGAGTTCTATGCAGACATGAGGTTTGCAAACAAGTCAGATTATATTTCTGCTTCCCCAGCTTCAGGAAACATTTCCTAAAAATAACAAAAAAACAAACAAACCAAAAACAGTAAAAACTTGATGCAAAACTTTAACAAACAAAAGAGGTTGATTTTCATTCTTTATTGAGACAAGTTAGTGGGGAATAACGCAATAAAAAGAAAAAGAGTGAAGAGAAAAAATAAAATGTAGGACATACAGCTTGAATTAAAAACATAGAAAATGGGGGGAAGGAGTACATAAAATATGCAAAAGAGACAGCACTTTTTTATTCTAGTAAAATGCAACCATTTTGGAGGTTCTCATACAATTATGATCCAAATCCGAAAGTCAAATTGAATCCCTGTGTCATTTTAAACTAATACATTAAGAGAAACTAAACCCCTCATGACATATTTGCCATTCCTCTAGCAGAAGAATGTTTCAAGATATAAACAACCACAAAGATTAAAAAAAACACAAAGATACAAATTATTATAAAAGCATTTTGCGAACTTAATGCATAATGCACTGAGTCTTAACACTTCATGTTACAACACACATCTATTTGTCTAGCTTTACATCCTTTCTCATCCAAGTGACAGTCCTATATTTCTACTATAAATCTCACCTCCTCAAGCTCAGCCTATTCAAAATGAAAGCAATTCCATCAGACCCTTCATCCATCTTCAGATAGAGGTTCCTCTGGCTTATGACTGCATGTGGGCCATCTGCTCATGCCACTTGTTCTGGAACAGGCTGGCACGAGAACACTTTGTTGACTGATGACTCTGCCACTGGCCCATTCTCTCTATTCCTTTAGATCCCTTTCTTAGATCCCAGGTATTATCATTTCAACCCAAAATCTAGGAAAAGACCATGCTGGCATATAACATTCAGTAAGTATTTATTGAATGGAAGATGACCTTGGAGAAAGCATAGGATAATGGGGTAAAAGCTGGGTTGTTAAGGGTGAGGCAGTAATGAAGAACATGCAAAGTACTATTTCTTGACCTGACAGAAACCTGGCATTAAGTACAGTGTTTCTTTTAAGAACTTAACAAGAAAAAAGAGGAAACTCACATAATTGGAAGACTGGCAAGACTAAGAGAAAAAAAATGTAGAGAATTGAGAATGTGGGCAAAAAGGAAGGAATCAGTTAAGGCAGAAATCTAAAGATAAATGTTCTTATTGCTTGCGATCTTGTGCCTTCAACTTCATCCTTCTCATTGTTGCCAAAGTGGTGTGCAAAAATGTGTATCTGATTACATCACTTCCCAGCTAAAATCCTTCAGAAATTCCCCCATTACCTGCAGGATAAAGTCAAAGACCCTGAGGAATACTAGATCTCCGTGGTCTAATCCATGACCTTGTTCTTGACCCCAGATGCGGTGATTCTCAAGGATGAGAGAACCAGGACCAGGCTAGTTAATATCCAAGAGCTTGGTAACAATATCTATAAGTTCTGCCCCCCTGGAAATTCAGATTTAGTATCCTGGGCAGAGCCAGGAATCTGTATTTTTACAAAGCGCTTTGGAGATACAATGAGCAGCCAAGTTTGAGAACCACTACATTCATATAACAGGGTAATTTTAAGGAACACTAGGCTTTGCAGCCAGAAAGAACCCAAAATAAATCCCTGCTCTAATCTAACCTTTACAGGCTGAGTGGCTTTGTGCAAGTCATTTAGTTTCCCTAAGAACTGAAGTGATTTTTCCTCTCTAAAATGGGAATAATACCTTACAGAATTGTATTAAATGAGATAATGTATATAAAATACTTAGAATATGTATGTAAACACTCCATAAATGTTAACTGCTAATAACTAACACCTAACTGCTCAAGCCACCCACCTCCTCCTCACTCCCCACTGTCGTTCCTGCTCCACTCTCTGCCTGGTACTCTCATTTTTCCCCTGCTGACCTTAAGCCTTGAGGATGCTGCTCCTGTAGCTTCCTCCACACCAAACTTCTGTACTCCTCCTCCCACTTCCAATCTTCCTTCTTTCATTCTCTCGGTGGGGCCAACTACCCATCCTCTGTGATTCCTTGCACCCTGTGCTCCCCACTCATCGTTTATGCAATAATGTTTATTGAGGACCAACTATGTACCAGACACTGAAGACACAGCAGAGAACAAAGATATGTTGACAACCTAATGGATAACCAGAGAGTAAACAAATGACACAAATAATTTTGATTATGATTAAATAATTACACTACAACCTACTCTTTGTGTCTGTTTTCCCCTACTAAATATTAAATCCCTCAAAACTACGTCAAATTCATCTTTATATCTCTAGGATTCAACAATGTCTAATATAAGAGGGATATTAATTACTAATCTTAACAAAGAGAAGGGGGACATCTGGCTGGCTCAGTCAGTGGAGCATGTGACTCCAGATCTTGGGTTCATGGGTTTGAGCCCCATGTTAGGTGTAGAGATTACTTGAAATTTTTTTAAAAGAGAGAGAGAGAAGGAAGGCTTAATTTAAAAAAAAAGAAAAGTCCTAGAGAAGACAAGAGTGGATGACATCATGAATACAAATGAGAAAATAAGCCTTGAACAAGAGCAGGAACTGCTCTTTTACTAAAATAACTAAAGGACAGCAGAAAAGGAGAGTATTGAAGAAGATATGTTTAAAGGTAGAAGCAACAAGCTGAGGGGGTTCAGGCCTGATAACCACCATTTTTGAAATACAAAGCAAGATCATCTACTGAGAATAAGGAGGCTGATATTGGACCAGACAGCTTTAAGCAGACAGCCCCTCATCCCCAAGCCAGTAGGGAACTAAAGGAGACATCCATGGATGCCTCTCCTTCCTCTCCTCTTCCCTTTCCTCCTTTTTTTCTCTCTTCTTCTTCTCCTTCTTCTCCTTTTCCTTCTTCACTTTTTTGGCACTCGGGGTCCAAGACTCTTCCTATTTGGATGGCAACCCTATTGGGTATGTTAGCAGAATACAATGTCCTCTCTCTCATTACATGAGCCCAAGAGGCCAGGTCTTCCCTCTCTCAGTCCTCTGGTGCAACAGACATGTGAGCCAGGCTCAATCAGATGTTCTTCTGGAGGATTTTGAATCTTAAGGAGATAATACAAAAATAAGGGACAAGTTTTTAATTACCTATGGGGCTGATGGAAGCAATAACAGTAAGAATGAAGCAGCAGTGGTCCAGGGGCACTGGTACCAGCAGTGCCATAGTAACTAGACTGTCCTTATATCATTACTTTAGCTGTAGTACAAGATGCTGAACCTCCTTGGTTCTTGACTGTTTTGTGAGTTCCCTGCTATTATCTAATAAATTCCTTTTCTTACCTAGAATCAGTTTTGATAAATTGGGAGTGGAGAAGAGAGGAGAAGGATCAAGAAAACTAGAGTCTTGGTAAGATTTAATAGCGTGTATTTTAGGGCAGCCCCGGTGGCACAGCGGTTTAGCGCCACCTGCAGCCCAGGGCGTGATCCTGGAGACCTGGGATTGAGTCCCATGCCGGGCTTCCTACAAGGAGCCTGCTTCTTCCTCTGCCTGTGTCTCTGCCTCTCTCTCTCTCTCTCTCTCTGAATAAATAAATCTTAAAAAAAAAAAAATAGCCTGTATTTTATTTATTTTTCAGTAGGGAGGAGGGGCAAAGGGCAAGGGAGAGAGAATCTTCAGCAGGCTCCATGCCCAGCACAGAGCCCCACATGGGGCTCGACATAACAAGCCTAAAATCATGACCTGGCCAAAATCAAGAGTTGGACACATCCGACTGAGCCACCTAGGAGCCCCCAACAGCAACTATTTTATATATAAGGAAGCAGAGCACCTCTGGAAATCTAGGAGATTGTGATCAGCTGATGCAAAGAAAGAGTAAAGATTTCAAAGTGGCTTGTACGATTTCGCCAGAATAGGATGTTGAAAAGAGTGGGAGTTAAGGTCATTGAGGTTGAAAGGAACAAGGAATTATGAAACTAGTGTGTTGGATGAGTGGTCTACCTGGTTACTGAACTCAGAATGATGGTGGAATTTGAAATGAAGAGAAAACTATTCAGGAAGTACCAACGGTTTTGATCAACAAATATAAGTTAGAGGAAGATGATAAATGACAGTGACAAGAGAGGTAAGATGGGATAAATTTCAAAGTAAAAGAATTTTCATATAAGAATGAAAAAGCAGGGGTGCCTGGATGGCTCAGTCAATTAAGTGTCTGACTTTTGGTTTTGGCTCAGGTCATGATCTCAGGTTGAGAGATGGAGCCCTGCACTGGGCTCCGCACTGGATATGGAGCCTGCTTGAGATTCTCTCTCTCCCTCTTCATCTGCTCCTCTCTCCACTTACACTCTCTCTCAGTCAAAAAATTAATTAACTTAGTATGAAAGAGCAGTAATTTGGAAGTAGAAGTGGGCTGATTCAACTTATTACATCAAGACAAAAAGACACGGGAGAATGACTAGCCCTTACTCAAGGTGGCACCAAAGAAGTGGTGTTCCAGAAAGAAAGCCAGAGTTAATTGAGAACAAGAGATGAGGGGAAAGTGAGATGCTTTTTCTATAAAAAGAGTATTTGTAGGGATCCCTGGGTGGCGCAGCGGTTTGGCGCCTGCCTTTGACCCAGGGCGCGATCCTGGGGACCCGGGATCGAATCCCACGTCGGGCTCCCAGTGCATGGAGCCTGCTTCTCCCTCTGCCTGTCTCTGCTTCTCTCTCTCTCTCTCTCTGTGTGTGTGTGTGACTATCATAAATAAATAAAAATTTTTTAAAAAAAAGAGTATTTGTAAAGACATTTGCTTACATTGGACTAAATCTGAAGTTCCAAGGACTCCATGGAAAGTGACAAGAAACAAATCGGTAGGAGGATGAGAGAGGGCAGGTAAAGGAGGTCAAAGCTACATGGAGAAAGGACTATAAGAAAAGATAACTGGCCAAAGATGTCCACATATGAAGTTGCATAGCTACTGCTGAACATAAGTATACTGAAGAAGATTCATGCTTAAAACAATAATCCTATAGAATATTTATCCACTGTCTTACCCAAGGCCTGGGCTCCCAAGTATTTTTTCCCAAACTTAGGTTCAAAGCTGTGTTTTCTGGTGAGTTCTTGAACAAGCTATTTGATCTCTTTAAACTTCAACTAGAGGTAGTAGCTCCTTTCAGGGGTGTATATACAATATGAATAGCATGCGACAGTCTCACACAATGCTTGGAAACTGTAGGCACTAGTAAATACTCATTAGACTATGGAATTCCTAAAGACAGAAGGAGCATGGCAAACAACCTTTCCTATTATCCCAGGGCTCAATGTGTGACAATAGAATACGGCAAAAGTAATGGTATTTCACTTTTAATGTTAGGTTTTTGTCTTACTGTCTCTCTCCCTCTGTTCCCTTCTATCTCTCTCTAATAATTAATAGGTAACACTGATAGGTAATACAGAATCTTGGTACCTGAAAGTGAGATGCTACCAAACAAGCTCTAAAAATTTGGAGTCCGGTAGTACTGGCCTCTGAGTAGGCTGGTAGAGCTTAAAGGAAAGTAAGGAAAATCACATTGGCAATTACAAAGGGGGGCCCATTTTATGAATCGCAGAAAAATTCCTATTAACATGGAAAGTAGAGAACATGCCTAATGAACCTGGTCTAGATGAAAGGATCTCTAGGAAAAGTATTGAAGGTGCTCCCTGGTTCTTTCTGGTTTGCATGTGATAAAATTCAAGAGGAGGAAGATAATTCAAAGGAAAGCCTGTTAAATAAAAAGGAGCCAGGAATTGCTAGTTGTGAAAATTCCCTGCCTCTCCAGATGGCAATAGATGCTAAGATAAGAAATGGCTTCTGGGCAAAGATTGAATTTGGGGCACTGCCAGGAAAACACAGTCTAAACATGAAACAGAGTATGTGGCTATAAAATCCTTTGTTAGGATCTCAGAAAGATCAAACATAGTGTCTGAGGGCACCATTCAAACCAGCAAAAAAACATTTCAAGAGTTTGAGGGCATGTCCCACAGATGGCTTCAATCAAATAGTGGGGCTTCATGTTTCTTGGCTGTGTCAGCAAAGCCCGAGAGAGAGAATGGCTGGTCTCAAAGTTGGGTATGGTCTTTTGTCTAAAGGACAACAAAATTCAAAGGCAACCCATGAAGATTCTAAGATGATTATATTTCCAGAGACACCTTGAGCTTGGACCAAAAGAGGACAGAGACAGTACAAAATGAAAAGTCTTTGGGCTCCCAAAAATTCCATCTGCAGGAAGCAGGTTTAGAGAACTGCTTAGCTGAAAACATGTACTATTTCTCACAAAGGAGAGAGTGATAAAGAGGGTAGAACCAAGAGTCTATATAGAAGAGCTAAAAGCCACCAAGAATCATTTGGGGTTTTTTCAATATTTTATTTAAATTCAATTGCCAACATTTTAAAAAAATTTATTTAAATTCAATTTGCCAACCTAAGAATCATTTGTGAACAGTAGAACCAAGTCCTAGTCAAGAACTTCCAACATCTGCCCACTTGGATTTTATGCACCAGTAACTCAACTCCTGTGTGTCTCCAATTTTCCACCTTTTTTTGTAGATGTGTCTATGGAGGTTATTCTTTACCTATTCTCCCATTGCACACTGCGTGGTAAGGGCAAACAACTTGTCTCTTTAGTTAAAAGGTCTACAGCTCAAGAGAAGCCACTTAAGAGGCTACACTTAAGTAGCCACAGCCGAGGAATTTCATCCACACCTAGGCCCAATTTAGATATGACATTCTGAACTTTAACTGATGCCGTAATTGGATGAGACTCTGGTGGGCCTTGGAAGAGGGTGAGTGTACTCTACATATGGGAGGGATGCAGATCATTGGGAGCCAAAGGAAGACTGTGCTAGCTAGCCTCCAAGATGGTTCCCAATGACTCCAACCTCTTGGTATTCACACTCTTGTGCAGTCACTTCCAATATCACACCAGTGTTAGTTTATATCACCAATAAAATACAGCAAAAATGATGGCATGTCACTTCTGAAATTAGGTTATAGAAGATATTGTGGCTTCTGTCTTGACCTCTATATTTCTCCCTACCTCTCAGATGATTCTCTTTGCCAGATGCCAGGTTGTAAGGACACTCAAATGTCTGATGGAGAGTCCTATATATCAAGAAATTGAGGCCTCTGGCAAACAATCATTAAGGAACTGAGGCTTCCTGCCAACAGCCATGTCACTGAGTCCCAGACTTGTAAGCAAATCTGAGTCAGAATCACCCACTAAAACTACATCTGGAAATTGTGTGAAATGGTGTCTGGTGGCTTAAGCTTCTAGGTTTAGGGGTAATTGGTTGCACAGTAACCATTAACTAATACAGGACTGTGTCAAACTCCTTGATTTCTGTCTAACAAATTTTGCTAAATCAGATTAGTTTTCCTTTTCCTTCCCTGTCTCATCTGCATTTGTCACTTGCTCAATTTTATAAAGAATTCAGGTTTGAAAATTATTTTGGAAGTAGTATTTAAAAACTTCTCACTAAACAAAGGCTTCATTGTGTTCTACTGGGGCTGTTGTCTACACTTTTATGGAAATTTGGTCCAAAAGAGCTCCAAAGTGAGTTGGGTAGGTTTCTGTCTTGTTATAGTTTGCTATTTTACTGTAAACAGCTTTTATAAATTTTACAGAAAGGTTTTCCTCGATGAAAAAATTTTCAAGCCTAAAAAAAGTGTGCAATCACAGACATGTCTATAAAAAGATGTCTGTCAACTACATTTTATGGTTTAGAAGAAAGCTTATTGCAGTTTTCAGCTCCCCATCAGATTTTCCTCTCTGTTTTTGCTGTGGTCTGAAACACACAGTTACAAAATGTGAAAGGCCTTCTATGAAAACCAACCAATTGTCTTCTTAAATTAATCAGTCCAGAAAGTTAATTTTCATAACCTCTTTTACTTTCTGCACCATGAAAACCGGAAAAAAAATCTCCCCTTTTTTTCTACAAATTACATGAAAATGACTTGAAAGGCACCAAATGTAAAGAAAAAAACATAGTTTCCTCATGGGTTCTAGTTTACTGATTTTATTTTTTTTTAAGATTTTATTTATTTATTCATGAGAGACACACAGAGAGAGGCAGAGACACAGGCAGAGGGAGAAGCAGGCTCCATGCAGGGAGCCCGATGTGGGACTGGATCCTAGGACTCCAGGATCATACCCTGAGGCAAAGGCAGGTGCCAAACCACTGAGCCACCCAGGGATCCCCCTAGTTTACTGATTTTAAGTCAATGTTAAAATGTTTACATAATTTTCCATAAATTTGGAACATTAAAAGTTTAAATAGAAGGTGATAGGATAATCCTAACCAAAGAGGCCCAGCCTCCCACTAGCCTATTTTTCCATGTGTAAAGTGAGAATAATACCTCATCGAGTTATTATAAAGATAAATGTAATAATGTATAAAAGGACTGCCATTAAAAAAAAAAGGAACCAACCATAAAGTTGGTTCATAGTAAACAAGTGCTCAATAGATGCAACCAGAATAATCAGAAATATTAATACTAAAAGAAATGGTCTATTAAAATTATTTTATTAACTCAACAAGAAGGAAACTAACAACCCAGGGTTAAAAATAAGCATTCTCAGAGCACCTGGGTGGCTCAGTCAATCAGGCATCTGACTCTTGATTTTGCCTCAGCTCATGATCTTAAGAGTCCTGAGATGGAGCCCCACATGGGGCTCTGCACTTAGTGGGGAATCTGCTTGAGGATTTCTCTCCCTCTCCCTCTATCCCCCATCCTGTGTGTACTCACTAATAAATAAATCTTTGGGGAAAAAATAGGCATTCTCACTACATGTACACACAGATACACACATGTGTAAGGGGGCAATTGTGTTCACTGACTAGATGAGAAATATCCTTTCACAATGTATACATATATTGAATCATCTCAATGCACACTTTAAATATCTTTTTTTTTTTTTTTTGTCAATTAAACCTCACTAAAGCTGGGGTGGGGAACAAGCAAAAGTTGTGAACAGATACATCACTGAAGAAGACACAAGTCTTCTTGAAGTAGATGGCAAATAAATATATGAAAAGATGCTCAACATCATATGTCATTAAGGAAATGAAAATTAAAACAACAATGAGGTATCACTACTCACCTATTAGAATAGCTAAAATCCAAGAAACTTATAAAACCAAATGCTGGCAAAGATGTAAAGCAATAGGAAATCTCAACATTGCCTATGAGAATGCAAAATGATGTAGCCACTTTGGAAGATAGTTTGGCAGTTTCTTACAAAGGTAAACACAGTCTTAACATATATGACCCATCAGTCACACTCCTTGATATTTACTCAAATGAGTTGAAAACTTTTGTCCTCACAAAACCTGCACTTCAATGTTTATAGAAGCTTTACTTATAATTGCCAAAATTTGGAAGTAACCAAGGTGCCCTTCAGTAGGTGAATGGATGTCTTTCAGTAGGTGACCCATCCATGCATTATATTATTCAGGGATTAAAAAGAACAATCAGGGCAGCCTGGGTAGCTCAGCGGTTTAGTGCTGCCTTCGGCCCAGGGTATGATCCTGGATACCTGGGATCAAGTCCCACGTCGGGGTCCCTGCATGGAGCCTGCTTCTCCCTCTGCCTGTGTCTCTACCTCTCTGTCTCTGTTTCTCATGAATAAATAAATAAAATGTTAAAAAAAAAAAAAAGGAACAATCAAGCCCTGAAAAGACATGTAGAAACCCTGCATATTGCTAACAGCCAGTGTGAAAGGCTACACACAATATGATTCCAATTATATGACATTCTGGAAAATCAACACTATAGAGGCAGGAAAAAGTTGAGTAGCTGTCAAGGGTGTGAGGCAGGAGAAGATAATTGAATATGTGATGGAATTCTTTAGAGTGGTGAGCCTATATTTATAATACTATCCCAAAAGATACACAACATTGCATTTGTCAAAACCCAGAGAACAAAGAGTGAACCTTAAGGTGTGTCAATTAAAATGAAAATCATTTAGGAAATCAAAGCAGTCCCAAGATGGGATGCAGACAGTGACAAAAGAAACTACCTGTATGACAAACGTATGAAACAATCTCACTGAAGGAGATGGGGAAAGGGGAACATGCCGACCTAAGTTACTTTGGAAATGAGTGGGAATGTAAGATTAAAGACAAAATGAACTGCACATAAGCACTGCGCTCTGGTTGATAAGTTTCCCACAGGGGTAAGAGTTAAAAACTCTGACCCTGCCATACATGTATACTGGAACTGAACAATACAGTAAATGTTAAGAGTGTAGTGGAAGCCAGGTTTCTCACTGCCAGAGTGGAAATTTACTGATAAGCAATGGCAGGTTAGAATGATCCATGTAACAATGGATTGGAGCTGGAGATAATCGTTATGAACTCATGTTCAGCTAAATGTAGATACTTATGGCTACATAGATAAGTCTTTATAGATATGTATATATACACAAGTTAGTGGGAACACATATTTTATTGATTTGTCAGCAGGGAGCACCTAGAAGCAATAACATTCCAGTAACAGTGAGCAAGCCTACCACCCAGATCGGTTTCTAATACCATTCTTCAAAAAAAAGAACTAAGGCTCTTTGAGAAATGACTGGTTCTAGAACTAGGGCAAGAAATATAAAGGATGGGGACACCTGGATGGCTCAGTGGTTGAGCGTCTGCTTTTGGCTCAGGGTGTGATCCTGGAGTTCCAGGATCAAATCCCACATCAGGCTCCTGTGGGGAGTCTGTTTCTCCCTCTGCCTATGTCTCTGCCTTCTCTCTGCATCTCTCATGAGTAAATAAATAAAATCTTTAAAAAAAAAGAGAGAGAGAGATATAAAGGATGAACCTCAAGTATCTTGTTGCCAGAAAATAAGGAAATGCTTAAAAAACAAAACAAATTACAGGGGTACCTGGGTGGCTCAGTCAATTAAGTGTCTGACTCTTGATTTTGGCTTAGGTACAATCTTAGGGTCCTGGGATAGAGCCCCGCGTTGGGCTCTGGGCTCAGTGGGCAGTCTGCTTGAGAGTCTCCGTCTCCCTCTGCCCCTTCTCTCATACTCTCGTTCAAATAAATAAATAAATCTAAAAAAAAAGAAGAAGAAGAAAAGACATTGATGGTACTATATCAAAGGGACACAGGAGCCAAATGAAAGAGCCCCCAAAGGCCAAAATTTGAACTATTTGAGCAACAAAATAAAATAGTATCAGATTATAACCCAGAGTATAAAATAAATACCCATGAGTCTCTACTGACATATATAAGTGGCTGAGTAAACAGATAAATAGAAGAGACAATTGTTCTCTTGTGCAGAACAATTTCAAATAATTTATGTAAATTCTCTACCCTCAAGGAGGCAGAGCATAACTCCCTACTCTGTAAGTATGAGCTTTGCACAGTGACTTTCTTCCAAAGAGTAGTCTGGGGAGGAGGAAAAAAAGAGTATCTTTACAGAGGAAAAACCCAACACCTCAGCCAAGTGATCCAGATAAACATCAACAGTGACATAAATTGATAATCTGTACCTTTGATGAATGTTAGGGAAATGGCACTTTACCTCCGGTTTTCCTCCCCAAATCCCATAGCCCTGATTTAATCATGAGAAAAACATCATACAAATTCCAATAGAGGGGCATTCTACAAAACAGCGGACCACTAATCCTGAAAACTGTCACAATGGTCAGAGAAAACAAGGAGTCGGAGAAATTGCCACAGCCAAAAGCTTAAGGAGACAACTAAATGTAACACAGTATCCCAAATAGTTTGCTGAAACAGAAAAAGAACATTAGGTAAAAATTTAGGAAATCTGAGTAAAGTATAGGCTTTAGTTAATAATAAAAAAAAACTTTATTAACATCTTACTTTGAACAAATTTTGCCACCATTTTTAAAGTGCAATACACTGTACTGGTTAAGATCATAGACACTAGAGCCAGACTGGGTTTAAAGATCCACCACTTAATAGCACTGTAACCTTTTGAACAAGTAACTTAACTGCTCAGATACTCTGTTTTCCTCACCTGTAAAAAGGACAATATCAAGAATATATCTCACAAGGTTATTTTGAAACGTACTATCTGAACTATAGTAATATTCTATCAAAGTTACCCATTATCATTCCTAAGTTTTTCTGATTTGGGGAAGTTGCTTAGTATCTCAGGAAAATAAGTATATAGATTTAATTGAGAGAAACTAAGTTTCCTGTACTTATTTACATGAAACACGCAGAAAGAAAAACTGGCAAGAATTTAATTTCACACAGAATTATTAGCTTTAGTTTCCATGAAGTCATAAACCATACTGAAATCAGTTATTTCACTATAATACTATATATTACTAAAGTAATTACTAGATAATACTATATATATTTTAATACTATAATTCTTGTAGTGGGTAAAATAAATCATCTTCCTTAAAATATTAAATAAACGTGTATATTTCATACTCCCTTAAAAATACATTCTTTATATTTTTTAAGTTATTCCTACTCCATTAGGTTATAAAAACATACAGAAGACTTGTTTATTATGAAAGAACTATAAGCTAGTATATCAATATAATATAAAAACCATTTTATTTGGTGAAATTCCACTTACAGGAAAGTTACATCATTATACAGTAATTCCTTTTTCTCTTTAATCCCATAGTAAGTACTACTAAACAAAAAGAAATAAAAGGCATTCAAATTGGTAAGGAAGAAGTAAAACTTCCACTATGTACAGATGATATGATACTATATATGAAGAAAACTATAAAGACTCCATAAATTACTAGAACTCATAAATGAGTTCAGTAAGGTCACAGGATACAAAATCAATGTGCAGAAATCTCTTGCATTTTTATACATTACAAAGCAGCAGAAAGAAAAATTAAGAAAACGATCCCATTTACAAATGCACAAAAATAATAAGATACCTAGAAATAAACCTAACCAAACAGGTGAAAGAACTGTAGTCTGAAAACTTTAAAATATTGATGAAAGAAATTGAAGAGGACCCAAAGAAATGGAAAGACATTCCATGCTCATGGATTGGAAGAACAAATATTGTTAAAATGTCTATACTACCCAAACAATCTACATATTTAATGGAATCCCTATCAAAATACCAACAGCACATTTTTCACAGAACTAGAACAAACAGACCTGAAATTTCTTTGGAATCACAAAAGACCCCAAATAGCAAAAGCAATCTTGAAAAAGAAAAACAGGACAGCCCGGGTGGCTCAGCGGTTTAGCACCACCTTCAGCCCAGGGCGTGATCCTGGAGACCCAGGATCAAGTCCCATGTCGGGCTCTCAGCATGAAGCCTGCTTCTCCTTCTGCCCACTTCTCCCTCTGCCTGTGTCTCTGCCTCTCTCTCTCTCTCTCTCATGAATAAATAAATAAAATCTTAAAAAAAAAAAAAAAGAAAACTGGAGTTATCACAATCTGAAATATGAAGTTAGATTATAAGTAGCTGTAGTAATCAAAACAGTATGAAACTGGCACAAAAAAAACAGACATGTGGATCAATGGAACAGAATAGAGAGCCCAGAAATAAACCTACACTTATATGATCAATTATGCTTCAAGGAAGGGGGAAAATTCAATGGGAAAAGTCTTTTCAACAAACTGCTGCAGAAACTGGACAGCAACATGCAAAAGAATGAAACTGGACCACCTTCTTATACCATACACAAAAATAAACTCAGGATGGATTAAGGACCTAAATGTAAACCATGAAACCTAGAAACCATAAAAATCCTAGAAGAGAACATAGGTAGTAATCTCTCTGACACTGGATGTAGCAACATTTTTCTAGATATGTCTCCTGAGGCAAGGGAAATAAAAACAAATATAAACTATCAGGACTTTATCAAAATAAAAAGCCTCTGCACCGTGAAGGAAGCAATCAACAAAACTAAAAGACAACCTAGTGAATGGAAGAAGATATTTGCAAATGACATATATGATAAAGGGTAGTATTCAAAATATATAATGAACTGCTACCACTCAACACCCAAAAAATATAATCCAATTAAATATGGGCAGACAACATGAACAGACATTTCTCCAAAGAAGACATCCAGATGGCCAACAAACACATGAAAAGAGGCTCAACATCACTTCTCATCAGGGAAATGTAAATCAAAAACTACAATGAGATATCATTTCACACCTGTCAGAATGACTAAAATCAACAACACAAGAAACAACAGATGTTGGCAAGGATGTGGAGCAAAAGGAACCCTTGTGCTCTGTTGGTAGGAATGCAAACTGGAGCAGTCACTCTGGAAAACAGTATGAAGGTTCTTTAAAAAGTTAAAAATAGAATACCCTACACAACCCAGCAACCACACTACTGAATATTTATCCCCAAAATAAAAAAAGAAAGAAAATACAAAAACACTAACTCAAAGGGTACATGCACCCCTGTTTACTGCAGCATTATTTATAATAGCCAAACTACAGAAGCAGCCCAAGTGTCCATCAATAGATAAATAAAGATGTGATATACACACACACAGGAATATTATTCAACCATTAAAAAGCATGAAATCTTGCTATTTGCAACCACATAGAACTAGACAGTATGATGCAAAGCAAAATAGGTCAGTCAGAGAAAGACAATGATTTCACTGATATGTGGAATTTAAGAAACAAAACAAATAAGCAAAGGAAAAACAAAAGAGTCCAATCAAGAAGCAAGACTCAACTACAGAGAACACACTGATGGTCACCAGAGGGGAGGTGAATGGGAGATGGGGGAAACAGGTGATGGGGATTAGGGAGTGTACTTGTCATGATGGGCACAGAGTGACATATGGAAGTGCTGAATCACTATCTTGTACACTTGAAGCTAATATAACATTGTATGGTGACTCTGTTGGAATTAAAATTAAAAAATTAATTTTAAAAATTCCACATTAGACACTATTAAAGGCAACAATTTGACATTATATTTGCTTTTCAAAATGGGAATGCCAAGACTAAAAATCAGCTATCACACCAATTTAAAATCAAACAAAGGGATCCCGGGGTGGTGCAGCAGTTTAGCGCCTGCCTTTGGCCCAGGGCGCAATCCTGGAGACCCGGGATCGAATCCCACGTCGGGCTCCTGGTGCATGGAGCCTGCTTCTCCCTCTACCTATGTCTCTGCCTCTCTCTCTCTCTCTCTCTCTATCATAAATAAATAAAAATTTAAAATAAAATAAAACAAAAACTTACATTTAATTTCAAAAGAAGAAACTAATGATAACAAATACAGAAGGAGCAGTCACAGTCAATATAAAAGTCCTATCACCTAAGGTTACAGAGTAGAGTATTTTGTTTTTAATTAAGTTTTATGTTCAATGCGAGACTTGAACTCACAGCCCCGAGATCAAGAATTGCATGCTCTAATGACTGAGCCAGCCAGGCATCTCTATAGAGTGGAGTTTTTAATAAATAGTACAGCTGAGTTCTTTCCTAAACCTAAGCCTAAGATGTCTTATATATTGAACTAGGTGCTCAAAACCTCACCTACAGAAATTAAAATGAAATAATAAGTCCCAAGAGAAATCCTTACCATGAGAACTATACGAAACACACAGCAAGGAAGGTAAAGAAATGCCCCTAAGGTTAATTAGCTACAAGTACAAATAACATTGTTCTGTTTGTGTCAAGTACTGCCAATACCTATTCCAGAGACACTCTTTAAAAAAAAGTCAAGAACTTAATTCGTCCTTTTTTTTTTTTTTTTTTTTTGGATGTGGGGAGAGAGTAGTTCTTAATGAATTCTCATTTTATAATCAACTTGATCCAAAGACCCTGTACCACTAAGACACCTGGTTTAAACTGCCATACTGTATTTACTCCTCATCTAGCTCATTTGTGCTTTCCTTTAGCAAATGTTTATTGACCACCTAGTACAAATATATTCCAATTTAAAAGGAAAACCAACCAGCTACAGCAAACTCTAACAGGAGATGTGCTAACACTCGGTGCAAGTGCTCAGCACAGTACTATGGAAGCACAAGGGTGGCATCCATTCTAAGGGGGGATGTAGGTGGAGACCAGGAGGAGTCAGAAGTTGAAATGAAGAGGTGTTAATTGAAATGAAGAGGTGTTAATTCATCTGTAGCTCTGTCCTCCAAATCCCAACATCCAGCATAAAGAAATAAAAAATCTCTAGACTCTAAAACCTTCTTCATCATTGCCTCTGCTGCTACCTAGTCCAAGATACCACCACCACTGACTGCTGCTCTTGCTCTGCTCCCATCTGCCAGAGTACAGGTAAATGACCTTTTAAGATTGTATTTATTTGAGAGAGAGAGCATGAGCAGAGAGGGCAGAGGGAGAGGGAGAAGCAAGCTCCCTGCTGAGTAGGGAGCCCCACATGGGGATTATGATCTGAGCCCAAGGTAAGATGCCTAACCAACTGAGCCACCCAGGGGGCCCGGCAAGTGACCTTTTAATAACATCAACATTATCTCCCTGTTTAAAATGCTTTGATGGCTTCCTTTTCATCTTGAACAGAGGTCAGCACCCACCCCCCTCCAACCTGGTCATCAAATAGGCTTGGCCTCTGCCTACCCTGCAAACCTCAGTTCCCATCGCTCCTCACCATGTCACTCCACTCCAGGTACCCCGGCCCTCATTCAATGCCTCTGTAAGCCAGGCTCCTTTATTGCTGCAGCCTTTTGAATTTGCATTCCTTTTGCTGAAAACTAGTAAGAGGGACTGCCACAGTCAAAGTCCCTGAAGGAAGAAAAAATTAAGTGCTCCTCTTCTGGAACCTGGAACTTTTTTGGACAACTTATCCCAAACACAGTTAAATAATTATGTTATTATGCTCCGCTCCTCTCCTCTACAGTAATACCATCTCTAAGAGGGCAAGGCCCACATCTAATTGCTCCCCCAATGTCGAGCACAGTGCCTGACGTGGCAAATAATGATTGAGAACATGTATAGAGCTCTTACTACATGTGAAGCTCTCTGCTACGTGCTTTTCCACCATATAAGGTAGGTTCTGCTATACTTCACATGGTAAAATTAGGTGAAAATAGTGTATCTATGTTAAACTTCATAGAGATTTTACAGAAGACTATCTTTGTTCCTAGAAAATACACACCAAAGTATTAAGGGATAAAGTTCCACAATGGTATGTAACATTCTCTCAAAGGCTTCAAGTAAAAATCATACACATAAACAACATTATCATATATATGTCACATATGATGTATGTTATACAATACAGGATTATAGTATAGGAGAGAGACCATGATAAAAGTGGCAAAACGCTGAAATTTGCAAATTTGGGTAAAGGGAATGTGGGAAATCTCTGTACTATTCTGGCAATTTTTCTGTGAATTTGAAACTATTTAACAATGTTTGAATTATTTCAAAAAATTACAAAGCTATTTTTTAAATACTTAATATTGAATAAGATACTGCCCAAGAATGAAAGATGTGAATTTACAATGTCAGAAGAACTATGATTCTAGATTATGGCAGTCCCCAGTTTGGCCATGGAAGTGGGCAAAGTGTAACAGATCAAAGTCATTGAAATTGAGGTGCACTTTCCCTCTCATTTGATTATATCCCAGTTTCATATGAAATTTCGTTTTATTTACTGATTTCACCTGAAGTTTTTTAGTCTCTGGATTCCCTTTCACTTTCTTTCAAAGTTTTTAGTACTTGAACTACTTCATAATGTAATCATCAGTGCAAATCTGAGAATTTCAAATCCCCATCTCCTGGACATCCTATTTGGCATACTATCACTTTTCAGGTTTATTATCTTGAGTCCTACTCAGAAGTTTAATCTATCTGACAATAATTGAATTTCACACAAACTTTCATATTTCAGTGACTATGTCAAAGACAGTAATGGTAATGGCACGTCACCTCCTACTAACCTGTGCTGGCATCCCTAAATCCGGTCTCTCTGATTTGCAGTCATCAGAGAGAGAAAAAAAAAAAATGAAGTCATCAGAGAGGGGCATCTGGGTGGCTCAGTTGGTTGAGGGTCTGACTCTTATTTTCCACTCATGTCATAATCTCAGGATCATAAGATCAAGCCCCACGTCAGGCTCCACACTTAATAGAGAGCCTGATTAAGATTTTCTCTCTTTCTCCCTTTGCCCCTCCCCAACTTCTCTTAAAAAAAAGAAAAATAAGAATCAGAGAGCAAATCTCCAGTCTCCTGCCTAGGTGGAAGGGGAGTCATCACCTGGTTATTCCAAGGGATGGAAGATCCAACCACTTGCCTATGACTTCAAACCAAGCCTTCAGCTTCTGCGATGGTTGCTGCTGCCAACCCCGAGCCTCTCCAGGGTAGTACAGCTCCGCTTGGTTTGTTTCTTCTTGGCTCCTTCCTCTACAAGACTTACATTTCTTTTCTTTGGTTCTGCAAGGCTAGTTGCCACTCATACATCCATTTAATAATTTATTATGTCCTTTCCTGATATCTTTTTATTCTCTTTTCCTAATGTCTTTTTACAAACTATTATCTCCTTTCCCACTCTCCCTACCCTTGTAAGTCTATGCCTTTTTAAATTCCTTTACTGTCATTCGAGTAGGGTTTCAAGAAGGGTAAAAATAAACATGTGTGCTCAATCACCATGGTGAAATGAAAGTGTCATTCTAGTTTTTTATGAGGTTAGACTAAATATGTGTTTCCAGTCTGAGTATCTCTGCAAATGTAATGGGGGTAGCTGTGAGCTATTTTCAGTATTTTTTAAAGGTTAACAGAGAAAAAAAGAAAAGGTTAACAGAAAAATACATTTACCATAATGAGACCATGAAGAGTGACATCACATTTCTTTACTCAATGTGTTACTCCGGTTCATCCATTCATTCAACAAGTATTTACAGTGACTGCTACATCCTCCACCGTCCTAAATTCAGGAGATTCGGCAGTAAATGAAACAGTCTCTTGACTTCATGGAGTTTCTACTACTATTTACAGGATAGACAAGCAAAGATGTATCTTACACTGATCACAAACTGGCAATTATGCATCTTTGAGTACCAAAAAAATTGAAAAAGAATTGATGTAATGAGTATAAAAGGATGACAAGGTACTCATAGAATTTAAAATTAGATTACCCAGGATCCCTGGGTGGCGCAGCGGTTTGGTGCCTGCCTTTGGCCCAGGGCGCGATCCTGGAGACCCGGGATCGAGTCCCACATCGGGCTCCCGGTGCATGGAGTCTGCCTGTGTCTCTGCCTCTCTCTCTCTCTCTCTCTCTCTCTCTATCATAAATAAATAAAAATTTAAAAAAAAAAGAAAGAAATTAGATTACCCTCTGTTGGTACCTAGTAAGAACCAACAGAAGTGAGATTAAATGAAATTATTTTTCCAAAGTGGGTAGAGGATGGGGAATCAAAGCTGGGTCAAAAGATCTTTGTAAACGAACATTGACTGCAGCATTATTTATAGCACAGAAAATTTGGAAACAATCTAAATATTCAACAGTCAGGGAAAGCTTAACTAAATATGTTCCATAAATAATGATGAATGCAGCTATTATAAATGATGTGTTTGAGAGACACTTATGACATGGGAAAGTGCTTATAATAGTAAGTGGAAAAGCTGGATATAAAACTAGATATAATATCAACTATATGAAACAAATCTGCCAAGAAAAAATCTAGAAAGAAATATGTTAAAATAGCAAACTTTATTCTAGATTGTGAATTAATCTAGATTTAGGGTTTTTTTTTTTAAGATTTCATTTATTTATTCATGAGAGACACAGAGAGAGAGAGGCAGAGGGAGAAGCAGGCTCCATGCGGGGAGCCCGACATGGGACTCGATCCCGGGACCCCAGGATCACACCCTGGGCTGAAGACGGCGCTAAATCTCTGAGCCACCCAGGCTGCCCTAGATTTAGTTTTTAACAGCATTCTCATCCTACGCATCCTATAGTAACTTGTTAGAAATGCAAAATCTCACACTCCCATACCAGAACTACTGGTTCAGAAATCCTGGCCTGGGGGCTTAGCAATCTGTGTTTTAACAAGCCCTCCAGGTGATTCTGATGCTCACTGGCGTTTGAATACTATTCTAGATGAGATGATAGGTGTTTATGTTCTTCCTTATATAAATTTCCATTTGACTTCTCTATATGAGGCACAAAGCCTAAGGACATTGGCTTTGGAGTCAGACTTGAATGGAGCCCTTGCTTCACCACTTAGCTAGTAACCTTTGTCACACTACTTAGCTATCTTTTAACACTTCAAATATTTTAACTCCACTTGGCTTACATGGTTTCTGACAAAGTCCAGGTAGGGTGTTTGTTTTCCTCTGGCTTCTTTCAAGATTTTCTTGTCGTCTTTGGTTTTCTGCAGTTTGACTATGATATGCCCAGGCATATTTACCCTGCTTGGTGTTCTTTTTATTTCCTCGATCTGCTTTGGTGTCTCAGGACGTCTGGGGAAAAACTGGGCCAGTACTACTACAAATATTTCTTCTACTCTATTTCCATTTTTTTTCCTTCTAGTATTCCAATTATGTGTGTTCTACACCTTTCAAAATTGTCTCACAGATCTTGGATGCTGTTTATTTCATTCTTTTTTTTTTCTCTTTGCATTTCAGTTTGGGAAGTTTCTATTGAAATCATCAAGTTCTATCATTCTTTCCTCAGATATGCTGAGTCTACTGATGGACTCACCAAAGGTTTCTTCCGTTCTGCGGCATTCATTGGATTTCTAACATTTCCTTTTGATTCTTAGGAGTTTCCATGTCTCTGCTTACACTACCCATTTGTTCTTGCATGTTGCCTACTTTTTCCATTAGAGCCCTCAACGTATTAATCATAGCTCTTTTAAATTCTCAGTCTGGATAATTCCAAAATATGTATCACAGATCGGAGTTTAGTTCTGATGCTTGCTTTACCTTCAGATGGTGTTTTTGCTTTTTGCATGCCTTCTAATTTTTTGTTGCAAGTCAAATGTGACACATCAAGTAATAGAAACTAAGATAGTCAAGAGGCTTCATACCAATTTGGCTAAGAATAGGGCTGTGTTTAATGTTTGCTGAAGCTGTAGGTGCCAGATTCCTCTAAGGACTCCTCCTTAAATAGTGTACCATACATGTTTCAGCTGTAATCCACTATTACTGTAGTATAGCTCTGTGATGTGGTGGTAAAGTGTTAAGTGAAGTGTGCTACCTCATAATTAAACTTTAGTCTTTTACTGGGCCTGTCTCTGGGCTATAAACTTCACAAAGTGTTTTTTAGCTCCTCCCTGCCCCCTTAGATGAGATAGGAATGCTACAGGGGACTGGAGTTGGTTGAATGTAGACTGGGAGGACTTGAGGCTCTAATAAAGAGTCGTTTCCCCCTGGAGATTAGGTCTTTGTTATGAGGAATGTTCTGAGGAGATTTCAAAATGTTTACCTTCCCCCTCCCCCTGCTAGAGAAACATGGGCACTTTCCTGGCTCTTTACCAGATGATCTGGTAGATTTCCTGGAAGCCAAACCCAAGAAAGTGTGAGGCATCTTCTAGGACTACAGGCTCCCACATTTCTACTACTCTCACTTATGGTACTACACGCAGCCTTCAACAATATTTGCCAAAATTACCAAGTGTTTCTTCCAGTTTATAGTCATAGAAGTGATGACTTCCAAAGTCTTACCTGTTGAAGCTGAAACTGAGCCCTTGTTTCTTCATTTGTAGAAAGGATATTAATAGAGATAGCTATCACACAGGTTTGTTGGAAGGATTCAATGACCTAATTCATGTAAAAACATTTTGTCCAGTGACCACTTCAGAGTAAGTGCTCATTAGACTGGGAACTCTATGAAGTTCAGAAAAATTAAGAGACACGTCCAAGTAAAATCTGAAAAAAAGCAGGATCCAAATCCAAACCCAGGTTTTAGAGTCCAAATTTATTAATGCATATAAAAAAGAAATTATTTTATTACAATCTTAATGTCTATAAAATCCATACTAGAGGGATCCCTGGGTGGCGCAGGGATCAAACAAAGGCGGTTTAGCGCCTGCCTTTGGACCAGGGAGCGATCCTGGAGACCCAGGATCGAATCCCACGTCAGGCTCCCGGCATGGAGCCTGCTTCTCCCTCTGCCTGTGTCTCTGCCCCTCTCTCTCTCTCTCTCTGTGTGACTATCATAAATAAATAAAAATTAAAAAAAAAAAAATTCCATACTAGAGGTTTACAAAGCACTGTCAGGTAGAGGACGTAGTAAACACGTTTTCCCAAATGGGTAAAAATAATTTATAATCAGCATAGAGATTTTAAAATATAAAAATAGCTTTTATATTTAGAATATAAAGTATTTAGAATATTTAAGATTTTAAATCTTTTGTAGAAATGACAGTAAAACAGTGAGACTTTTCAGTTCAACGTCAGACTCCTGATTTCATTTCACATTGTCATCTGGTAATGGGATCAAGCCCGCCTTGGCTCTGTGCTCACTGCAGAGTCTGCTTGTCCCTCTCCCTCCTCCTCTATCCCCTTCCCCCTCTCACCCCCACTCACTCTTGCTCTATCTAAAATAAATATATATTTTTTTAAAAATATAAATAAAATGAGACTTTTAGAAATGAACGTTCCTGAAAATCTAACCAGCCTGATATCATCTCCTGTGTTCTATAATCTTTACCCATATAATTTTACGTATTGTTTTAAAAGGCTACAGAGTTCAATAGGTCAATATGCAAAAACTTACTTTGCACCCCTCATTTGTCGGACAAGTAGGTTTTATCCATATTTTCAAATTTATAAATAACTTTTAAGTAATCATTTTTTACTTCTCACTTTTATTTTTTTTCTGGATATATTTCTAAGGATAAATACCCAGGAGTATATTAAAGAATCAGGGATCCCTGGGTGGCGCAGGGATCCCTGGGTGGCGCACGGGATCCCTGGGTGGCGCAGCGGTTTGGCGCCTGCCTTTGGCCCAGGGCACGATCCTGGAGATCTGGGATCGAATCCCACGTTGGGCTCCCGGTGCATGGAGCCTGCTTCTCCCTCTGCCTGTGTCTCTGCCTCATTCTCTCTCTCTCTCTGTGACTATCACAAATAAATAAAAATTTAAAAAAAAAATTTAAAAAAAAAATAAAGAATCATAGTATGTGGGTATCATTTTTAACATAAATTTCCAAATTGCCTTCCCAAAAAAAGTACCAATTTTTTTTTCCTTTTTGAATATACTCACATTTCCATTTGATGTTTTAAATTGTGATAAAACAGACATAAAAAATTAACCATCTTAACCACCATACAGTTCAAAAGTGTTAAGACATTCACATTGTTGTACAACCCATCTCTAGAACACTTTTCATCTTGCAAAAACTTAGCCTCTATTCCCAACTTCCCTTTCCCCCTTCCCCTGGGCAGCAACAACTCTACTCTCTGTTCCTATGAATCTGACTACTCTAGGTACCTCACATAAGTAGAATTACATAGTACTTGTCTTTCTGGGACTGGCTGAATTCACTTAACATAGTATCTTCAAGGGACGCCTGGGTGGCTCCGTGGTTGAGCATCTGCCTTTGGCTCTGGACATGATCCTGAGATCCGAGATCAAGTCCCACATCGGGCTCCCTGTGAGAGCCTGCTTCTCCCTCTGCCTAGGTCTGCCTCTCTGTCTCTCATGAATAAATACATAAAATCTTAAAAAATAATAATAATCTTAAAAAAAAAAAAAACATAGTATCTTCAAGACTTGAGACTTGGCCTTATGGTAGCATTGTCAGAATTCCTTTCTTTTTTTTTAAAGAGAAGCAGGCTCCGTGCAGGGAGCCCGATGTGGGACTTGATCCCGGGTCTCCAAGATCAAGCCCTGGGCTGAAGGTGGTACTAAACCGTTGAACCACCCAGGCTGCCCTCCTTTCCTTTTTAAAAATGATTAATATTGCAGTATATGGTTATACCCCATTTTGTTTAACCATTCATCCATTGATGGCCACTTGAGTGCTTCTACCTTTTGGCTGTTGTGATTATACTGCTGTGAACATGGGTGTACAAATAGTTGTTCAGGTTCCTGCTTTCAATTATTTGGGGGTATAAACCCAGATGTAGCATTGCTGGATCATGTAGTAATTCAATATTGGAATTTTTGAGGAGCTACCATACTATTTTCCATGGAAGCTGTTCCATTTTCCATGCCCATCAACAGCACACGAGGGTTCCAATCTCTCCACACCTCGCCAATGCTTATTTTTTATCATCACCATCCTAATGGGTGTAAACTGCTATCTCATTGTCCACCTGGCTTTTTAAAGAATGAATTTTCTTGACAGATTTTTATAGATAAATACAAAGTTTTCTTCTTCAGCTAGTCTCTACCTAGATTGTTACCTGTCTAAAACAAGGAGAAAACTATTAAATGGTCCCCAAAATAGTCATAAATGCATCATGTGTCACTGACAATTGCTAAGACTTAGATTTTTTTCTTAACTCCTAGATTCCATGCCACACATAAACTAACAGCTACTTATTTCCTAGAATGTGCCAAGCACTTTTCTTCCTATTTATTCAGCATTTCTTTACTGCCAGGCATCATGGTAGGTGCTGGGGATATAAAGATGGGGAAGATGACACCATCTCCATTATAACATTATGAATAGGTATAATTATTCCCATTTTACATTTGAGGAACTGGAAGCTCCTAAGGCCTAGCATCTTGGCTTAGATCAGACAGAGCTTGGGGAAATTGAGGTCTTACTCTATTTTTCTACTATTCCATATTATACCCCATACTATCAACAGTTCCCTTTTTAAAAAGTAATATCCACCTGCAGGTATTTTTTTTTTTTTAATTTAAATTCAATTTGCCAACATGTAGTAGTATATCCACTGCGGTTTGTTTTTCACTTTGGATTTTCAAATGTTGGGTTTTGAGAGGAACGGCACAATACAAGAAAATAAAAACCTGTAAAGTACCATTTAGGACTTGATAGTTGAAGTGGAGGCACTTTACCAAGCAATGCAAAGAAGTGAACAATATTTTAGTACAAAAATAGTAAATCCTAAAGCAAGCTTTAAGTATCTGAGGCTTACTGAAAAAACTGACATACCTTCCAAAGCTCCTTGGCTTGCCAAAAGTTAGAGGATTTTATTCCTAAGCAGTCTGTTTCCTAGACATGATTCTAATTACAAACAGAAGTTCCTTGCAGTCCTATATAAAATTCTCGACAAGCTAGAAACAAGATTTAAAGATTCAAAGAATCAACAATTGCATTGATTCTCTATTTACACAAAACAAAACAGAAGGAAAAGAAAAAAAATGTTCTGGCTGAGAAAACTTGAGAGAAATAATAGAACTTTAAAACAATTTTTGCTATCCTATTTCAAATATTCTTTCAGTGAAACAAAATTTTTTTTTAAATTAACTTCATTTTAAAATTTAAATTCCTTTGTTAGCTAACGTAACTATATACATTTTTTTAATCTAGGAAAAAAGTTAATTATGTTAAAGCACAAAAAATGCTCCAAAGGAATAGAACTTCAATGTATATAATCTTACAGAAAAATGTTATAATAAAATAGAACATTATAGCCTGTCATAGTTATTATTTATTACCAATGGGGTGCCTGGGTGGCTCAGTCAGTTAAGCATCTGCCTTCAGCTCAGGTTGTGACCTCAGGGATCCTGAGACTGGGCTCCCTACTCAGGGGGGAGCCTGCCTCTCCTCTCCCTCTGCACCTCTCCCTGCTTGCATGTGTACATACATGCTCTAATGAATAAATAAAATCTTTTTAAAAAATTTTTTTGTTACCAATGTTCGCATCAGTACTTTTATCAAGATTAATCCCTAAATGCTTGAGCTAGATAGGATATAAATCCAGAAGCTTAATCTTCCTTTACAATTAAAAAAAAAAAAAAACCTCGATTAAAGATGAACTATTTAAAATATATGTATGTTTCTACAAAGAGAATTTTTGTATTTTTTTTTTAAAGACAGGCCAGTGAATACTTTAACTCTCAAAAAATGCTTCTTGAGGGACACCTGGGTGGCACAGGGATTGAGTAACTGCCTTCAACTCAGGGCGTGATCCCAGTCCAGGGATTGAGTCCCGCATCCGGCTCCCTGCAAGGGGCCTGCTTCTCCCTCTGCTTGGTCTCTGCCTCTCTGTGTCTCTCATAAATAAATAAATAAAATCTTAAAAAAAAAAAAAAGCTTGTTGAGGGACACCTGGGTGGCTCAATTAAGCGACTGACCCCAGTATTGGCCGAGGTCATGATCTCATGAGTCATGAGATCAAGCCTGGTGTGGGGAATCTGCTTGGATTTCTCTGACACTCCTTCTCTTTGTTTCTCTCTCTCTCTAATAAACAAATAAATTGTTTTTAAAAAGATGTTTGGGAGCACCTGGGTGGTTCAGTGGTTGAGCGTCTGCTTTTGGCTCAGGTCATAATCCTGGAGTCCTGGGATGGAGTCCCACGTGGGCTTCCTGTGGGGAACCTGCTTCTCCCTCTGCCTATATTTCTGCCTCTCTCTCTCTCTGTCTCCCATGAACAAATAAATAAAATCTTTAAAAAATAAATAAAAAAGATGTTTGTTGATCCAGAGTAATAGAAACTCACTGCTTACCTATAAGAATAAGAAAGAAAGAAAGAAAGAAAGAAAGAAAGAAAGAAAGAAAGAAAGAAAGAAAAGGAAAAGAAAAGAAAAGAAAAGAAAAAAAAGAAAAGAACCTAATAGTGCTATAGAATAGATTTTTAGGAAACAGCAAGTAATGTTTTAGCTAAACCAAACATCTTTAATTAATTCAAGTATTCTAAATTCAATAAATATTGAGTTCCTACCATGTGCTAGGCACCTCCGCAAGACACTGAGTGTAAGAGATCAGAAAATGGTCCCCTTCCTTACAGCAACAATGTCCACAACAGCCAAACTATGGAAAGAGTCCAGATGTCCATCAACAGATGAATGGATAAAGAAGATACGGTAGATATACACTATACACAATGGAATACTACTCAGCCATCAAAAAGAATGAAATTTTGTCATTTGTATAACATGGATAGAACTAGAGGGTATTGTGCTAAGAAAAATAAGAGAAAAACACTCTATGATTCCACTCATACGAATTTAAAAAATAAAACAGATGAACGCATGGGAAGAAAATAAAAAATAAAATAAAAAACAAAGAGGCAAAACCATAAGAGACTCTTAACTCTAGGAAACAAACTGAGGGTTGCGGGAGGGGAGGGAGGTGGGAGGGTTGGGTAACTGGGTGATGTGCATTAAGGAGGGCACCTGATGGAATGAGTACTAGGTGTTAAAAACAATTGATGAATCACTAAACTCTACCCCTGAGGGATCCCTGGGTGGCGCAGCGGTTTGGCGCCTGCCTTTGGCCCAGGGCACGATCCTGGAGATCTGGGATCGTATCCCACGTCGGGCTCCCGGTGCATGGAGCCTGCTTCTCCCTCTGCCTGTGTCTCTGCCTCTCTCTCTCTTTCTCTCTCTGTGACTATCATAAAAAAAAAAAAAAAAAAAAAAAAACTTAAAAAAATAAAAATAAAAATAAAAATAAAAAAAATAAATAAACTCTACCCCTGAAACTAACAATACGCTATATGTTAACCAAATTGAATTTAAAGAAAAAAATTTTTAGGGCAGTCCGGGTGGCTCAGCAGTTTAGCGCCGCTTTCAGCCCACGGCCTGATCCTGGAGACCCCGGATCAAGTCCCACATTGGGCTCCCTGCATGGACCCTGCTTCTCCCTCTGCCTGTGTCTCTGCTTCTTTCTGTTTCTCACGAATAAATAAATAAAATCTTTAAAAAAAATTTTTTTTAAAGAAAGAAAATGGTCCTCTTCCTTTTGAGGTTTACAGGGTACTGGATATAGCCTCCAAAACTATGCTCTTTTGTTGTGTGATTTCATGCTAATCAAGGACTTTTTGAAATATAAATATACCCTCCCCAAGAGCTTAATAGTCATAAAACAAAATACAACATTGCTGAGGTCAACTTTCTTGTTAAAGTAGCAACATATCCCTATTGAATTAATACTTAGCGTGAGTGAACCCCCAAAGCCTTGATCAATTGTGATCAATCGGTTAGGTGTAATTTCTCAACCTTCAGAGCTGAGAATCAAGTATAAGAATGCAGTTACATCCATAAAAGAGGATTCTGCCAAATGAGTTGCTAATTTACCCTCAGGCAATATGGTTTTATTTCATCATGTCCTACCAACTGCAACTATAATCAACTCCTAAAACTCTTAATAAATAAAATATACCATCCAACAGTGCTTCTCAAACTTTAATATGCATCTGGATCACCTACAAATCTGTTAAAATGCAGACTGATTCAGCAGGTCAGGGGCAAGGACTCCCGTTCTTCATTTCTGGTAAGCTCCCCAGGAAGCTCAGATGACTGTGCACAGACCAGGAGGGATGGTAACACACCCGGAAACACCTCTGGCACACGGCTGCTCAGCCTAGCTAGCTGTTCTGTCTCCTTCAAGGATGTCTTACCTCCTTTACTGATCTCGCCTTTCTTGAAAGATAGATTTTTCACCTTTGCATCCTTCAAAATTCTCACCTTATCAGGGGATCCCTGGGTGGCGCAGCGGTTTAGCGCCTGCCTTTGGCCCAGGGCGCGATCCTGAAGACCAGGGATCGAGTCCCTCGTCGTGCTCCCGGAAGGGAGCCTGCTTCTCCCTCCTCCTGTGTCCCTGCCTCTCTCTCTCTCTATCATAAATAAATAATAATAAAATTTAAAAAAAAATTCTCACCTAATCAGAACACCTTCCATAAAAGCATTAAATGTAAGCCAATGGAATGAGCGACATGGGGCTTTTGTCATTACTTCTACAGTTATGAATAGAACTGTTTCTTCCTCTGAATTTATTCTAACTAGAAAAGTATTTTTGAAAACTAAAAAATCAGAGAAGCCCAGTCTATTTATGAAAGAAAAAAATTATATTTGCAACACGATCCAGTGCATTTTTGTATGCTGACCGAATCATTCTTTAAAAAAGGCATATCCAGGGCAGCCCAGGTGGCTCAGCGGTTTAGCGCCGCCTTCAGCCCAGGGCCTGATCCTGGGGTCCCGGGATCGAGTCCCACGTTGGGCTCCCTGCATGGAGCCTGCTTCTCCCTCTGCCTGTGTCTCTGCCTCTCTCTCTCTCTGTCTCTCATGAATAAATAAATAAAACCTGTGGGGGAAAAAACTGTATATCCATAATTAACAAGTTAATTCCTCTGTTAAGGATTTTCCTTTTTTTTTTTTTTGTAAATAATGAAAACAACTAAATCCTTTGGTTTTTCTAGGGAAGTCTTTTTGTCTGTTTTTTTCCTAGGGAAGTTTTAAAATGAGGTTTCAAGAGGCGCCTGACTGGTTCTGTCCAAAGAGCATGTGACTCCTGATGTCCCGTGGAAGAGTTTGAGCCCCACACTGGGTGCAGAGAAAACTTAGAAAACGAAAAACAGATAATAAAAAAAATAAAATCCTTCAGAATTAGTTTTTTAATTAAAAAAAAACAGTAACCCCTTCCTTCGGTTGTACCCTTTCGCTTTAGAGCAGCACAACAAACTAAGCTGCCTCAGTAACGGCAGCGTCTAGAGCACAGTCCTGATCCACCGACTAGCAGCCCCGCCGGGCCCGTCACCCAGGGCCGACCTCCGGCTCGGGCCCCGCTGTTTCTCCGCGGGTTTCCGGTGGTCGCGGCCGCAGGCGGAGCCGAGCGACACGTGACGCGGCCTCTGCCGCACTCCCGAAAGGCCAGTCGGGGCGAGAGGTTCGCCTCCGCCGTCCACGGGTGCGCGCGCAGCCTGCTGAGGCGGGGCCCGAGGCTGGGGGGCGGGGGGGGCGCGGGGCACGTGGGCGGCCAGGGCTCCCCCGCGGCCCCCGAAGGCCGGGTGCCCGCCGCCCCGCGCCGCCGCCTCGGGCTGCCTCCGGCGCTCCTCACGCGGCCGCGAGCGCGTGCTCCCGGGGCCGGCGGCGCGGAGGGGGCGCCCGCGAGCGCCAGGCCGCGCCGGCCCCCTGCGTCCCCACACGTCGTCCGCACCCAGCAGGCAAAATGGAGGCGACGCGCGCGTGCCCGGCGGGCGGGGCTTCGGCACGGGCCCAGGGGCGGCCGGACGCCGGCGGCCGGAGCCGGCCCTCACCCCTGCCGCCCCGGGTGCCCGCAGCCCGGCAGCCGCCTCCGTGGCGCCTGCGGCCCCGGGGAAGGCGAGGCTGTGGAGGCGGGGGGCCGGGGGCCGCGAACAAGGGCGCCATTATCGGCCTCGCCCGCCGGAGCCGCGGCTGGGAGCTGCCGGGAGGGGAGGGGCGGGCGGGGGGAGGCGGGGGGACGGGGCGGGGCCGGGCCCAGGCGGCGGCTGGGAGGCTGCGGGCGCCCGAGCTGGCGGCCCCCTGCCCCCGGGCCCGCTCGTCCCTCTCCCCGCGGGGCCGGCGCCGCCGCAGGACCCCGCCCCCCAGCCCGGAGCGCCCCAGTGCGGGCCCGGGTGGCGGCGGGCGGCTCCTACCTGTGCCTTCCCTTTCTTTATCGTCCGCCATCTTGTTGCGGGGCCGTCGCCCGGGAGATGCCCGGCGTCACCCTGGGTCGCCGCGTCCTTGCCGCCTCCGGCCCCCGCGCGAGTCCTGGCCTGGGGCGGCGGCGGCGGCGGCTCGGACCCCGAAGGCTGAAGACCCCGGGGGGGGGGGGGAGGGGGGCCGAGCGCGCGCCCCCGTCCCCTCGCCCCTCCCCAGCGCGCCCCCGCGCCCTCCCCCCGTGCCCCTCCCCTCCCCGAGCTCGGCCCTCTCGGGCTTCGGGGGCCTGGGGTCCGGGGGAGCCCCGGCTCCGCCCGCGGGGACCAGGTGGCGCCGCTCGGGCTTTTCTCCGCGGACGGGAACGCAGCGGGAGAGCCGGGCTCGGGGGCGCAGCGGGGGCACCTGTGCGGCCCCCCGGGGCGGCCGCGGCGGACACGAGTGGCGGGGTTGCCATGGCAGCGGAGCCGTGCCGCCCGGCCCCGACCGCGACCCCGACCCCGACCCCGGCGACCCGGCCCGGAGGTCGGACGTGACCGCCCCGAGGGGTTGCGACGCGGGGAAGTTGTGCCTCCGCGTGTCGGAAATTTTGCTGTCGTCGCACGATGTTAGAATTTTGTCTCGGTGTCAGGATGAGCTCCTTCTACTAGAATGTTTCCTCTTTGAAATGATTTCTGAGTCGGTTCAAACGAATATAAGATTTTGAAGCTAATCTTGGATGATTTTTTTTTTTTTAAGTGCATTCGCGGCCTGGTTTAAATAGCATTGTGTGAAAATGTGCGAACCTGTTCCCTGTAGACGCCGAAGCCTTCAAAGTACAAGGTACTCGTATGTGATGATTTCCTTAACCGGCCTGTTAAGCATACTCTTCTTTATTAAATGACTTTTTCCTGTAGGAGACTCGTTTGGTGCTTCGACCAGCATGCTCTTTGAAATTGAGGAGAAACTATCGAATCATCACAAAATGGCTTCTGTGGGAAGATAGGTCCTTACGTAAAAGGAACACGGTTGTTTACAGTAAATGCTGGACACCCCAAACAGGGGAAAGTCCTCACTAGCATTCACAGAATTCAAATTTCATGGTCCTTGTAGTCTAGTAGTTTGTTTTCCAAGACTGCCTCTTTGCATAGAGATAGTGAAGGGCTTTGAAATAAACGCAGGAAAACCTCAACCTTGGACTCAGGTTGACTTCTCACTTCGCTCTCCTCGTAGGCTGTTTGCAGTTTCCTTTTTCTGGAATGCCTCCCCTCCCCCCTCGCCGGCCCCAGCCTTCACCCTCCCTCAGATGCACGGCGGCTCCCTCCTGGTGCTCAGTGACCTCTTTGAAGGTCACACACTCCTTGAGGCTCCTCTGTGGTCCAGAACTCCTAGAGCCTCTTCCATTGATTGGCCGTGACTTTGTAACATTTGCTTGTACTGTAAGCTCTTGAAGACAGGAGACACTTTAATGGTCCCGTAAGATCCCAAGAGCTTACAATTTTTCAATTCTTGCATCTGAAATAATATATATTTTTAAAATTAAGACTGGAGTTAGTCTTTTCAACGTCTTACTAAGAATTGATCATTTAGATTATTCTGAATACCTACAACAGATTTAAGACAACACTGTTCCTCTACATTGGGGTGAGTAAAAGAGCAGTGTATATTAATTAACCCCTCCCCTCCAGTGGGGTTTGAAGACAGAAGCCTGAGCATATGAATCTTTAATGTACCCATAGTACCTCGCCTAATTTGGGACACACACTACGAGATTAACATATACTTTTCAATTGGCTAATTAGGTGAATACACATAAAAGTATATCACTATTCTGGAAAACTCCACAAAGTGGGGGGAAAAGGTGGTTTTACAAATGACAACATAGAGGCCTATGCTGCCAGTGAGTAATTATCTACATTATGCTGCTTGACTTTCCACTTTTCTTTGGTTGTAGAAAACTGACTTCTGATTATGTTACACTTTTAATTCTTTTAAAATATTAGCTTCCTTTGGACAACAAACTACAACCATTTTTCTGCCCTTAGACTATAGTTTGTTTCTGAACTATGACTTTGAGTAACTTTGTAATACTGAATGCCACCCAAGCAGTCTTTCACTTAAGATTCTCAGAGTGATTTTTCATGAGTTTTTCTGAAATTCCAAACTGGAAAATTATTTTTGGTCTTAGAAATTATACAATCATAGGGCTAAATCAAACTAATGGATTCTGAAAGAGCAAGGACATAGTTTTAGACAATGACATGCATGATTACTTATTCAGTGGGGCCAGATGGGTATGTACAGGTTATGTCCTTTTGTGTGTTTGAATTTATAGTGAGTTAAATCTGTTCACACAGGCACTGGTCCCATGCTGGTGAGGAACACAGAAGATGTTTCTTCTGAATATGATTAAGCTACCCTAAGATGTGGCTGAAATAGAAAGGATAAGTGGTATAAGGCAAAATCATAGTCAAAAAATCTTCAAACCGCATCTCCTCTCCTATTCTGGGGATAATGGAAATCTCCTTGGGCTAGGAATAATTTAAAAGACAAAAACTGGGTTTTCCATGGGCATTGCCAGGGACTGACATGATCCTAGGCAGGTCATTTATTTCATCTCTTTGAAACTCTGTTAACTCAGGCACCTGGATGGCTCAGTTGGTTAAGCACCTGACTCTTGGTTTGGGCTCATGTCTTGATCTCAGGGTCCTTGGGATTGAGCCTGACATGGAGTTCCTTGCTCAGCGTGAGTCCACTTATCATTCTCCCTGCTCTCTCTCTCTCTCTCTTTTTCTCTCTCTCTAAAATAAATAAAATCCCTTAAAAAATAAAACTCCATTAACTCATGGGGCATTGGGTGGCTCAGTCGGTTAAGTGCCTGCCTTCAGCTCAGGTCATGATCCCAGGGTCCTGGGCTCCCTGCTCAGGGGGAAGTCTGCTTCTCACTCTCCCTCTCCCCACTCCCACTCCTGCTCTCTCTCAAAGAAAAAAATCTTTAAAAAACCAAAAACCCCATTTACTGAGAAAAATAGGAATGGTAATGTCCAAACTCCCTATCTTGGGGTTTTCATGAGACCCAATAGGCTTTCAAAGTTTAAGACCTTGCAAGGAAATCCACTTTGAGATAAACCCCCATTTCCACGTAGGAAGGAACACTTGAAGGTCAAACTCCCAACTTCTTTCCTGAGATTCAGCTTCCACTGGGCGAGTTTGCTTCTACAGTGCTTCAGTTACACAACAGGAGGTGGGCTGATTCTAGGCCTCACACACCCTGCACTACCAGAATCTGCTCCTTGCAGGACATAGTAGTCTACATGATGGAACTTAGCATCTTCGTGTGTGCCCCTTCCTGGTTTCCACCTTGCCATTTTTAACCTTCCCAAGTAGAAGTGGCTTTAAATATATCTAGATTCATTGAACTCTAGGCCCAGGAAATGACAGGAAGGCAGTTACTTCTCTGTTTGTCTAATTCTGTTTTTCTAAAGAAGGTTACAGCCCTTCCCTACATGCTTAATAAGAATGTCCAGGCCTCGGGCTCGTTCAGTTGGTAGAGCACGCAACTCTTGATCTCAGAGTGATGAGTTTGAGCTCCATGTTGGATGTAGAAACAACTTAAAATACAATCATAAAAAAAATGTCCAGGGATCCCTGGGTGGCGCAGCGGTTTGGCGCCTGCCTTTGGCCCAGGGCGCGATCCTGGAGACTCGGGATCAAATTTCTCCCTCTGCCTATGTCTCTGCCTCTCTCTCTTTCTCTCTCTCTCTCTCTCTATCATAAATAAATAAAAATAAAACAAAAAAATAAATAAATAAAATGTCCAGCCCTTCAGATACTACCCCTACCTGTAGGTGAGTAGCCTTACCCTGGGATCTCACAAAGAAAACCTTATCAGAATACAGCAGAATAACAGTTTGGTTTATTACAGTTCTAGCAATAAAAATAACTCTTCTAAATACTTTGCATACATTATCTCTTAAGCCTTATGAGGCTGGTAGTGGGATCCCTGTTTTATGGATGAAAAATCTACATCTTGGGGCACCTGGGTGTCTCAGTAGTTGAGCATCTGCCTTTGGCTCAGGCCATGATCCTGGGGTCCTGGGATGGAGTCCTGCATGGGGCTCCCTGCAGGGAGCCTGCTTCTCCCTCTGCCTATGTCTCTGCCTTTCTCTCTATGTCTTTCCTCAGTAAATAAGTGAAATCCTAAAAAAAAAAAAAAAAAAATACATCTTCACATCAATGACTTAAGATCTCTGAACAAGAGAGCTGGGTAGGAATCTAGCTCTGATTCCAGAGTCCATGTGCTATACGGCTTCTTAATAAATATATCATTGTTATATCCTGCTTAGTAACCTGAATATTTAGAGAAGGGCAAAAATCCTGGGCAGAAATAGTCACCTTCCTCCTCCCACTTTTTTTTTCTTTACTGCTTCAAAACATCAACCAAAGCAACTGGCAGAGACTTCTAGGGACTCTGAGGGAACCAGATAACAGATTTCACATTGTCCTTGTCTGGACAAAGATTTAAAGTCCTAGCTTTCAGATGGCAGATGAGGACATATGCCCTCTCTGCTATGACCCAGTCAGTGGTGTGCTCATCATCTTCTCTTCCCTCCCCACCTTCCTGCAGACTGAGATGTCAGGCCTCTGGAAGAGGGAGAATTGTGTTAAATTCTTGGCCCCAGAAAAGAGCATGTTCAGAGCCAGAGCTGCTCTGGGCTTTTTAGGGAGATCCAGACAGGAAGCTGGGACTGCAGCACTTGTTGGGCAGTTTGAAAGTAAATGTTACATGAAACCACAACTCTTAGAGCATTTAGAAAAATCACACTCCTGGCCCTATTTTTCTCAAAAGGCACATGTTTCTTTCTGTTGCACTTCAAAACACACATTGACATGGCAAGTCACTGTTTAATTCATTACCAAAACATTTCCTGTCCTGAGTAGCACTTTTCAGGGACTCTCAGGGCTGAGCAACTTTTGGTGAGTCTCTGTTCTTTCTCCGCTGAAGATAAGACCTGAGAGTTAAACAGTGATGGAAGCTGACCCAGAGATTCAGTAAATGTTTATGATTGCTCATATAACCTCTTCCTCCTCCCCCAAGGGTGAAAATAGAGAAAAAAGTGTAGAATGATGCTGGTAATTGACTTGGGAATGATTTTTTTAGTTCCAGCTCCAAAAATAAATCTTTGAAAAGTGAATTTCATTTATGTTAACTTTTTTTTAAAGATTTTATTTCTTTATTCATGAGAGACACAGAAAGAGAGGCAGAGACATAGGCAGAGGGAGAAGCAGGCTCCCCATAGGGAGCCTGATGTGGGACTCGATTCCAAGACCCAGGGATCATGACCTGAGCCAAAGGCAGACGCTCAACCACTAAGCCACCCAGGCACCCCTCATTTATGTTAACATTTACATAAGGAGATAATGCTGGATAGACAAATCAAGCCAATAGAAGATAAACAGACCCAAGATTGAACCACAGTGCACTGCCCCTTAGCTCTTTGACTTTGGACATGTTCTTTCTCCTCTGGAACCTGTTCCCCACCTGAGTTTATGTGGAGGCTAGAGGAACATATGGAGATGGTTGACCAGTTGGAACGTGAAGCTACCTCTACTGCTCCGTTGAATTCTGGCCTGATTTCATGTCTTTGGACTATGGCTGAGTGACTCTTCCATGGCTCTGGGGCCAGTAGTGATACTATTTGGTGCACTTTATTATATTCTAAGAACTTCTCCAAGCAGTTTATACGGACTGTCCTGCTCGATCATCACAATATCCCTGTAAGAAGGCTCATGGTAAGATTCCCATACTGAAGATGATGAAACCAAGAGTGAAGATCCCCAAATAGGTCTCCCACTGTTGTGCCCCAAAGGCTCTCCTGATATTCTGACTCAGGATCGATCTCTGGATTTTTCATTTCCTCCCTCTGCAAGGTCCCAGGGCCTGCTCTCTCCCTCTTGAAGGAGGCGTTGTCCACCATGGGGTGAGGAAAGGTCCTGGGAAGGGGATCTAGGGATCTCCAGCACCATCATCCTTGCTACCCTTAAATATGATCATGTAATTTTTTTTTAATTTTAAGGGTTTTACAGCCACCTTATGAGGAAAGAGGATAATAAAATTAACATATGGGAATATTATACACATCCTAGAATCCTAGCAATTTTTTAGAAACATGGTTCCTATGATTCATAAAGTTCTTGACTCTGAGATGGTAAGAGGGTGTCCTTGGGGCACCTGGGTGGCTCAGTCAGTTAAGAGTCTGCCTTCGGCTTAGGTTATGATCTCAGGGTCCTGGGATTGAGCCACACGTTGGGCTCCCTGCTCAGTGGATACCGTTTTTCCCTTTCTCTCTGCTGCTCCTCCTGCTTGTGCGCGCACTCGCTCTCTCTCTCTCTCTCTGTCAAATGAATAAATAAAACCTTAAAAAAAAAAAAAAAAAGGTGTGGCTAGCCCATGCAGCTCTTTGCCTTCACCCTACTGTTTCAATGCTACCACTACCATAATTAATTTTCCTTCCCAGAGTTTGTACAAATTAACAACAGTCCACATGGCTTTTACAGGACAATAGAAAAATATCCTAATGGATAAATAAATAGTTCTAGATATATGTATATACATATTTTTTAATTGCTGAATATATTACTATTATTTTGTACTATAGAGAATTTCAATTCCACTTGCAACCTTAGCATTGACAAGAAATTGGTTCCATGCTGTGTCTCACCCTGACTTCATAGGCCTAACCTATGATTATGGCCCCTTACTAAAATGCCTGCAAATAACACTCAGTTGAGACTCAGCAATTTTGTGAATTGAAAGCTAACTCCTTGCTACAGTTTCACCTTACCTAATAAGTCCCCTAGAACAGGGATCTACAACCCCATCATCAACAATATCACTAAGCAAAACAATACAAACCTACAGAGATGAAAAATCTCAGGTTTTGCTGGGTTTTTCTTTATGGTCTTCTGTTTTCAGGTCAGCTGTCCTTTCAAGAAGGTAAGGAAAGTGTGAGGTTGAGAGTGAATGGTGGCAGCTGGAGAGAGGCTAGAAGGGAAGTTATTTTGGGGAAGGCTTGAGTGGGAAGGGAACAAGGCAAAATCCATCACACACGGAGAGAGGGAGCAGGTGCAGGGCAGCCAGGGGAGGGCTACCTAGGAAAGGGTTGACTGTTTCTGTAGTCCCTCTTTCTCCAGTCCTACAGGAGGAAGATTCACTCACTATAGAAAACATGAAGTGCCTACTGTGTGCGGGACAATCTGTGAAGCACAATGTGAATTTTACAAATGTGATAGCTCATAGTTGCTCACTATTTGCTGATATTCCTTTGGAGCTAGTGGTGTTAAG
This sequence comes from Canis lupus baileyi, assembly GCF_048164855.1. Lineage (NCBI taxonomy): Eukaryota > Metazoa > Chordata > Mammalia > Carnivora > Canidae > Canis > Canis lupus. Next base: position 45,580,344 of record NC_132843.1, read on the forward strand.
CTAGCAGTTTTTTGTTTGGGTTTGGGTTTGTTTTTTAAAGATTTTATTTTAGCACAAGTAAGGGCAGAGGGAGAAGGAGAAGCAGACTTCCAGCTGAGTGGGGATCCCAAAATGGGGCTCGATCCCAGACCTAAGACCATGACCTAAGCCGAAGGCAGATGCTTGACCAAGTGAGCCACCCAGATGCCCCATGGTTTGGAGTTTTGTGGGTTTTTTGGTCCCAAATTTACTAAGTTTTCAACCTACAAAACTGAAATATTCATCCACCACAGCTACCTTCTCCTTCAAATGATGTATAGTGCATGCTATAACCATACCATGGCCATAGTAGTTTGTATCTATAATGTGTGATCAATTCTCAGTTATCCAGAACACCATAGAAGGATGTCATTAGGGGAAGGGGGAGGAGAAAGGATGTCATTGGATTAGACTAATGGTGTCCTTCTCCAGGAGGTAAAAGTAAGTTAAACCTCCATGTGAAGAGCAGGAGATTGTGAATTTAATTTTTAAAATCTATTCACTAGATTGTTTTATTTCAGTGCCTCGAATGGGTCTTCAGGCCTTTGAATTCATTGACCTTTAACGGAGTAGAATATTAACTAGAAACTTAATACTAATTATAGCTGTCTCATAGGAGAGAGGGCTGTGTATTGTATTTGTTCTAATTGTACAACAATGAAAAAAAAAAAGCAAAACCAAGAATATAATGAATACTTTTGAAATTAATGCCCACAAACACAAAACCATCTCTGAATCTTAAATAACTATGCCTGTACAGAATAAAGGCTTATGTATATCTCTTTTTTTTTTTTTTATTTATGATAGGCACACAGTGAGAGAGAGAGAGAGAGGCAGAGACACAGGCAGAGGGAGAAGCAGGCTCCATGCACCGGAAGCCCGACGTGGGATTCGATCCCGGGCCTCCAGGATCGCGCCCTGGGCCAAAGGCAGGCGCCAAACCGCTGCGCCACCCAGGGATCCCCTGTATATCTCTTTTTAATGCCCTTCATCTCAACATGTGAGTGCCAAAGACTGTGGCCTTGTCTTTATATTATTTTTTTTAAATGATCACTTTAGGGACACCTGGGTGGTTCAGTCAGTCGGGCATCTGCCTTTGGTTCAGGGCTTCTGCCTTTGGCTTGAAGCCCCACTCAGTCTCCCTGTTCCACAGGGAATCTGCTTCTCCCTCTCCCCCTGCCCCTCCCTCTGCTTGTGCTCTCTCTCTTTCTTTGTCAAATAAATAAAATCTTTTTTAAAAATGATCACTTTAACAATGAACAGCATAATGAGAGAGCCTGAATTTTGTTTTTCTTTTTCTCTGATGTTATTTAGGAATATCTACTGCTGGCATTGCTGTGGAATATTTATCAGACCTCTCTGCCTCCATGTCTTTAAAACGGGTATAATGTCTTTACCACTTGATTATACGTAGGTTTTGAAATCCTAGGATGATAATTATGATCTTTCCCATGAAGTAGCACTTACCTAGTAACAACACAAATTTGAGGATCAAATTTGTGAAATAGGATCAGGATATTGAGAGTTAAAGGCAAATTTCATATCCAGTCCAGGGTCTGTACACCTGTATGCCATCCAAGACTCTTGTCTGTTGTACTCTTGTCTGTCCAGCTTGCACTATCCTGGCAATTAATGCTTCTTCATGGTCCATAGCAAATAAAGTGGACAGAGTTGCCTGTGTGGCTCAGTGGTTAAGCATCTGACTTCAGGTCATGATCTCAGGGTCCTGGCACCAAGCCAGGCTCCCCACTCAGTGGGGAGTCTGTTTGTCCCTCTCTCTTTGCCCCTCCCACTACTTGTGCTCTGTCTTGCTCTCAAATAAATAAATAAAATCTTTAAAAAAAAAAATAGGATTAGAGGATCCCTGGGTGGCTCAGCAGTTTCGCACCTGCCTTTGGCCCAGGGCGCGATCCTGGAGTGCCGGAATCGAGACCCGTGTCAGGTTCCCGGCATGAAGCCTGCTTCTCCCTCTGCCTGTGTCTCTGCCTTTCTCTCTCTCTCTCTCTATGTCTATCATAAATAAATTTTAAAAAAAATAAATCTTTAAATAAAAATAAAACTAAAAAATAGGATTAAGGGCAGCCCGAGTGGCTCAGCAGTTTAGTGCTGCCTTCAGCCCAGGGTGTGATCCTGGAGACCTGGGATCGAGTCCCACGTCGGGTTCCCTGCACGGAGCCTGCTTCTCCTTCTGCCTGTGTGTCTGCCTCTCTCTCTCTCTCTCTCTCATGAATAAATAAAATCTTTTTAAAAATAAGCTGGTGGGATACCTGGGTGGCGCAGCGGTTTGGCGCCTGCTTTTAGCCCAGGGCGCGATCCTGGAGACTCGGGATCGAATCCCACATTGGGCTCCCGGTGCATGGAGCCTGCTTCTCCCTCTGCCTGTGTCTCTGCCTCTCTCTCTCTCTCTCTCTCTCTCTCTCTCTCTCTGTGACTATCATAAATAATAAATTTTAAAAATTAAAAAAAAAATAAGCTGGTGACTTTGGCCAAATCTCTTGACCTCTGTGGAACTCTATGTGGATTAGAAAAACCAAAATAGGCCTTTCAAGTTCAAAATTTCATTAGTTTATGAATCCCCTATTACCAAAATGAGTGGTAGACTGTGTCAGATGGCTCATATTTTTTAAAAATGTACATAGTTGGGTTTTCTAAATATGTACTTAAAAATCTAGTACCTCCACCCAGGATATTACAAATATTGCTTAAAATGAAACTAAATTTTAAAAATTATTCAATTTATGTCAAGTTAAAGAAAATACTATCAGATTGTACAAGTAACATGGATATGACAAAAGCCTTAAGTGAAGAATAACTGAATAAAGTTTGGGAACACTGGATTAATCAATGAACTAATCCATTCAAGAAAACTGTCAAACTTGACCTTGACCCTGAGCTCTTCTTTTTAATCTATATTCTCTAGATAATTTGGCTCACTTCATGAACAGGTACCTCAGAACTGACGAGGGGGCGGGGGAACAGTATAGTAAGAAAGGTACATCAGAGAAATGCCCAGGAGTGAGGGACCAGACAGCAGAGTGTTAAATCTAATTCTGAAACACCTTCATTATTTCTGAAAATTTTCCTGAAATAGTCTACAGGGCCAATTTGTGAGTAGAGGGAAGGAGTGATTCAGCCCATCATAGAGTTTTTCAGGCCATAAACATTCCCCACATGGCAGGGCAGGTAACAAGAGGTATTAATGGTGAAGCCACCATGGTCCTGTCAGCAGGCAGGTGTCCCTGGCACCCACCCAATCCGCATTCCCCAGAGGAGAGGAGATGCTCGCCTCTCATTTTTACATGAAGTTTTCAAGTACCCAAAGCCTGTGGCTCTGCCTTTAATCCTCAGGTGGAGCATCTCAGTCCCCAAGGAGTGATGCATCTTACTCGTCTTCTTTACCTTGAACCTTTGCCCAATGCCTGAAACATGCTCACAGGACCCGACATGTGGGTAAGTCATGAATGAGGCTTAATCCACCCCTTCTAAAGGCATACTTAAGACAGCAGTTATCTGCAGTGTTGTCACCTGTCCTGTGCCTTTGTGTCAAGAGGTGAAGAGGCTGGGGCATGTCTCGGATCTCCGCCAGGAGATCTGTCAGAGAGCCGACAGGGGGCGCCTCGCTCAACAACTGTTTCCGCAGTGTGCAAAGCTTGCCATTGAAGATGCATCTGGATTCCACACAATGTCCGGTATTCCAAGTTTCCCTTTATAATCTTCTCTTCAAGGGGCTCCTGGATGGCTCAGTCCATTGAGCATCCAACTTTTGTTTTCAGCTCAGGTGGTGATCTCAGGGTCATTAGATCAAGCCCTGCTGCCAGCTCCCTACTTGAGTTTGCTTAAGAGTCTGCCTCTCCCTCTGCCTCTCCCCCTGTCCTCTCTCTCTCTCTCTCTCTCAAATACATTTTTAAAAATAATAATAACCTGCTCTTTAAGTTTGAGTAGCTTCCTTGATGAATGCTTATTGATTCTTTGCTCAAAGTGAAACCTTTTTTTTTTCCTTTAGTTCTTGGGAAAAATCAGTCCTTGATTGTAGTAATCAGCTTATCTCAGGTACTTAGTGATATCCCCTCTGTTACTTTTATAAAATAATAACTAGGGGCACCTGGGTGGCTCAGTCAGCGAGGTGTCTGCCTTTGGCTCAGGTCATGATCTCAGGGTCCTGGGATCGAGTCCCATGTCGGGCTCCCTACTCAGTGGGGAGCCTGTTTCTCCCTCTCCTGTTGGGCTCGGCTCTCTGTGGCTATCTCTGTCTGTCTCTCAAATAAATAAATAAAATCTTTAAAACAAAATGAAACAAAACAAAATGAAATAGGAATCCTATGTGCTAGACCCAAAACTACATATAGAACTTTTAACTCTTGCACCAGTGCTATCAGGTTTATACTATGATTATTCCCCCTTGACATTCTAAGAAACTGTGGCCTGGAGAAATGAAATTTCTTCTGCAAAGACCCAAAGTCAAAATTTGTATTGACCAAAGCGAGTTATGTACCCAAGTAGTCCAACCCCAAAATCCACACTATTAGCCACTCTCCCTTGTTTTGTCCCTAGTAATCTTATTTTGTTTCATGTTTTACAAATAAACCTCTCTCAAATTTTTTTTAAGAAAAGGGTTATTCCTCCTTAATTGATAAATCGATATAATTATGGGCAGCCCGGGTGGCTCAGCGGTTTAGCGCCGCCTTCAGCCCAGGGTGTGATCTTGGGGACCTGGGATCAAGTCCCACTTCGGGCTCCCTGCATGGAGCCTGCTTCTCCCTCTGCCTGTGTCTCTGCCTTTCTCTGTGTGCGTCTCTCATGAATAAATAAATAAAATCTTTTTTTAAAAATCAATATAATGGTGAGTCCTTCTGTAACGTTTTTTTAATCCTTTGTATGGTATCCCAAGAATTCATTTCCCAAATGTATCTTTACATCTGTATTTTTGTGGAAAGTTTTGCTTGATGTGATATTCTATTTCAAGTTATGATACACACCCATCTGTCCTCTTCTGGCTGTTCGTGGAATAAGATTATGCGAGTTAGGGACACACGTCTCATGGCTTCTTCCCTAAATAATCATACATGCAGCTGGGACACTCTAACAACTGCAAGAAAGCAAATTGTGTGCTCGGAACAACATTTTTAAAGTAGGGGATTGAAGGAGAGCTGAAGCTGTGACCTTCTCCTGAAAGCCATTTGTGGTTCTGGGGAAGGAGTCCTTGGCACAGCATTTGGAGTTTTTATCTGGCATACCAGCTCCCAGGGTTTCAAATGACAGTGACAGAGTATGAACCAACTTTCTAAGTCTGCCACTGTAAATTTGCTGGACGCAGAGGGAATAGTTCTGAATGTGGCTTCTGTGCCCCATCCTTTCTATTTACCTACCAGCTTACCCGTGTGTGACCTGCACCCTACCCCCCAGACATTTCGAACATGAACTATTCTCTCTCCTCTACTTAAATATCTTAAGGAAATGTATATTGTTGTAGCGTATCTAGTATGCATTAATAAGTACCATAGCCTCAAAATTAATGGGTTTGTAAATGATGCCATTGCAGATAAATGAAGACTATGTCATCTTCGTTGATTTATTTGCGTATGTATATATATGCATGTGTGCGCGAGTATGTATTTTCTGCTGAAAAGAAGGGATAGACGGAATCTGAAATGGAGGTGGATAATTGCATATAAATGTATAATCAGTTTATGCCTGATCTTCCTTTTCTGTTGCAACCGCTGTTGCTGCTTTCTGTGACTTGGTATTAGATTGAATTTCTGCTCCTGCTATGTTTAGAATCTATTTTTGACTTGGCCAACTGATTTACTATGGAGCCATGTGAGTGTTGCTATTTTTAAATATATAATAGTTGTCCCTAGAAGCCATTTAAAGCCCCGCAGAAAACCATTGTATGCCTGCCCCCACTGTACCCTACATGTTCCAGGATGTAAGATAATGACTTAAAAAAAATTTTTTTTACCAAGTTCCTGCCGTATGAGAGGCAACAGGCTGTGTGCTTTCAAATGTTATCTGATGTAATACTCAAAAAAAATCCTGTGTTGCTAGAGATTTCTCACCTTACCAAGCACATCGTAACTCTACATGTAATTGTAAAGCTGTGTCCTGAGTGGAATGAGTGTCAGTATTAATACCAGTTGGTCCTCAGTTCAAATCCTATCCTTGTCACTTGTTAGCTCTGTGGACTTGAGCAAATTACCCAGCCTGAGTCTCAGCTCTTTCACTTGCAAAATGGGAAAATAGCAAAGTAGCCGTGAAGAAATACTGGGCTGGTGTAATATTATCAGGCACTTCTACAGTGTCTGGCACAAAACAGCAGCAACATAAAAGATGGGAATTGCTACTTATTATTCTGAGTTGCTTCTTGTCCTATAAGAGAAAAGGTCAAAGAGTTTGGAAGACACATCAGTTAAATGCTCACTCTGCTGCTCCTGGAGCTCTTTGGGCAGTCTCAATCGGAGTGGCTGAGAGGCCTGCAATCACCACATTCAGCATTTGAACACTCGCCAAACCTTTCAGTTGGGGCCTTTTGCCCCTGGGAGTCCTCAGACATCTGCTGGAACCTAGCAAGCGAGTCCTGGTAATTGTTTAACAGAATATTAGCTTTGAGCGGGTGTGTCTTGGCCTGCTTGGTCTCAACACAGAAAGAAGCAGCAAAGTACACATACAACTATCAGGGAAACCCTGGCCTCCTGTGTCTACACCCGATTAGGTCTGGGTTAAAACCACTTGGTGACGATTCCAGAATCCCTGTCATGTCCTCTGGGAGATGGAATGCTCTCTGGGTCCAGGGCCTGTGGAGCTTTCCTAAGTGGTCTGGGTCACACCCATGACTTTGAGTTTTCCCTGAATGCCGGCAGAGATAACAGCCTTGGTTTGCCTACTCCGGTTCCAAGGACATCTCATGAATGGTCTTCTCTACTGTCTGCTGTTGGGCTGACCTGTTCAGAGACGTTGACACAGTTCCTCTAGGTTGGGGTAGGAGTTAGGAGACCCGGGCTGCTGAGGTTGGGGAGGAAAGGGACAAAAGGTCTTACATTTTGAGTACCTACCAATGTGCCAGGAACTTCAGAAATAATATCATTGCAGCAGGTAAATTAAGGGAAAGATTTTCCTCCCACTGTGTTTGCTTAGAGTTAAATCTCTTGTAGTTCAAATGCAGACTCTTTTGGGCGCCTGGCAGGCTCAGTGGAACATGTGACTCTTGATCTCAGGATGGTGAGTTCAAGCCCTACCTTGGGTGTAGGGATTACTTAAAAATAAAATCTTCAAAAAAGAAAAGAAAAGAAAACTCCTTTTTATGACTACTTCAAGAGACAAATTATTTTTTATGGCTATCTGAACAAACTGAAAAGAATTCTATGAGTCCTCTCACACTAAATATCCACTGATGCTCAATGTCTACTACCATACAATATATTCAGAAGAAATATTTGCAGATTGTAATTTTGATTGTCTGGTTTCAGTGCTTTGAGGGTCTTAACAGACTTTCTCAAGCAGTTATTAATCGTCAGGTGCTTATCTACTCCTCAAGTGCAAGGATTTGGGTTTTCATTTTTCTGGCATTTGCCAAATCACCTAATACAGGGCCCTGTCATAGTATCTGCCTCTCAGCACTAGCTGTGGCAAGGAACATTTTGTGATGCTGGCTCATACCTAAAGACAGAAACATTTTCTAAACAAGTATTTTTGCATGAAATTTCACAAACTGAAGGGCTCTCATTTTGTGTTATACAACTCTATAATCTGGGACACCTGGGTGGCTCAGCGGTTGAGTGTCTGCCTTCAGCTCAGGTCATGATCCCAGGGTCCTGGGATGGAGTCCGTCATGGGGGTCCCCACAGGGGACCTGCTTCTCCCTCTGCCTATGCCTCCTCTCTCTGTGTGTCTCTAGTGAATAAATAAATAAAATCTTAAAAATAAATAAATCAAATTCTATGACCTAAGTCATCTTTGGAGATGGTGGATTGTTTTTTTTTTTTTTTTGTATTTTTTTAAAGACTTTATTTTTAAGTAATGTCTACACCCAGAGTGGGGCCTGAACTCACAACCCTGAGATAGAGGGTCACTGGCTCCACCCGCTGAGCCAGCCAGGTGCCCTGGGGATGGTTGATGTTTTTAATGTTTCTCTAATGGGCACAATCTTCTTTGGAAAACTCTTGTTTTATTTGCCTTAAACAGGCAGTCAGGATTCATGTAAATTGTTGATTGTTCATAGAATACAATCTTGTTGGCAAAAATCAAATCTGTAACCGCAAAAAATGTCTTCTTTATAAAAGTTATACAGTTGCCCAAAATATTTTGAAAAACTAGATTTTGCTACTTCAACATCTAAATTGAGTTTACTATCCTGTTCATTATATTTGAAAATATCTGTGTTTAAAGATTAGATGTTCTCAGTAAAGTTTAATGGGTCAGGCATTTTTTTAGAAAAAATTTATTATTAATTAGAATGGTTGGAAGGCAGTGCTTAGAAGTTTTTATAAAGTAAATCTATTATAATGTGGTTCATGTAACTGGTTTAATTCATATATATCATTATAAGACTTTAATGGGACCTTTCAGGGAATTTACTTTGGTTTCTTTGTTATCAAAGCTTTGAGATTTTATAAAAAGAAGATTTCAGTGAAAAAGATAGTGTTGTTTAAAATTCTTTTTCCACTCCTTAAAAGGGATTAACTATTTTTTGTATCAGTAATATATGCATGTGGCACAAAATTTGAAAAGTACCAAGGCTCTATAGCAAAAAGAAAGTCTCCCTCCCTGTCTTGCAACTACCTAAAATTCCTCTCTAGATATAGTTACCGAGTTTTGTTTTGTTTTGTTTTTTGTCTACTTTTTAAAAGCCACATGCGAATATTTATATTATTTAATTAATGTTACCTTCCTTTTAGGAAACCAGGAAAATGTCATAGCATGTAATCCTTCCAAAATTCTATACAAAGTCCTTGTTTTACTTGAGAAGCTTAGAGAAAATAAAATTTGCTTACTTTCTCTGAGCCTTGGGAAAATCTTGTGTTGCATAGTAATATGATAATGATAGTGAAATAAACCCTGCCACAGATTATGAGAGAAAGAACCAAATGACTATATTGTATATTTTAACTAAATAGAAAACCAGTTCATTTGAGCTAAATATCACAATAAAATATTTTTAAATTATTTAATTATCAGTGTTGTGTATACCACTTCATTCTCTGATTTACAAATCCCTGAATCAAAGCTTCCTGTGAGTTTAAATAGGATTTGAAAAATCCAATTTCCCCTCACTGGAAATCCATCTCTCCCTGTGATTTTTTTCAGATGCCACATTCAAAAAAGTAGTACTGGACACTTTAAATATGTTATCTGGGGCACCTAGGTGGCTCAGTCAATTAGGCATCTGCCTTTGGCTCAGGTCATGATCCCAGGGTTCTGGGATTGAGCCCCATATCAGGCATCTGTTTCTCCTTCTTCCTCTGACCCTTCTCCCACTTGGTCTTGCTTTCTCACTAGCTCGCTCTCATAAATAAATAAATAAATAAATAAATAAATAAATAAATAAATAAATAAGTCTAATCCTCATAACAACCTCACGAGGTTGGCTTTGTTGCGCTTTGTGGAAATGGAGAAACCAAGGTTCTAAGAACGGTCGCTAGCCACACGTTCACAGTAGTAAACGCAGACCTGGGGTACACACCTTGCTCTAATGACCCAAGTCACCAATGTTGTTTGAAACACAGAATCTTCTAGTCTGCATGAGGGGTGCATTGCTTGACAGTGTGGATCTCATTTCATCAAGGTATGTGCCAAAAATTTGAAGACATATTTATAAACAAATCACGGTTAGGGAAACTCGGTGAAAATAGATTTAGGTAAAGTGATAATGGATAAAATGGCCATAACCTTCAAGCATGGATTAGCAGCCAATGTATTATTCCTGAGGGTAGGTGCCCTAGGGCTCTATCCTTGAACTTGTTCTGATCTTGGGACAAGAGCAGTGACTGTAATATGGTAGGACTGTAAACCCATGGAATAAATGAGTGAATGAATATTTGTACAATGCTGATGGTCTTTTTAGCTCACAAAGTCTCAAGTCACCAGAATTATATATTAAACAGGTAATTTAAGATTAAAATATCATAATAGGCAAGTATGATAGGTCTATGCTAAAATAATAACATTTAATAGGGATAAATGTTAAATCCTAAACGTAGACTTCCATAATCAATCTTACAATGAGAAGATATGGACATTGAGCCTTGAAGTATGGAAGGAAGGAAGAGAAGAAAACAAAGGAAGGAAAGCAAAAAGGAAGAGAGGAAGGAGGGAAAGTAGTTTGTACTATTATGGATTAAAAACTTCAAAATGAGGGGCATCTAGGTGACTCAGTTGTTAAGCACCAACTCTTGATTTTGGCTCGGGTCATGATCTCAAGGTCATGAGATTGAGCCCCACATCAGGCTCCACACCCAGTGTGGAGCCTGCTTAAAATTCTCTCTTCTTCTCTCTCTGTCATCTCCCTGCACTCTCTAGCTCTCTCTAAAATAAGTAAATAAATACAGTTTTTTTTTTTTAAACTCAAGAAAGGCACCTAGGTGGCTCAGTGGTTGAGCATCTGCCTCTGGCTGGGGGCATGATCCTGAAGTCCCAGGATCAAGTCTCACATAGGGCTTCCTGCATGGAGCCTGCTTCTCCCTCTGCCTGGGTCTCTATCTCTCTCTGTGTGTCTCCCATGAATCAATAAATAAAACCCTAAAAATATAAAAATAAAAACTCAAGATGAGGTTAATAATATGATGCAGCTACTGAATGAAAATAATGGACAATTTGGGAACAGCATAAGGGAGGGTATTTCTTGGGTGGCTCTACAATAGTCAGACTCCATCTGAAATATACTTCAAACTCCAGGTCCCTCATATTAACAGGAACAATAGAGATCTGAAAAGAATCCATAGGAAAGTAACAAAGGCACTGAGCAGAATTAAGTCTGTGACACATGAAGAATAGTGATGGAACTAGGGAATTTAGTCCAGAGACAAATAATTTGGGGAAGCATAATGGCTAGCTTTGTGAGCTTGACTGGTATATGGGAAAGAAATCATATTTGCAGGCTGCTACTGGCCTGCAGAGTCACAGTTGGAAGATTCCTCACCCACCCATCCTTCTGCAGCTTGAATCACAGATTATCACTTACACACATATCTGCATGAGAACATAGCATAGAACTATTGATCTGGAACCTAAACTAGTGGTTTTCAGGGTACAGACTCAAGACCAGCAGCACCAGCATTACCTGGGATCCTTTTAGAAAGATAAAACCTTTGGACCCCTTCCCAGATCTATAGAATCAGAAACTGTGGAGGTGGGGCCCAGTGTTCTGTATAGCCCTCCAGGGGATTCTGATGCATGCTAAAACATGACAACCATTACAGATCATCAGATGTAGGTGTCTGGCCTAAAATCTGTTTGTTTGTTTGTTTGTTTGTTTGTTTAAGATCTGTATTTATTTGTTCATGAGAGACACACAGAAAGAGGCAGAGACATAGGCAGAGGGAGAAGCAGGCTCCCCACAGGAGCCTGTTGTAGGACTCGATCCCAGGACCCCAGGATCATGACCTGAGCCAAAGGCAGATGCTCAACCACTAAGCCACCCAGATGCCCCTTGGCCTAAAATCTTGATTGCAGTTAGGTTTGAAAACCTTCCTTCTCCTCAGTGATTCCTATTCACTTATGGTTTGAATAGATCCAACCATTCATCTAATTCATTCTGTGTAATGGGTATTTGTCAGTTTTTTGGCTACATGGTTTCCAATTAGGATTGATCTCCTATTTTATAAGCAGTAAGGGGAACACTGAGTGTTCCACTGTGTATGCCAAAGTGTCCAGATACTCCCTCTTCCACCTGTGAGCCAGGATGGCAAAGTAGTTGCCCCCACCCCAAGGACTCTGAATCCTGAGCATGTGACACAAAGATAAAGAGACTATTAAGAATCCTCACTGAGCAAGGTCTAGGGGGAGTAGGTGGCAGGAATGTCTGCTGGTGGTAAAAGCAGAACAGCATTTCCAAACCAATAGGTTCCTATGGGATGACCTTGGTTGTGGGTGCTTTTGCCTAGCTTCCTGAGATTTCTGTCCTTTTTCTGAACCCGGTTCTCCAGCTTACCTACAGATTCTATAATCCATTTTATATCCTTTTAATATAGTATCTATAAGGAATTAGGCAGAGTTCATTTCTGTGGTTTGCAACCAAGACCAGAAAGATACATGCTTACTCATTCCCTGCAGGTTCCATATTCACTAAGGCCCTTGGATTGTTTTCTCTGCTTTAGACAGTAACAAAAGTAGGTAAACAATGCTTGCCAACATTAGCAAGGAGCAGAAAAAATGGTTGAAGCCAGTGGCTGGACTTTGGGGTTTTTATGCCCCATGACGGTGTATCTTCAGGAGAGATCGTAAGTTCTTCGTGGAATAATTCAACATTACTTGATTTTGTAGGAACTTTGATTTCATTATCAATAGCTATACCACCCAGATACAAAATATTCTCGCCAAAGAAATTGAACCTGAATCTAATCCAGCTTCTAGAGCTAGCTTTCATTTATGGGAAATGGGGATAGGGAACAGGAGAGACAATGGAACAGTGTGTTAAATGGCATGAGAAGGAAGCCAACAGGCAAATCCAAAATGTGGGCTATCGTATTTGACTAGACCAGTGTCTTCCATAAGCCAATGGCATTGGAAAAAGAGGTATGGAGGAGGGAAGGAGACCACTCTACACCCAAAGAAACAGAAGAGATGTAACAACCAAATGTAACATGTACATCTTGTTTGGATTTTGATTCAAACAAACTAATTATGAGATATGAAGAAGAGGACACTTATAGTAAAAATATCAAAAGGAAACAGTCGCTCCAAAAACCATTACCTACATAGTGTCATAAAGCACATTGTTGATATTCCATAAATGTTAAATAAGAAGATGATTTGCATGTATTCATAAAAAAAAAATGCCCTGTGGGTTACAACACCTAATAGGTTAAGCACTTGTAAGATCTAATTATGGTTATTGCTCTGTGACCCTGAACAAATTACATAATACATTCAGCTGTAAATGGGAAGAACCTTATGAAATGGCTATTTGAAGTACCTCATAAACACTCTGGTAAAGAACATGGTGAGCACAAGTGCTGTAGAGCTGCCACTTGAAAGTAATGGTCCAGGGGCACCTGGATGTCTCAGTCGGTAAAGCGTCTACTTTCCATTCAAGTCAAGATCCCAGGGTCCTGGGATCAAGCCCAGAGTCGGGCACCCTGCTCAGTGGGGAGCCTGCTTCTCTCTCTCCCTCTGCCTGCTGTTCAGCCTGCTTGTGCTCTCTCTCTCTCTCTTTCTCTGTCAAATAAATAAATAAAATATTTGAAAGAAGAAAGAAAGAAAGAAAGAAAGAAAGAAAGAAAGAAAGAAAGAAAGAAAGAAAGAGAGAGAAAAGAAAGAAAGAAAGAAGAAAGAAAGAAAGAAAGAAAGAAAGAAAGAAAGAAAGAAAGAAAGAAAGAAAGAAAGAAAAGAAAAAAAAAAAGAAAGAAGAGAAAGTAATGGTCCAAGGTGTGTTACTCAACCTCTAAGATGGTCCTCCATGATTTCCTCCTCCTCTTAGTCACATCCTATGTAATCAATCCCCTCCCTCTCGGTGTAATGTCCCTTCAGAAATTTTGATTATTAAAAAAGACGTGTGCCTAATGAAGGGGGCTGGGGGAGAGGCAACAACTTACTCTCTACTTATGAACAGATTTGACCTAAAAACAATCTCAGCTCATGACCATGAAGTGTGGATTCTGTATATTTCCACTGCTGGAATAGAAGGTAACATTGTCCATGGAAGAACACATGTCTGAATGAACCATATGAGCATTAAGGAAGGAAGAGAGCCAGAATACATCTCTTTAAAAAAAAAAAAAAAAAAAGTTACCATCTGAACCATTCTTAAGCATACAGTTCGGTAGTGTTAAGTATGTTCACATTGTTGTGCAACGGATCTCCAGAACTTTGCCTCTTGTAGAAGTGAAACTCTATATCTATTAAACAACAACTGGTTGTCCTCCCCGCCCCTCCCCCAGCTCGCTCCAGCCCCTGGCAACCACGTTCTTCTTTCTGTTTCCTATGAACTCGACTACTTTAGATAGCTCATATGAAGTAGTCATATTGTGTGTGTCACTTGGTGACCGGCTTATTTCACTTAGCATAATATTCTCAAGTTCAGGACTTCTCTCCTTTTTTTAATGTTTTTTCTTTTTTCCTTTTTTTTCTTTTTTTCTTTTTTTTTCCTCTCCTTTTTAAAGCTAAATAATATCCCATTGTATGTATATGCTACATTTTGTTTATTCATCCATCTATTATTAATGGACATTTGGGTTGCTTCCACCTCTTGGCTATTGCGAATAATGTTATGAACATGAGTGTGGAAGTATTGCTTTGAGACCCTGCTTTCAAGTCTTTTAGATATGTACCCAGATGTGGGATGACTGGAGATGGTAGTCTTATTTATAATTTTTTGAAGAACTCTTGTACTGTTTTTCATGGTGGCTGCACCAGTTTACAATCCCACCAACACTGCACAGGGATCCAATTTTTCCACATCCCCCAACACTTATAGTTTTCTGATTTCTTAATAGTAGCCATCGTAGTGGGTGTAGGTGATATCTTATTGTGGTTTTGATTTGTGTTTCTCTAGGGATTGGTGACGTCAACCATCTTCTTACATTATTGTTGGCTTCTTGTATATCATCTTTGGAGAAATGTCTGTTCAAATCCATTGCCCATTTTTAAATTGAGTTATTTGATTTCTTTAAAGATTTTATTTATTTATTCATGACAGACACAGAGAGAGAGACAGAGACAGAGACACAGGCAGAGGGAGAAGCAGGCTCCATGCAGGGAGCCCTACATGGGACTCGATCCCAGGTTTCCAGGATCACACTCCAGGCCCAAGGTGGCGCTAAACTGCTGGGACACCGGGGGGTTGCCCAAGTTATTTGATTTTTTTTGTTGTTGAATTGTAGTTCTTTATATATTCTGAATACCTTTTAAGATTTATTTATTTATTTTAGAGAGAGAGAGGGAGAGAGAGAACATGGGGTGGGGAGAGGCAGAGGGAGAGAAAATCTCAAGCAGACTCCATGCTGAGTGCGGAGTTGGACACGGGCTCCATCACCCAACCCTGAGATCACAACCTGCGTGAAATCAAGAGTCAGGTACTTAACTGACTGAGCTACCCAGGTGCCCCTATATATTCTGAATATTAACCCCTTTCCTGACTTGCAAATATTTTCTCCCATTTTGTAGGTTGTCTCTTCATTCTATTGATTGTGTCCTTTGATGCACGGAAGTTAAGTCTGCTGTCGTCCAATTTGTTAGTTCACACTATAGTCACCTATGACTTTGTCATCCAAGAGATCACTGCCAAATCTAGTGTCATTAAGTTTTCCCAAATGTTTTCTTTGAGTTTAGTTCGGAGTCTTTAATCCATTTTGATTTAATAACTGTATGTGGAATGAGAAAAGATTCCAAGTTCATTCTTTCCTTAATGGATGTCCAATTTTACCAACACCAGTTGTTGAAGAGACTATTCTTTCCCCATTGAGTGGATTTGACATCCTGTTGAAGATCATTTGACAATACACGTGAGCATTTATTTCTGAGTTCTCTGTTCCATTCCATTGGTCCCTGTTTGTCCTTCTGCCAGTACCACACTGTATTGATGTATACTATGTAGCTTTGTCATATGTTTTGATATAAGGAAATTAAATCATCTGATTTTGTTCTTTTTCAAAATTGTTTTGGCTATTCAGTGTCCCTTGCAGTGTCCCCTCAAATTCCATATGAGTTTTAGGATTTTTTTTTTATATTTCTGAAAAACATGTTATTGAGATTTTGATTGCAATTGCACTGAATCTCTAGATTTCTTTGGGTGATATGACATCTTAATATTATTAAGTCTTAAATCTGTGAACACAGGGTTTCTTTCCACTTATTTGTGTCTTTAAATTCTTTCAGAGATGTTTTATGATTTCCATTGTATAAGTCTTTCACCTCCTTGATTAGATTTACTCCTAAATATTTTAATCTTTTTGATGCTATTGTAAATAGAAATTTCTTGTCTTTTTTTTTTTTAATTTTTATTTATTTATGATAGTCACACAGAGAGAGAGAGAGAGAGAGGCAGAGACATAGGCAGAAGGAGAAGCAGGCTCCATGCACCGGGAGCCCGACGTGGGATTCGATCCCGGGTCTCCAGGATCGCGCCCTGGGCCAAAGGCAGGCGCCAAACCGCTGCGCCACCCAGGGATCCCTCTTGTCTTTTTTAATTGTCCATTGTTAGTGTGTAGAAACATTCCATTAAAAAAAACAACAACAGTAATGGAGTACCTGGGTGGCTCAGTGGTTGAGCGTCTGCTTTTGGCTCAGGTCATGACCCCAGGGTCCTGGGATCCGGTTCCGCATGGAGCTCCCTGCATGGAGCCTGCTTCTCCCTCTGCCTATGTCTCTGCCTCTTTGTGTCTCTCATGAATAAACAAGCAAAAATCTTAAAAAAAAAAAAAAAGAAAGAAAGAAAAAAGAAAAGAAAAGAAAAGAAAAAACTAAACAGTAATATACTCTTTCTGTTCAGAAATTTTCATATTCCTGAAATTTGGGGTTGTGTTTTTGTTTTTGTTTTTTGTTTTACCAATGCTTCAGAGGAATTGTTTTATGGACTTGATGTACACCTGGAATAAGTGAAGAATGCTGTGAAAATCAGAATGGTTGTAATCCATGTATTTGCATAAAAGGCAAAGCAAATTTGGGAGTTCCTACTGGATGTGATCCAATTTGTCTATTTACCTACAATTAGAGAAATCCATAGGTAATTGACATTTGGAAGTAACTTTGTTTGCACAGCCCCTAGAGCGGGGGAGGAGGGATGTTGACAGGGCCCCTGAAGATTAGCCCACCCCAGGCCTTTGAAAGAAAACATTGGACCTTGTATCAGTTATGACTCTTTCAGTTGCACTTGACAGAGAACCCTTTTTAAGCAGCCTCAAAGAGAAGAGAGGACATACATAACTCAAGTGTCTATAGGTAGAACTGGATTTTGGCTTTGCTTGATGCAAGAGTGGAAATAATGTTACCAAGTTCCAGTGCTAGCCTTAGACCAGAGTAAGAGGAGCCACAACCCTGAACTCTGTACGGAAGGGCCTGGATTTCCCAAATCTGGAAAAGTAAAAAAAATAAATAAATAAATAAAATAAAAATAATAATAATGAAATAAAATAAAATCCCACTCAGTGTTTCAGAATTTGGTAAATGTTGAGTGGAAGAAAACCACAGAAGAGGGACTCAGTGCCATCCTCAGTACAGATACCCCCTCTAAACTGAGGGAGACATGGAGAAGATTCCAGCCCCTGCCCTGGGCAACCACACAAAACGTTTCTGATGTTTTAATTTGGCTGCCCCAAGTGTAGGTGTCTAGACCTGTACATGTCCACGCATGGCTACTGAACATTTCAAATGTAGCTATTCCATACTGAGACAGAAATGTAAAATACACACTGGAATTTGAAGACTGTACAAAAGAACTAAGTAAAATACCTCATTAATAAGTTTTTATATTGATTACATATTGAAATGATAATATTTTCATCTGTTTCTTTTAACTTTTTATAATGTGGCCACTAACTTTTATTTAATGACCTATATGGCTTATATTATATTTCTGTTAGATAGTTCTGATTGAAGCAAACCAACATCCCCAGAAAATGCCATACCCTCCCTCCTCTCTACTTCAATAGCTTCAGGAAGGAACTAGAACTTCTTGGAATACTGAGGTGGGGGGGTGGGAAGAAGGAACCTGCCTGCCCCAGGGAGCTGGGGCATTGGCAGGTCAGTTCCTTTTCTGGGAGTCTGCCCAGCACTGCTTAGAGTCCTGGTCCTGCCCTGCCTGACTGGTCCCTTTCCACTGGTGGTGCACGGCACATCACCGGTGGGGCATTTCTAGAACTTCTGTTGGGTTTATGGGGGCAATCCAAGGGCATGAGCATGTTCATCTCACTGCCCGTGTGAGGTCATATGGTGGAGGAAGGACTCTATATGGGGGAAGAGCCATGGCTCCTGGCCAGCTGGAATAGAACTTAATGAATAGAATCACAGGACTGGAAATACTCCCAAATTCAGGGCTTCTGAGTGACATTGCCTTTTTCTTTCTTTTTGGAATATGAGAATTGAACCAAACCAGATTGAGGCAGCTGTCAGGAATTTGCTTCAGCCCCAACCCATTCCTGGGGCCACTCAGCCTCCATATAGCTTAAGGTGGCCAGGGTTCATACCATGGCCACGCCCAGCAGGTGCAGCTGCTTTTCTATGCTCGGTCTGCACTACATTGGTCATTTTTTCATCCCATCCTTTGATATGCTACTTAAAGTATTTTTCCAGGTGTCCCCTTTTTGACCTCCTGGCTGACCAAGAAGCTTACCTTATTCCTCAGGACTTTAGTCTGTTCCCTAGTGTCCTGGGCACAGCAAAGACCCAATTACTATTGACTATCTATGGAATCCCTTCTCACCAGACTGCTCTGGAAGTTGAAGTCTCTGCCACCAGCATAGGCCAGTCCACCGCACCACTTCCAGGTCACCTATAGCCACAAGCTCCCCATGAACACAGGAGCTGGCTTGAGAAAGACACACTGCAACATACGGCCGTATTAAAGCATTGCTCTGCATATCAGATGAAGAGCCAAACCAAACCAAACCCAAACTTCAAACAATTTCTGTGGGATGTCACAATGAAGGAGTGAGGTTTACCCACCAATACACGGATTCCAAACCCCTGCCCTGGGTTCCCATGTTGGCTGGTTGGCCTGACCTCTCATGAGCTATTTGAGAATCATTTCTCACATCTTCTTCTTAGTTGGCTCAAACCTCCATCTCAGATGTGTCTTGACCGGCCCCTGCTTGGCATGCCCACAACTGTAGCCCAAGTGTCATTGTCTGTTGTCTGGTCTGCACCAAACAGTCAGCCTCTTAACATGGCGCCACCCTTCATCCTGCTCCACATGAGCCTGTCTTCCCCACTGTAGACTGTGTCTTTCTAAATCACAGATACAATTGAGTCATTCACCAACTCAAAAATATTTAACAATGATGAAGTGCCTCAGTGGCTCAATTGGTTAAGCATCTGCCTTTGGCTCAGGTCATGATATCAGGGTCCTGGGATCAACCCCACCTTGGGCTCCCTGCTCAGTGGGGAGTCTGCTTCTCCCTCTTCCTCTGCCTACTGCTCCTGCTTTTGTTCTCTCTCTCTTTCTCTTTGTCTCTCACTGTCTCTCAAATAAATAAATAAAATATTAAAAAAAAATAAAATCTGTAAAAAACGTAAGTCCCAAAGTCAAAGTTCTCCATGAAGCACACTATAATCTGACATCACTAGAACTTTCTAGTTTCCTGTCTAGCAATACCCCAGCCCCCAACCTGCCTGCCTCAACCCTTCCTCCCCACAAAACTTTCAGTCTAAAAGAATTCCTAAATGCTTTAAAATCTTGTGGCTTTTGCTCCTATTGTTCCCTTAACCTGAAAAGCCCTCTTCCTTGCATTAAATAATGACTAACATTTGTGCAATGTTCTGGCAAATGCTCACTTGAGAGCTTCATGTCAGTGATGGAGAGCTGCAGCCAGACTCCTGGGTTTTAATTTACCACTTATTTTCTGTGTAATCCTGAGCCATTTATTTAACCTCTACAGCTTCCTAATTTTTTTCCCAGATTTTATTTATTTATTTGAGAGAGACAGATTGCACAAGAGCTGGGGGAGGAACAGAGAGACAAAGACTGCACTGAGCATGGAGCCCGATGTGGGACTTGATCCCATGAACCTGAGATCATGACCTGAGCCGAAGCCAAGAGCAGATGCTCAACTGACCGAGCCACTTAGCGCTCCTGATTCCTCTTTTTTTCTTTTCTTTTCTTTTCTTTTTTTTTTTTTTTTTAAGATTTTGTTTATTCATGAGAGACACACAGAGAGAGGTAGGGACATAGGCAGAGGGAGAAGCAGGCTCCCCGCTGAGTAGGGAGCACAATGTGGGACTCGATCCCAGGACCCCAGGATCAGAACCTGAGCCAAAGGCAGATACTAAAGCACTGAGCCACCCAAGTGTCCCATATCTTTTTTTTTTTTTTTGATTCCTCATTTTTAAACATGAGATAGTAATAGTATCTTATCTCTCAGGCTTGTTTAGTGGACTAAGTAAGTTAATTTATTTAAAACCCTTAGAATGTTGCCAGACA